>NC_044979.1:109552830-109902396 GCF_008728515.1 Papio anubis
CACCTCCTCTTTGGGTTTAAATAATTTGCTGGAGCAGCTCACAGAACTCAGGAAACACATTTACCAGTTTATTACAAAGGATATTACAAAGGATACAGATGAAGCGATACATGGGGCAAGGTGTAAGGGAACGGGCTCAGGGATTCCATACCCTGTCTGGGGCACTGCCCTCCAGGAACCTCCACATTTTCAGCTATTTGAAAACTCCTGAACCCAATTCTCTTGGATTTCTATGGAAGCTTCAGGAAGTCAGCATTCCTTCCCCCAGGGTATGAGGCAGGATCCTCTCAGGGGAGAGTTGTAAGACTCACAATCAGAAAGGTGGGAAGAATAGAGTCCTGCTTTGGGGCAGGTGAAAGGAGGGCAGGCAAGAGATTCTGTTTCCTGAGGCCTAATACACCCAACATTATAATAAGAGACTACAAAAGACTATGGGCCAGGAACCACGGACAAAAACCTATATATATATAAAATAACACCACAGGAAGAGAGAAATAAAATTCTGTTTGCAGATGACATGATGCTGTGTACAGAAAATCCTAAAGAATCCATTAAAAATTAATTGAACTCATAAATGAGTTCAGTATGATTGCGGAGTAGAAGATCAATATACAAAAGTCAATTGCATTTCTATACACTAGCTATAAACAACCCAACAAAAGTGGTTTTTAAAACATAATAATTCTGAAGTGGCTACGTTGTCTGGGGTATATACCCTGGGGTTTGTCGTCTCGTGCCAGGGAAACTTAGGACACAGACACATACCAGGAGTTTAGGAACGGACGTTTAATAGGCAGAAGAGAACAGAAAGAAAAACAACTCTTTCTGCATATAGAGAAGGGTCTTCTGAGCAGAAAAGACTGGCTGGATGCAAATGCACCATATTTTATAGTCCGGCTTGAGGAGGCGGTGTCTGATTTACATAGGACTCACAAATTGGTTTGATCAGGTGTGATATTTACATAGCATGGGGCGGGGGTGGGGGTGGGAATGGGGGCAGCAGAGAGTGGGGGAAGGCTGGTTGCCCCACTCTAACCTTATTAGGTAAATGAATTCTCCTTGGACAGTGCCATCTTGGCTGCTCCTTACTGTATGCCTGTCTGGCTGAGAAGGGAAGATGGAGCCGCCATCTTGAACATGTCTAGTCCCTACTTCCTGCCAGCATTCTTGGCTGCAAAGCTCCCAGCTTGCTTGTCTATGTCTGCAGCTCAACTTTACAGGCTGCTCATTGTTAGAAAATGATTTGGGCTGCTTTTCATTAAAGAGAAAAACCTTGTCGAGGACTGCATAGTCTTACTATCTGCCTAAGTGATTTCTTCTTAAGTCGTATTATCAATTCCTCGTATAATTGTTTCAAAAGAATAAAATACTTAGGAATAAATTTAACAAAAGAATTGGAAAACTTGGCCAGGTGCAGTGGCTCACACCTGTAATCCCAGCACTTTGGGAGGCCAAGGAGGTTGGATCACGATGTCAGGAGTTCAAGACCAGCCTGGCCAACATGGGGAAACCCTGTCTCTACTAAAAATACAAAAACTAGCTGGGGGTGGTGAGGCATGCCTGTAATCCCAGCTACTCAGGAGGCTGAGGCAGGAGAATGGCTTGAACCCAGGAGGCGGAGGTTGCAGTGAGCCCAGACTGTGGCACTGCACTCCAGCCTGGGTGACAGAGCAAGGCTCTGTCTCAAAAAAAAAAAAAAAAAAAAAGGTTTGGAAAACCTATAGCCTGAAAATTACAAAAATTTGCAGAAAGAAATTACAGAAGACTTACATAAATAGAAAACATACTGGTTTGGAAGACTTAATATAGTATTGCTAAGACAGCAATACTCCCTTAAATGATCTACATATTTTATGGAATTCTTATCAAAACTCTGCTGATTTTTTCATGAGAATTGACAACCTGATTCTAAAATTCATATGGAAATTCAGGGGATCCAGAACAGTCAAAACAATCTTAGAAAATAACAAAGTTGGAGCAGTCACACCTCATGATTTCAAAACTTATTACAAAGCTAGAGTAATCACGACTGTGTGGTACTGACATAAGAATAGACAAATAGATCAGTGAAATAGACTTGAAAGTCTAGAAACAAACCCTTACATTTATGGTTAATTGATTTTTGACAAGGGTGCCAAAATAATTCAAAAGGGGAAGAAAGTCTTTTTAACAAAATGGCACTGGGACAACTGAATATCCACATGCAAATAAAATTGAACTTCTTCCTCAAACTATATGTGAAAATTATAAACCAAAAATAAAATTCTAAGCCCCGCAATCAACTGATGGACCCCCTCTCAACCAAGGGCATTCCAATGTAAACTTGAACATCTAGTTAAGGCCACGATGGGAAGGGGGGGTCCAAGATGCCTCATTGTACCTCCCTCCCTTTGGAATTCAGAACAGCTGACCAACATTAACATTAAAACAGATCTTAAGACTGACAAGGGGCCGGGCGTGGTGGCTCAAGCCTGTAATCCCAGCATTTTGGGAGGCCGAGGCAGGTGGATTGCCTAAGGTTGGGAGTTCGAAACCAGCCTGACCAAGATGGAGAAACCCTGTCTCTACTAAAAATACAAAAAAAAAAAACCTAGCTAGGCATGGTGGTGCACGCTGGGAGGTGGAGGTCCTACTGGCACATTCCTGTAATCCTAGCTACTGAGGAGGCTGAGGCAGGAGAATCCCTTGAACCTGGGAGGTGGAGGTTGCAGTGAGTCAAGATCATGCCATTGCACTCCAGCCTGGGCAACAAGAGTGAAACTCCATCTCAAAAACAAAACAAACAAACAAAAAAAACCACCTGACAAAACAGACTCTTTTGGGCCAGGTGTAATGGCTCATGCCTGTAATCCCATCACTTTGGGAGGCTGAAGTGGGCAGATCACTTGATATCAGGAATTCAAGACCAGTCTGGCCAACATGATGAAATCTCATCTCTACTGAAAATATAAAAATTAGACAGGCGTGGTGGCTTACAACTGTAATCCCAGCACTTTGGGAGGCCAAGGTGGGTGGACCACTTGAGGTCAGGAGTTTCAGACCAACCTGGCCAACATGATGAAATCCTGTCTCTACTAAAAATTCAAAAATTAGCCGGGCATGGTGGCAGATGCCTGTAATCCCAGCTACTCGGGAGGCTGCAGCAGGAGAATTGCTTGAACCAAGAGGCAGAGGTTGCAGTGAGTGGAGATCGTACCACTGCACTCCAGCCTGGGCGACAGAGCAAGACTCTGTCTCATAAACAGAGACAAAAACAAAATTAAAAACTTTTGTACTTCAAGAGATACCATGAAGAAAGCATAAAGACAACTCATGGAATGGAAGAGAATATTTTCAAGCTTATATCTGATAAAGGACTTATATCTAGCATATATTAAAAAACTCTTCCAACTCAATAATAAAAAGACTAATAATTCGATTTTAAAATGGGCAAAGAATCTGAATAAATATTTCTCCAAAGAATATAGGCAAATGGCTAATAAGAGAATGAAAATATCCTCAACATCATTAGTCATTAGTGAAATTGCAAATTAAAACCACAGTGAGCTCCTACTTCACACCTAGTAGGATGGCTATAATCAGGACAGATGGCTCTTGATTATAGCCATCCTATAATCAAGGCTCATGCCTGTAATCCCAGCACTTTGGGAGGCCAAGGCAAAAGGATTGCTAGAGCCCAGGAGTTTGAGACCAATCTGGGCAACATAATGAGATCTCATCTCTACAAAAAATTTTAAAATTAGCCAGGTGTGGGGGCATCCTCCTTTAGTCCCAGCTACTCAGGAAGCTGAGGCAAGAGGATCATTTGAACCTGGGAGGTTAAGGCTGTAGTGAGCCATGCATACGCCACTGCACTCCATCCTAGGCGACAGAGCAATACCCTGTCTCAAAAAAAAAAAAAAAAAAAAAAAGATGATAATAAGTGTTGGTAAGGTTGTGGAGAAATTGGAACCCTCATATGCTGCTGGTGGGATGGTAGTTTGACAGCTCCTGAAAAAGTTAAACATAGAGTTGTCATATGATCCGGCATTCCACTCCCTGGTGTATATCTAAGAAAAATGAAAACACTGTGTCCACATAAAAGCTTGTATGCAAATGTTCATAGCAGCATAATTCATAACAGCCAAAAAATTGAAACATCCAAATGTTCATCAGCTGATAAATAGGTAAACAAAATGTGATCTATCCATCCACTGGATTATTATTCAGCTATAAAAAATAATGAGGTACGTGTTGCAACATACATGAACTTGGAAAACATTATGGTAAGTGAAAGAAGCCAGTCACAAAAGACCACATATTGTGTGATTCTACTTATATGAAATGCCCAGAATAGACAAATCTATCAGTACAGAAAGCAAATTAAGAGTTCAGCACACAGTCAAAAGGTAAATAAAAAGGAAAGTGGATTAGCGGTTGCCTAAGATTGAGAGTTTGGGAGAAATAGGGAGTGACTGCTAATGGATATAAGGTTTCCTTTTTCAGTGATGAAAAAGCTCTAAAATTGTGGTGATAGTTGCATGACTCTTTCAATAGATTAAAAACCACTGAATTGTACAATTTTAACGGAGGAATTACATGTTATATTAATTATATCTCAATAAAGCTGTTATATTTAAAGATTGCATCCTGAATTATTCCATTTATATAACATTGTCTATGTAGAGATGGAGAAAAAAGATAAGTGGTTTCTCCAGGTGAGGGGTGGGGAGTGAAGGAGTGGGTGTGAATATAAAGAAGTAGCAGGAGAGAGGTCTTTTGCAGTGACAGAACAGTTCTGTATCTTAATTGTGGTGGTGGTTACACAAATTTCTACATGGGATAAAATTGCATTGAAGAATATACATACACACAAAATGCATGAAGGATTTTTTTACTGGTGAGATAAAACCTGTAGTCTAAAACGGTAATATGCCAATGCAAATTTCCTAGCTTTGATATTGCACTATACCCATGGAAGATGTCACTATGTGGGGAAAGGACTCTGTACTAATTTTGTAATTTTCTCTGAGCTTATAATTATTTCCAATAGAAAGTTTGAGATAAAATAAAATTAGAGTAGTCCAAAACTGACAAGCTCTCTTCCCTGAAATGGTGATTTCTCCATTTGGTGGAGTTTAAAATAGAAACTGGGTGATTCTATATCTGAGATGCTTTTAAAAAAAAATGTGGTTAGAGGCCTGGCAAGTGGAAAAGCTTTTTTAGGGCAAAATCCAGGAGCCACTGCTATTCAAGCTGACCCCCTCCTGAACTTCCTAGGCCTGAGAATGTCACCTGGATGTAGAACGCCCTGCAGTGCCTGGAAGGACCAGGCTGCCTTCAGGGTTGCAGGTGACCCAAAGCTCTTTAGCTTCCTAGGCTGACGTGATAAGCTCCTTTTAGCCATTTTCTGGGCAAGCCCATCTCTGGCCTCGCTTTGATGCCAAGCCCTTCCCTAGCACATACACAATGGGGCTGGGCTCAATGGGTGCAGAAAAGGCTCTTTCTGGACACATCTTTGATAAGAAACCGAGTGACTTCCATCTCCATGAGCCACTTGAGGATAGAGACTGAGTCTCACTTTAAAATTTCCCATGTCTAATACCTTGTCTAATACAAGGGAAATGGCTGAGTGAGGACCTCTCAAAGATCTCTCTAAATCCCAATAGGTCTCAACTCCAACTGCACATTACAGCTTCAAAAAAAATTCAGTAGCGTCAGTTCCACACCACCCTAGTCAAATTCATTTTTTTGTTTTTATTTTTCTTGCTTCTTATTTTATAGCATCTTCAATGCCATTCTTATATCAGGTTCAATGAAAAGTTTCTGAGAGACATTTCTCTTCATTTTTCATTTTATTTTATTTTTAGCTGACAATAACAACCATATATATGTATGGTGTATGCTGTGATGTTTCAATTATGTGTATGTTGTGGAGTAATCGATTCAGGCTTATTAGCATATCCATCACCTCAGATACTCATCTTTTCTTTGTGATGAGAACATTTCAAATCCATGCTTTTGGCTATTTTGAAATATACAATACACTGTCTATAGTCACCATGCTGTAGATAATTAGGTCAGGGTTAGGATTAAGGTTGTAGAATAGATTACCAGAACCTAGTCTTCCTGTCTAACTGAAATGTTGTATCCTTTGACCAACATCCCCCGTTTTCCCATCCACATTCCCCACTACTCCCACTGGCCCAGCCTCTGGCAACTACTATTCTACTTTCTTCTTCTGAGTTCAACTTTTTTAGATTCCACCTGCAAATGAGATCATTTGGTATTTGTCTCTCTGTGCCTCTCTTATTTCTCTTGGGTCCTTTAAGGCCCATTCGTGCTGTTACAGAAGACAGAATTTCCTGCTGTTTAAAGGCTGAATAGTATCCCATTGTGTATATTTGCCCCTTTAAAAAATCCATTCACCCGTTGATGGGCACTGTGGTTATTGCCGTATCTTAGTTATTGTGAGTAACACAGCAATGGACATGGGAGTGCGGGCATCTCATTGGCACACTGATTTCAGTTCCTTTGGAAATAAACCCAGAAGTGGGATTGCTGCATCATATCGTAATTCTATTTTTAGTTTTTTGAGGAACCTCCATGGTTTTTGAAATGGCTGTACTAATTTACATTCCCACTAACAGTGTACGAGGGTTCCCCTTTCTCCACATCCTCACCAATGAGGGATATTTCTTAAGATGACCCTCAGTAAGTCTGGTAGTTATCATTCATAAGGATTCAGTTAAATATGATGTCAATACATTTTCAGCTTTGGGCTCATCTAAGCTGCCACAAATTAATTTCATCTATTTTAATACATGCACATAGTAAACAGAAGCCAAAAATACCAAACGATACACAGTGAAAAGGGAGTCTCCTTCCCACCTCGCCTCTCTGAGGCGACCGTACCGGCCTCTTCTGTTTCCTCCCGGACGTCATCTCTGCATCCACACACCCCGTGTACTTACACAGAAATGCATTTTAGAACACAGAACCCTGTGTGTGCTTTGATGTGTTAGTTGGTGGTTCGGGGAGTGGGGGAGTAAATTTTGGAAATACAGTACTCTATCCATCTCACAGTGCCTATTAGCATATTAAAAGCGCCGAGTGTTTCTCAAACTTATTTGAATACAGAATCTTTTACGGGGAAAGTTTCTTGAAGACTTTTCATGTTTTCTGTAATGGCATTTCCTGATACATCTAGGTGAATGCTCATGTGGCAGGATCATTTGATAAACTAGCCAATGTGTCTTCACCCTGGTCATTCCTGGTCCCTGTGACCTTTCCCATACTGGGCATCCACTACAGCACTCCGGGCTCCCGGCCCCAGGGAAAGAGGGGCACAGAAACGCAAAAATGTCCATTCTGAATTTCTGGTTTTCAAAGTACATCTTTGAGACAACAAAAGGAGACAAAGGTTTTTTTGTTTTGTTCTGTTTTTTGAGATGGAAGCTTACTCTGTCACCCAGGCGGGAGTGCAGTGGCACGATCTTGGCTCACTGCAAATTTCGCCTCCCGGGTTCAAGTGATTCTCCTACCTCAGCCTCCAGAGTAGCTGGGATTACAGACGCCCACCACCACGCCCAGCTAACATTGTCTGTGTATGTGTGTTTTTAGTAGAGATGGGGTTTCACCATGTTGGCCAAGCTGGTCTTGAACTCCTGACCTCAAAAGATCCGCCTGCCTTGGCCTCCCAAAGTGCCGGGACTACAGGCATGAGCCACAGCATCCAGCAGAGACAAAGGTTTTGAGTGTCAAATGTCAAAGCCCCAAGGAACTCAGGGCAGGCAGTTTATGACAGAATTAATAGATTTGGATGAATGCAAGATAATACTTTTTTCCTGCTCTAGATTAAGAATCTCTGAATTGAGTGAAGGGAGAAAAAAAAAGCCAGAAAAGAAGCCACAGATTAGGCACTGGTGGGTGTCTCTGAGAAGGAGAATGCAAGATAGAATCCCCAAATAAATCTGAAGATCTAAAAACAAAAGCACCTGTGTTCTATTCCTCTTGGTAACTCCAAGGAGAAATCAAACCTCATTAATAAGCTCCAAGTCTGAGATAGCATGAAGTGTGTGTGCTAGAACTGGGTTCTGCAAGGGACAGAAACTCCATAATAAGGGATTTATACACTTATAAGTTTATTTTTATTTATAGTAAAAGGCCAGGCACAGTGGCTCATGCCTGTAATACCAACACTTTGGGAAGCCAAGATAGGAGGATTGCTTAAGGCCAGAAGTTTGAGAATGGTCAACGTAGCAAGACTCTGTCTCTACAAAATAAAAATAAAATTAGTCAGGCATGGTGGCTCACACTGTAGTCACTGTTACTTGGGAGGCCAAGAAGGCGGGAGGATGGCTTAAGCCCAAAAGTTCAAAGCTGCCGTGAGCCATGATCACACCATTGCACTCCAGCCTGGGCAGCAGGGCAAGATCTTGTCTCTTAAAAAAAAAAAAAAAAAAAAAAAAAAAAAGTCCAGGCGCAGTGGCTCACGCCTGCAATCCCAGCACTTTGGGAGGCCAAAGCAGACAGATCACTTGAGGTCAGGAGTTCAAGACCAGCCTGGTCAACATGCTGAAACCCAACCTCTTACTAAAAATACAAAAATTAGCCAGGCATGGTGGCAGGTGTCTGTAGTCCCAGCTACTCGGGAGGCTGAGGCAGGAGAATCACTTGAACCTGGGAGGTGGAGGTTGCAGTGAGCCAAGATCGTGCCACTGCACTCCAGCCTGAGCAACAGACCGAGACTCCATCTCAAAAAAAAAAAAAAAAAAGATGAGGTCATTAAGGTGGGCCCTAATTCAATATGATGGATGTCCTTATAGGATGAGGAAAAGAGGCCCAGAGGGAAAAGATGCCATGGGATGTGAGAGGCAGGGGTTGGAGTGATGTGTCTATAAGGCAAAGAATGCCCAGGGTTGCTGGCAAACACCAGAAGCCAGAAGAGGCAACAAAGGACTCACCCCTCAGGTTTCAGAGAGAGCACGGCCCTGCTTTTGGACTTTTAGCCTCCATGTGAGACAATCAATTTCTGTGGTTTTAAGTCACTCGATCTGCACTGCTCGGGTACAGCAGCCCTAGGAGGCTAACACACCTGGCCACACCTGGCTGCAAGAGAGGCCAGGAAATATAGGTATTATTTGGGGCAGCTGTGTGAGATTCTATTATCATGGAAGAGGAGGAGAACAGAAAGTGGGGAATAAGTGGAGCATCTGCCACAGGTGTTGAGGCCAGCAGGCTTAAGAACATCTCACTAAGTCCCCAAGAACTCAACAACTTACCCAGAAAGCAGTAGAATGACCTCTGCAAGTGGCCAAGGCAGTGCAGACATGGCACTAAGAATCAGTGAATCTGGCTAGGCCTGTGGTCAGGACAAAGTGGACAATAGGGAGCTGTTAAGGTTCTTGAGTTGGACATGACATGAGGAAATTTCTGTCTTATCCATTGAAGACTACCTTGCCCATGACGCTATTACGACACTCAGCACAGGGTATAAGAGTCAGCAGACCCAAATCATGAAGGACTTGAATGGCAGGCTTAAGAGTCATCGGGGGGTGGGAATGTCTGCCATGAGATGTCCCTCATTTACTATCCGAGAGGACCTTGGGTCAAGGTCATGCCAAGAGGCAAGGCCAGCAGCAGACCTTTCTCTCTTCCTTCAGTACATGTGTTATATTGATGAGGCAAAGATGGCCTCCGTGTATGGGTTCCTAGGTTGTTTATTTCTTCACCATGGGCTGAGACCTGTTAGCTCAAAAGCCTGCCAGTGCCACATTCAAATTTCTACACATCCAATTATTTTTTCAAATGGTCCAAAGAAGCATATTTTTAGCCACTTAGAGGCTGCCTGCTTTGCAAACCCTGCAAAACCTCACACAAAGTTGCTAGCAATAGATACAACATAGCTTTGTAGTTATAAGACCCCAAGCAGCTGCTTCCCTTTGGAGACTCCCTGCCATGCTGCTGAGGGACATCACCTAAAACCGAGAAGACCCCTCTCTGGTCACCCTCTCCCCCAGGAGATGCCTTAACCCCTCCCATTCTGAAAGATGGCTCCCCCACCTTAAAGCTCTGGATGGTCTCATGCTATGAGGAACTTCCCCTCTTATGCATCCCTATCCAAGCACTGCCCAATAATGCTTCTGTGTGCCTGCCTCTAGTGTTCCTGTTTTTTCTTGATCAGCCTCCAAACGCCTGAAACCCTGATAGCTTGTAAGTCTCATGCCTATTTACTCCTTCCTAGGGACAAGAGACTAGGATAAACCACTTCCAACCTAGCCCCGTTCTTTCTGGAGGAATCCTTGAAGCAGAAACTGAAGGTGAAGAAAACATACAGAGAGGAGGGGACAGGATGGACACCAAGCTGGGGCCTCAGGAGGCGGCCCCAGGACCTCAGCCCTGAGCACTGCAAAGAAGCAGGTTTCCGGATATGGTCAGGGCGCCATCAAGAATGGATACCCTTTTAGGGCCATGTTTTGTTATAATCTGTTCACTTCGTTCAGTACAAAAGTTCACTTTCAGAGCAGAGGCTGGGGTGGAGAGTTTGGAATTTAAGTTCTAACACATCCTAGAGCCAGTCTCCTTGAGGGCAGGAACCTTATTCTCTTATTCATTATTGCACCCCAGGCCTTGGAAAAGGACCTGGCTCACAGTTGGTTCTTACTCATTCTGAGAAGGGAAGGGGGAATGACTTCCTTCCGGGGACCCTCCTCAAGCTGGACTGAGCCAGGTCCTATGGCCACCTGAGGAAGAGCACCGCAAGGTTTGGGGCCATCTGCAGCAAGACAAGGTGGCATTCAGGCTCCCTGCAGCTCAGCTCCAGCCAATTCTCCTCCTTCCCGCCATGCACACTGCAACTAGTGGAGTAGTTTTCCAGGGTGGCACTTCTCTCTCCCACCCTCCCCCGTTAGGAAAAGCCCTTCCTCTCTTGAACTCCCATAGCTGCCTGAACCCCACTCAGCGAAAGCCAGGGACAGGATTTCTCCTGAAGTCTTCTCTTCTCTGCCAACGACAGTTCTCTTCCACTCTCCCCCACCCAAGGGCCGCTTATCCTACAGTAGACGGCGGTGCCTGCATCGAAAAGGAATTCAGGGCCGGGCGCGGTGGCTCAAGCCTGTAATCCCAGCACTTTGGGAGGCCGAGACGGGCGGATCACGAGGTCAGGAGATCGAGACCATCCTGGTTAATACGGTGAAACCCCGTCTCTACTAAAAATACAAAAAACTAGCCGGGCGAGGTGGCGGGCGCCTGTAGTCCCAGCTACTTGGGAGGCTGAGGCAGGAGAATGGCGTGAACCCGGGAGGCGGAGCTTGCAGTGAGCTGAGATCTGGCCACTGCACTCCAGCCTGGGCGACAGAGCGAGACTCCGTCTCAAAAAAAATAAAAAAAATAAAAAAAGAAAAAAAAAGAAAAGGAATTCAGGAGGAGGAGGAGCAGGTGGGGGGAGGGGAGAGGTGCATTTTGGAGGAACTTGATAGGAGGTGCCTTCGGACACCCTGGAGGCGACGAAGCTGCGTCTCTCAGACTGCCACTCTTACTCCTCTCCCTGTACCAGAATCCCAACCCCCGGCCTCAGACTCCGGGGATCCGCTGAGTTCTCGGCCAAAGCTGTGAAGCCTGCCCAGCTACCGTGACGTCACGAGAACCCCGCTATCTCATTGGTGGCTATTTCCTCTACCGCTGTGGTCCCTGGAGACGCCGGAGGAGGTTTCCGTGACAACTGCAAGCTGGCTGCAACAAAGCCGCCCACGTGGGCCTCCCCGGCCTGCTGGAGGAGAAGGGATCCCCCAGGGCAGAGGCGGCTACACCCGGAGTGCCCGAAAACCGGAAGCGCGGATCCTGCCCTCTCTGGACTAGCTGCTCAGCACCAGCGCGGAAGGCAGACTAGACGGGGCGAGCGCCCAGCCTTCATCCTGACTTCAAGGCCACTGGCTGGCTCTGGTTTTCTCAACACGGCCTCCTAGTCCCCTTCCCGCTTGGGCATCGGTTTTTCTTATATAGGCCCAGGAGCCGCCAGTGATGTTCTGTAAGCAGGTTCCGCTTCAGAATCACAGGTACTTAAGCAGGAACCTGGATGCTAGACCTGCCCTTGCCGCTGGCCTCAGTTTCTTTACCTGTAAAACAGGGATTTTGGAACTGTGAAATTAAATCAAACTTAAAAGAATTACAACTTAAAGCTTCTGGAACTTTACATGATCCCGAGCCTTGAGAGGAATGTGGCTATGCAGCCTGAGTCACATGGCATGCAGATGCAATCTCTGCCTTTTTTCCACTGTAAATAATTAAGAAGACCAAGTAGCAACCGCGATAAGACCCCTTTAGATCATTGTCCCTCCTCACAGTCATCATCTTCCTTGGAATATAGCAATCTGAAACCAACCACATCGCTGTGGGTAGGCACTTTGCGTGCACACTTGTAATCCTCCTGGAATGTCCCTATCTCTGCCTATATAATTGAAACCTTAACTTCACTTTGGAAATGCTGACATCATTTGTTTGGAGTCAGCGCTTTCCTGGATGGCCATCCTCAATCTTTGTGCTCAGATAAACTCTATGCTTATTTACATTTTCTGAACTTCATTGTTTAAGGTTGACAGAGATTGAATGCAGGGGGCAGGGGGACAGTGCAGTGGAGGGACATTAGAACCCCTAGAGTCTCGTGATTCCCAGAGGGGTCTCTCAGCTGCCAGGTGTCTTTCAGGGGTTCAAGATGAAGTGACGTGCCGCAGGTCCCACAGTGAGGAAGTGGCTGAGTCAGAACATAGGTAATTTCCAGAGCTTCTAATTAGCAATTCACAAGGAGATCCTTCAGAGCCTCTGCTTCCCCTTTTGTAGAATGAGGATTGTAAACCCTTCTTCAGTGGGATGCCCCTAGAATTGTGTGAAACGACTACAAAAAGTGCCAAACACATGGCTGTTAATAAATGGCCATTATAATGTCTTTAATTTTTAATAAAGAAAATGGGTTCTTATTAATTTTGTATTCTGTGTTGGGTCCTCGTGCTTATTCTTCTGTTAACTAGTTCCTCTTTAAGCTGGTCTGGTTTCCCGGTCTTCCTCTCTCCACCTCACCTCCCACTTCTGGAATTCCTAGGGATTCAACTTGCTTCTCTCTCACCCTGGTCACTTCACTATTCCCTCCACTAGATCTTGGGAGGTCTGTACCTTAATCTGCTAGTCTCCTTCCTGTTCCAGGCATCAGTTTTTTTATATGTAGATTTATCCTAAGCCAGGCGCAGTGGCACACACCTGTAATGCCAGCACTTCGAAAGGCCGAGGTGGGCGGATCATGAGGTCAGGAGTTCGAGACTAGCCTGGCCAACATGGTGAAACCCTGTCTCTACTAAAAATACAAAAATTAGCCAGGAGTAGTGCTGCGTGCCTGTAATCCCCACTACTTGGGAGGCTGAGGCAGGAGAATTGCTTGAACCCGGGAAGTGGAGATTGCAGTGAGCCAAGATTATGCCACTGCACACCAGCCTGGGCAACAGAGCAAGACTCCATCTTGGGGAAAAAACACAAAAACATAAACAAAAATTAGCCAGGCATCGTGCACCCCTGTAATCCCAGTTACCCTGGAGGCTGAGGCGGGCGAATTGCTTGAACCTGGGAGGCAAAGGTTGCAGTGAGCTGAGATCATGCCACTGCACTCCAGCCTGGGTGACAGTGTAAGACTCCGTCTCGAAAATCAATCAATCAATCAATCAAAAATAAATAAATAATAAACTTGGAAAAAAGTTAAATTTACCCTAATCTGCTGTAAAATGGGATCCTGTTTCTTACATTCCTTCTGTCCTCATTATTCCCAAAGACAAGGTTACAGAACTTTGCCATAATTAAGGGTTTTGCAGTTTTTGTTATGGAAACAATTGGATGCAAGGAGAATAACAAAGTAGAGGTAATTATAGAGCTTAAGGAAATAACACCAAGTCATCTGCCAGATGCTTAGATGTTGGCATCCCTCTGGGCACTGGCCTAAGCTGGCTTCTCACCTCAAGTACCCTCTGTGCAGATAGCTCCCACCTCTCTGTTGGCAGCTCAGACCTCTCCTGACCTATGGACTCATGTCCTTCTTCCATTCAAGAATATTGATCTCTCCACTTCTCTAAGTAGCTCTCAAGAGCAATAAATCAGTGAGAGACAAGCCCCCCATTTCTGACCTAACAACCTAACAACCTGGAGGTGGGTGGACCTGGCAGGAGCCAACCAGATTGCAGGGATGCTGACAATCTCAGTGATGACAGCCCTTGACAGCTACGGATAACCCAGCATCACTAATCTCAGCTGGTGGCAGGAAGCTATCTCTAGGGTGCATGGAGGTCTGGCAGTTCTTATCTCATCATCAATAAGCCTAGACCAGGGAGACTGGCCTTTAGCCAGGCCTCAAAAGCCACTGAAAGAGCTGAATGATGACAAAGTGAAGTAACAAGGCTTGTGCTGCCGGGGCTGATGGTTAACAACCTCAGTTTCCTCATCTGTAAACAAGTGAGAAAAATACTACCTGCCTCATGGGTAGTTATGGGGAATGAATGAGTGAATGCATATGAAGCACTACTAAGTGGTATGTAAATCTTAGCTATTGCTATAGTTCGGAGAGGTGAGAAAATGGGGTAGCTTTTTTAGTGGATAAAATAGAAAAATTTTCCACACATATCTCTTCCTGTGCCAACGTGGTCTCTTCATATAAACGTATTCATAAGTTAACCTTTGCTTTTAGTTTCTATCTTACTGAAAGAATTGCAATATTTACACACTGTCACAGTATAAACAAACTTCTGTTTCATAAATTATGTAGTTTTCTTTTTCTGTTTTTTTTTGTTTTTGTTTTTGTTGTTGTTTGTTTGTTTTTTCAGATAGAGTCTCATTCTGTCACCCAGGCTGGAGGGTAGTGGCGCAATCACGACTCACTACAACTTCAACCTCCCAGGCTCAAGCAATCCTCCTCCTGCCTCAGCCTCTGGAGTAGTTAGGACAATGCCACCATGCCACTACGCCTGGCTAATATTTTATTTTTATTTTTTATAGAGACAGACTCTCATTATGTTGCTGAGGCTGATCTCGATCCCCTGGGCTCAAGCAACCCTCCTGCTTCAGTCTCCCAAAGTGCTGGGATTACAGGAGAGAGCCACTGTGCCCAGCCAATGATGTAGCTTTCATGTACTTACATGCTTCATAGTCTATCAGGCTTCTGACAATTGCATTTTTCTCCTTTGGAACATCAGCAAGACATTGGATTTATACTAGGACTAGTCATGTTGGGGGAGGTACCTCTTAACATGTTGAGGACATGGAGTTTTGGTTGGAAGGGACTTCAGTTTCCTCTGTACCCACCAAATGCTCTGCTGATGCCTATGGCTTGTCCTTCTGGTTGGGCTTATTCAAAGAAAAAAATAAGACACTTAGGAGGCAGAAACTTTGAGGCCAGGAACAGTTGAGTGTGGCGTGGTCAGTCGGTCTGTCTGAAGTCACTTGGTTAACTATGTTGAATAGAAAAATACAGTAAAAGAGCCCACCTGCTGTTCTCCGGGGATCCTGAGACGTATGCCAGCTCCATGCTGTTATAGTATCAGAGACCAGAGGGGTGTGGGTGGAAACTTCACAAACAGTCTGGCTTCTTCTAAACCCCTTCAGATGTTAATCCTTTATATATCAAACTTGGAGCACAAGTGCGGCAACTCAACCTGCTGACAGGATTAAACAAGAATACCTGAGGCCAGGCACAGTGGCTCATGGCTGTAATCCCAGCACTTTGGGAGGCCAAAGTGGGTGGATCACGTGAGGTCAGGAGTTCGAGACCAGCCTCACCAACATGGTGAAACCTCGTCTGTACTAAAAATACAAAAATTAGCCGGATGTGGTGGCACACACCTATAGTCCCAGCTACTTGGGAGGCTCAGCCAGGACAATCGCTTGAACCCAGGAGGTGGAGGTTGCAGTGCACCGAGATCATCCCATTGCACTCCAGCCTGGGCAACAGAGAGAGACCCTACCTCAAAAAAAAAAAAAAAAAAAAAAAAAAAGTATCTGCCCTAACCCGCCACTCCCATTTATTTTGCTCTCTTGAAGGAAAAAGGTCCAGGAACTGTTGACAATTTTTATCCAAAGTAACTGATACAAGGACAAAAATACTTTATCAAAACAAGAGAGACTATAGACTATTTATTAATCCCCTGGAAAACTGGGCATCTTTTGAAATGATGTAATGTATCTGAAACCCAAATTCTGAAATTAAGTTCCTTGGACACACCAAAAACAGGGCAATAACATTTATTGGTGTCTTTTGTGTGTCAGTTAATGCAAATGCTTTGCATATGTTGAATAATTTTAAGCCCTCAAAACAAAACTGTCTTCACTTTCACGGGTCTAGAAAAGGAAGCTCTAAAATTGAGATCATACCTACAAAGTACCATGACTAACAGAGTCCACGTTCTTAGGGGAGGCAATTCGTCTGTTTATCAATAACTGGGCTGTCTTACAGTGAATAAAATAGCTATATATATATATATATATATATATATTTATATATATATATTTTTTTTTTTTGAGAAAGGGTCTTGCTCTGTCACCTAGACTGGAGTGTGGTGGTGCCATATTGGCTCACTGCAACTTCCGCCTCCTGGATTCAAGCGATTCTCCTGCCTCACCCTCCTGAGTAGTTGGGATTACAGGCGTGCACCACCATGCCCGGCTAACTTTTGTATTTTTAGTAGAGACTGGGTTTCACCATGTTGGTCAGGCTGGTCTCGAACTCCTGACCTCAACTGATCTGCCTTCCTTAGCCTCCCAAAGTGCTGGTGTTACAGGCATGTAAAGATACAAGTTTTATAGACAAGTTAGAAAAAATATATAAGGGAAGGCACAGTGGCTTACGCCCAGCACTTTGGGAGGCCAAGGTGGGCGGATCACCAGGTCAAGAGTTCAAGATCAGCCTGGCCAATATGGTGAAACCCCACCACTATTAGAAATACAAAAATTAGCTGAGCATGATGGCACGTGCCTGTAATCTCAGCTACTTGGGAAGCTGAGGTAGGAGAATCGCTTGAACCCAGGAGGCAGAGGTTGCAGTGAGCCAAGATCATGCCACTGCACTCCAGCCTGGGTGACTGAGCAAGACTCTGCCTTGAAAAAAAAATTTAAAAAGGAAAACAAAAGAAAAAACATGTAAGCAAAAAGCAAAATAATCAGACATAATCCACCACCCAGAGTTACCACAGAAAACGGTATTATATTTGAAAACACCAATATATTTACCTGTTTTTGTCATCTGAGCTGTTACAGTGAGCCTTTTTCTAGATCAATAAATGTAGGTCTGTGTCATCTACAGTTGGCTGGATAGTGTTTTGGTACTTGTATGTCTCATACATTATTCATCTGGCTCCCCTATCAGACATTTAGGTTGTCTCTAATTTTTATTTATTGTAAACAATGCTTCCATGCATATCTTTGTACATCTTTGGGAGCTTTTATTTTGTTTCCTTAGGAAAAGTTCTTAAAAGTAGATTTGCAATGTCAAAGGGAATGCATATTTTTTTTTTTGTAAATTTTAAATCTATCTATCTATCTATCTATCTATCTATACATATACACACATATATAAAATACACAGAAACATTAAAATGGTAGTTATGGAGGGTGGGGGCCCTGCAGGATAGAAGGAAATGGGAAGATGCAGGTCAAAGGGAACAAAGTTGCAGTCTTGTAGGATAAGTAAGGCTATAGATTTGATGTACAGCATGAGAACTATAGCCAATAATATTGCATATCCGTGATTTTCCAGAGAGTAGGTTTGAAGTGCTCTTATCACAAAAAAGAAAGGTAACTATATGAGATGATGGGTATGTTCATTTGCTTGACTATAGCAATCAATTCATTATGTCTATATATCAAGATAAGTCAGTATATCAAAACATCATGTCATACACCTCAAATACATACAGTAAAAATTAAAGTATATCACATATACTGAAAGTGCACAAATTATAGTTTGATGAAAAATCATAAAAATGTACCTGTATAAATATGAGACACTCTAGTCCTTCAATGTAAACAAGGAAAAAAATACCTATATATATGACCCAGATTAAGATATAGAGAAACATCAATACTCTGAACCTCTCTCGTGCTTCCTCCCTATTATTTTTTTTTTGAGACAGAGTCTCACTCTGTCACCCAGGCTTGAGTGCAGTGGCGCAATCTCAGCTGGGACTACAGGCATGCACCACCATGCCCGGCTAATTTTTGTATTTTTAGTAGAGACACGGTTTTGCCATGTTGGCCAGGCTGGTCTCAAACTCCTGACCTCAGGTGATCTGCCTTGGCAGCCCAAAGTGCTGGGATTACAGGTGTGAGCCACCACGCCCGGCCCCCTCCTTGTCTTCACTGCACCTCCTTCCCAGATGTAAGCACTTGTCCAACATTTAATATACTAGATTGATTTCTTTTAGCTTTATATAAATGTAATCATACAGTATGTACTTATTTGTGTCTGATTTCTTTTACTCAATATTATCTTTATGAACTTACTCATGTTATCGAGTATAGTGGTAGCCTATTCATTTTAATTGCTGTATTTCTGGAGGGTAAGCTCTAATATTAAATTAAATTAATTTAATTTAATTTTTTTAAATTTTATTTTTGGAGACAGGGTCTCTGTCACCCAGGCTAGAGTGCAGTGGCATGATTATGGCTCACCACAGCCTCAACCTCCCGGGCTTAGGTGATCCTCCCACTTAGCCTCTCAGGTAGCTGGGACTACAGGCATGTGCCACCACGACTGGATAATTTTTGTATTTTTTATAGAGATGGGGTTTCACCATGTTGCCCAGACTGGTCTCAAACTCCTGGGCTCAAGCGATCCACCCACCTTTACCTCCCAAAGTGCTGGTATTACAGGTGTGAGCCACCATGCCCAGCTAATATTTAATTTTTCAAAAGTGAATACTCATGTGTAACCATCACTCCTTAAGCCTCCCTTGTGCCCTCCACTGGTCATTACTTCCTTCAAAGGTGACCAGTCTTCCAATTTCTATCACCCTTGATTTGTTTTACCTACTTTTGAACTTCAGCTAAATGGATCATATAATATGTATTATTTGATGACTGGCTTATTCCATTCATCATTATGTCTGATTCATCCATGTTGTTGGGTTTAGCAGGATTTCATTCTTTATTGTTGTGTGAATATACAACAATTTATTCATCTATTCTGCTGTTGATGAATATTTGGATTTTATCTAATTTTAGGTTATTATGGATAATGCTACTATGAATATCTTGATTTTGAGAATTGTCATTCAGTATTATTAAAATTTTCATATCTCTTGGAAAGTTTTATAGTTTTCATCATATCAGTTCTACGCATTTATGTATTTCTACTCTTATATTTTTAAAGATGAGGGCTTGCTCTGTTGTCCAGGCTGGTGTGCAGTAATATGATTGTAGCTCACTGAAGCCTCAATCTCTGAGGCTCAAGTGATCCTCCCCCCTTAGCCTCCCAAGTAGCTGGGACCATAGACTTGAACCACCACACCAGGCTATTTTTCTTTTTCTAATTTTTTGTAGAGAGGCAGTTCTCGATATATTGCCAGACTAATCTTGAACTCCTAGCTTCAATTGATCCTCCTGCCTCAGCCTCCCAAAGCACTGGAATTATAAGCATTGAGCCACTCACCCAGCTTTGCATTTATTTTTAAGTTTGTTCCTAGGTAGTTTATGTCTTTGTCTGGTTGTTTATGTTGATTATGTTTGGTTGGTTTTTGGTTTTTTTTTTTTTGATAGCTTGTATTTTTTTATTGCATTTGTGAATAGGATCTTCTTCCAGGGAGGTCTTTATATAACATATTGTAAAAGAAACTAATGAGTATTGTTTAGAAATTCAGGGTCTTAAGGAAATTTTACTTACCTCTTTTATTTGTAAATAATTATCAAAAAGGTCTGGGACGGTGGTTCACACCTGTAATCCCAGCACTTTGGGAGGCTGAGGCGAGAGGATTGCCTGAACTCATGAGTTGGAGACCAGCCTGGCCAACATAGTGAAACCCCATCTCTAATAAAACTACAAAAATTACCTGGGTGTGGTGGCGCGCACCTGTAGTCCCAGCTACTCAGGAGGCGGACGCAGGAGAAATGCCTGAACCTGGGAAGCAGAGGTCGCAGTGAGCTGAGATAGCGCCACTGCACTCCAGCCTGAGCAAAACCTTGTCTTAAAATAATAATCATAATAATAAGTCAAAAATGATCATAGTTCATTTGTTTTACCTACTTTTGAACTTCAGATAAATATAATATGTATTATTTGATGACTGGCTTTGTGATGTGTCCTGTTGACTTTTCATTTCATAGTGGTACAAAGGTAACAGAATTTTGGAGAAATTCCATATTACATGGTGGTGTTGAAAGCTTTCCCACTTCAGCAGCTGCTGCAGGAAGTCTCTATTCGGCTGCCAGAAAAGAACACCTAAAAGCTGTCACTCAACAGGGGATTATGCACCAGGTACTAAATCTTTAGCACTTAAGTGCTAAAGAGAGGGTAGTAAACCCAACAGATGAGCACAAAAAGCATGCATAGAGCTTTCAGCCTATAGAGAGGTAATCGTAGTTAACCCAGCACGGGCAAGAGCTTTCCAGGCCCGGGAACCTCATGAGGAAGGCCCTGAAGAGGGAAGGCGATTCATTCTTTGGAGAAGGAGGAGCGCTCCCTGCCGGTGGGATGCGGTGCTGCAGTGAGGACTGGGTGTGCTTAGATGTCCGGAGTTCCACGCGGGGGTAGCACACGCGGGCCTTGGAGGGCGCTGAGACGCGGTGTTCCCACTCTGCCTTAGAGCAGTTGGAAGCACCATTCCGACTCCTGTAGACAAAGCCCTTGAGATTCGTGATCAGGTGGTGATTCATGATCCATGGTCATGGACAGTACTGCTCCCACCTGTAAGAGACCCAGGAAGGGGTCAATGGGTGCGAAGGGGCTGGAGGCTGCAAGTTGGGGTCTCAGGCAGCCCTGGATGAGCGGTGGGGTAGGACTGAAACCTCAGACTGGACTTTGTGGCTGGGGACTGAGTTCGAGCCCTAGCTCTGCCTCTTTCTAATGGTGTGGATTAGGGCCAGTCACCTAACTCATGCTCTCTGGGTCGAGTATTGAGCTGGACGTCTGGCACTTTAGCTTTCTACCCAGTAAAGTAGAAAACGTTACTGGTGAAATGACCATTTAAAGCTAAACATAGGAAAATACATTTGAACATCATAATTTCAGAATCGCTGGTTTTTTTGTGTTTTTTTTGTTTTTTTTTGTTTTTTTTTTTTTTTTTAAACAGAGTCTCACTCTGTCATCCAGGCTGGAGTGCAGTAGCACAATCTTGGCTCACTGCAACCTCCACCTCCCAGGTTCAAGCGATTCTCCTGCCTTAACCTCCTGAGTATCTGGGATTACCGGCGCACACTACCACGCCTGGCTAATTTTTGTATTTGGAACATCAGCAAGACATTGGATTTATAATAGAGATGGGGTTTCTCTATGTTGGCCAGGCTGGTCTCGAACTCCTGACCTCAGGTGATCCACCCACCTTGGCCTCCCAAATTGCTGGGAATACAGGCATGAGGCATCGCACCTGGCCAAGATTCCCTTCATCTTAATTTTTAGCAATCTTTAATAAGCAGTGACTTGGAGTCCTTCAGCTTTTACTTTCTCCCTCTGCTGAGCATTTAAAGATCTATAAACATACACAGGAGAAGCTTCTTCTTACAGGGATCCTTTTGTAACCTGGGGAATCCTTTTGTTATAAGGATAATTTCACCCTCTAATTTGGTGCAGTAAGAATATAAATGGTAAGCATGATTACATTTAATCATGTAAAATACTGCCCAGTGTGGGGGAGGGGATGCTTACTCACACAGAAGTCCTTTCATTCACACTCTGCTGTGTCGTGTGTTTCTGTGACCGGTGTCCAGGTGTCCCGTCATTCCAAGCACTCTCCTCCCAGAAAGCCATTGTGTGGCCCAAAAGAGAGCATCTGAAAATGATTTTTAGACAAAGGCTAGACAGGTTGAGGATTGTAACTAGGTCAGTGACTTCCTGGGGTCCCTCATCGAGACATGCTGGAGATAGAGGGCTCTAACTGTGGGGGCCCATTGAGAAGGGAGAGGACTTGCCCAAAATGAAGACATTACTGAGGCAGCTGGGGGTCAAATGACCTTTGAGATTTCATTATTCTGGCCTGCCCATAGTTCAAACTTTGGCACTAGTTTTCACGGAAAATGCTGTCTGCCTCAGCCATAAGACTTCTTTCACTGTCTGTGCCCAGCTGAGCCAAACCTAGCTCCTGAACACAGGTGGGCCACGCCACCCCGTGGCTCAGAGATAGGGTGTCCATGTCTCCCAATCTCCCAATTTGCCTGTGACACTCCCATTTATGCCTGTTGAATTTTTTTTTTGTTTTTTTGTTTTGAGACAGAGTTTCGCTCTGTCGCCCAGGCTGGAGTGCAGTGGCACGATCTCGGCTTACTGCAAGCTCCACCTCCCGGGTTCACGCCATTCTGCTGCCTCAGCCTCAAGAGTAGTTGGGACTACAGAAGCCCGCCACCATGCCTGGGTAATTTTTTTTGTATTTTTTTTTTTTTAGTAGAGACGGGGTTTCACCATGTTAGTCAGGATGATCTCGATCTCCTGACCTCGTGATCCGCCGGCCTCGGCCTCCCAAAGTGCTGGGATTACAGGCATGAACCACCGCGCCCTGCTGCCTGTTGTCATTATTAATACTACCCCGTTCACTCTCCAAAGTGCCCCAGTTTGAGTGATAAATTATTTGATCTCCTTGTTCAGAATCCTTTCTGCTATTCTCTCAACAGTTTGCAAGATTTGGCAGCCAAGATTTGGAGAGCAAGGTTCCAGGGACAGGACACTGGTTCCTAAAAAGGTAAAAGGAAGGGGGAGTGCAGGAAGGGTCTCAAGCATTCAACGCAGTGTGGGAAAGACCCAGGAGGCAATAATGCCTGCTCTGGTTCTCTTCCACCTTCATGGTCACCCTCATTTGTTGAGCTCCTGCATTGCCTCTCTAGGTAGCAGGAATCCAGATACATAAAAGGCAGTGCACTGATCTCGGCCTGTGATTAGGAGGAAATCGAAAATTCATCCCACCTAAGGAACATTTACTGATGCTCTGCCTGGGGCTAGGAATCTAATAAGGACTTTAGAGAGTAAATAAAGAATTATAATAGAGTGAGGGAATGCTGTGAGGTAAGCTGAAGGTGTCACAGGAGCCCAAAGGAAGACCTTGCTCGCTTCCTGTAAAGAGGTAGGATGGGTAATTGGAAAGATGTCACCAAGGAGATTTGTGAGCCTGGCTCTGCAGACAAGACAAGGTATCAGGTATCTCCAAGTGGGGGCGGGGAATTCTCAGCTTTCAAGAGCCAAACAGCCATGATTAGAAGCATGTGTTAGCCAGCAGCAGAGATCCAGGCAGGCAGATGAGGATGATGAATTACTTCCCCAAGGGTGGGGCTGGTGCTCCTTCAAGCCCTCCCTCTTAGGGCCAGCTTGTGCCAAGACCTGAGTGGGGGTTGGAGCTGAAGGTCAGCAGCAACCATATGGCCTGCAGAAGAGAAGGGGTAGGGCTGAGTCAGATACACATTTATCTGATATCAGATCAATTTTCCGGGGGGGCAGCGTGGAAATAAGGGCACAGTGTGTCAAGGCAGAGAAGCAGAAAACATAGGCAGGCCCCCAAAGCACTGGTTTATGCCTGACCACAGGGAAAGGTTTAGAAACAGGCCCTCTCTAGTCCACTCCTCCACCCCACTCCACCCACCATGATTTCTCCAGTGGCTGGCTCCACTTGGCAGTATGCCCCGAGGATCTGGATGCTGAGGATGACTTAGGTTCCAGGGTCTGGCCAAGGTAACCCAACACTTCAGCCTACATCTTCAGCATCACTGGGCAGGTTATTAAACACAAGATGGTAGGCCCACCCCTGAGTCTCTGATTCAGCAGGTCTGGAAGGGGGGCCCCCCAAATTATGCTTTAACAAGTTCCAGGTGATTCTAGTCCAGGTACCATGTTTTGAGAACCACCAAGGTAATCCGGGTCTGGTATCCTTGTTAACCAGGGGCCCTGGAGATGCTGCCTGGGGCTAAGACAAGGGCACTGGATTTGAAAGCTGAGGGCTCTGGTTGTGGGCTGGCTCAGGCTTCTCGGTTGCCACATGTATAAAAGGGTAATTCTGCATCTTAAATAAGACCTTAGAGGTGAAAGGCCTTTGTCAACTGAGAGGTGAAATTTGATGTCAGTTTTTTCACATGCAAATCTAGGGCTGTAAAGTTTGCTCCTTTCTCCTAGAATAATTACGGCTGTGGTCTGAGGACCACACCTATATCAGGATCCTCTGGGAAGCTTCCTAGAATGCAGACTTTGCAGCTCTAAATCTTGATGTGGGTCCCATCATCACATTTACATTTTCAACACATCTTCAGTGATTCTTCTGCACCCCAAGGAATTTGAAAACCACTTGCTTACACTGGGGCGGTAAAGAGGGATGGAAAAAAGCTGTTCTTCCGTTTTCTGATTTGCTGTTGGGCCAGGAAGATCCCCCGCCCTCGTCCTGAAGTTTCCTTGCTGCCAGCATCCTTTGGGAACCTCTCCTCTCAGGAAGTCTGCGTGTCTGCCCCCTCATTTTCCTCCTGGCTCCCAGCTGCATGCAGGCGCCACCTCCTGGCAACATAGTTCTTTCACTCTTTTTCTCCTGTTGTGTTAATCAGATCCTCCCCACATTAAGCATTTAGAAAAAGAGCCTTTGTAATGTCAGAAAGAAATGTGATTCTCTTACATTTGAGGGGTTTCTATGCCTCCTTAAATGTCTTCACTTCTTGCGATTTTACTATTCCATTCTCTAAAAAACAACAATTAATAAATATATGTACTTTTAATTCTTAGTTTTAATTTTTTTTTTTTTTTCCAGACAGAGTCTCCCTCGGTTGCCCAGGCTAGAGTGTAGTGGCGTGATCTCAGCTCACTGCAACCTCCGCCTCCCAGCGTGCACCACCATGCACAGTTAGGTTTTTGTTTTTGTTTTTTTTTTGTATTTTTAGTAGAGACGGGGTTTCACCATGTTGGCCAGGCTGGTCTCAAACTCCTGACCACAGGTGATCTGCCTGTCTCGGCCTCCCAAAGTGCTGGGACTACAGGTATGAGCCAGCATGCTTGGCTTTAGTTTTAATTTTTAATACAGTAAATATCAACAGATACATCTCACATAAACAAAAACATTTTGGGGCTATGTGTGTGTGTGTATTTTTTAATTCTAAGTGCTGACCTTAAATAATTCTCCTCTGGGCCAGATGTGGTGGCTCACGCCTGTAATTCCAACACTTTGGGAGGCTGAAGCAAGAGGATCATTGGAGGCCAGGAGCTTGAGACCAGCCTGGGCAAGACCCAGTTTCCACACACACACAAAAGAAAAAATTAGTCTGGCATGGTGGCAAGCACCTGTGGTCCCAGCTATTTGAGAGGCTGAAGAGGGAGGATCACTTGAGCACAGGACATGAAGGCTGCAGTGAGCTATGATCACACCACTGCACTCCAGCCTGGGTGACAGAGTGAGACCCTGTCTCTAAAAACAACAACAATAATAGTCCTCTGTATATTTTAAGAGAACAAAGAGATTCTAAGACCAAAGAGTTTGCGAGTCACTGACTTACATATTTATAAAATGGAAACAAAAGTCTCACACTACAATAGTCATCCTTATATCATATGATGCACCCTGAGGCTTTCCTTTCTATTCCCTTTTATTTCATCCGTTTAAAAGTACTGGTCCTGGCCATGAAAAGTTCATTTGCGACAGCTTAAAAAGCAATCAACCAAAGTATGGGAACACTATGTAATTTTCTGGGGTCCACTTTTTATTTAAGTTAAATGTTGTTATTTAAATTTAAAAAGTGCCTAAGGCCACATTAGCTTTAGGATCATGTTCTTTCTTCTAAACAGAGCTGAATTTACCATGCAGTCAGTGAAGCTCAGGTTCAAGGCTCCTGACTTTCACAGGCCCCTCCTGGACCCTCTACCTATTTTTTACCTATAATTTGGCATTCTTTTCTAAAAGATCTGTATCTGTAATCTGTATAAAGTTCAAGCCCCACAAAAACCAGATCCACACTTGCTACTAAACCATATTTTTTCTGTATATAAGCTGGAATGTATTAAAATAATGTAGTTTTTGCTTGCTTTTCTAATTAGAAACAATGGTAGTTAATAGTCAATTTTTTTTCTCATTGAAAAGAGCTACTGGTTTGCATTAGGTCTCTTTGGTTGAGGAAAGAAACCCACGAGTTAGTTATATTTCAAGGAAAAGGGAGCTGACTTTAAGGACACGTGTACGCTGGAACTACAGAATCATCCAGAACCAGTCTATTCCTTTCCCCCAGTGGTCACAGGCTCTCTTGCTCACAGCCTCTCTGCTGCTTTCTTGTGAATCTGTCCACTCTGTCCTCCTCCCTTTATGGCTAAGCCTCTTCATACTCACGCATTGCACATGGCCCACAGGAGCCTTTTGCTGGCTCTCATGGCAAAATAGCCCAGTCTCCCTCTATTTCCTAACTACCAGTTCCTCAATGAGGAATTTGGCCCAGCTCAGGTTTCTAAGACATGCCACATCATAGATTGTTGGTCAATCTGACATGGGCCATGCTTGGATCAAGTGCCCAATAAGCCACAGCTATGGAGAACAGGGTGGTGTGGTACCAACCTTAGTCTGTAGACAGGGCCTTATCCCTTAGAAGGGAGTAGTCAGCAACAAGCTCAGCAAACCATCAAACTGATCTGAATTCAAACTTTGAGTTTCTGTTCCATATATTTAGTTGGATTTAATATTAATTTATTTTTTTTTCAAGAACCAGTCTCACTATGTTGCCCAGGCTGGAGTGCAGTGGCTATTCACAGGCACCATCATAGCTCACTGCAGCCTTGAACTCCTGGGCTCAAATGATCCTCCTACCTCAGTCTCCAGGGCTGGGACTACAGATGTGTGGGCCATCACATCTGGCCTGGTGGTTTCCACTTAAAAACTTATCTCTTTTTTGCTTTAATTTTCTTATTTTTTAATTAATTATTTTTTATAGAGAGACAGGGTCTTGCTATATTGCCCAGGCTGGTCTCAAACTCCTGGGCTCAAGTGATCCTCCCACTCAGCCTCCCAAAGTGCTAGGATTACAGGCATGAGACACCACACCAGGCCAGAACCTATTTTTCCCTCTCTTTTTCTTTTTAATATATGTAGAGACAAGGGCTTGCTATGTTGCCCAGGCTGGTCTCGAACTCCTGTACTCAAGTGATTCTTACGCCTCGGCCTCCCACAGTGCTGGGATTACAAGCATGAGCCACCGTGCCCAGCTTGCCAAAACCTATTTCTTTTGGGGCATATTGGTCTTTCTACTGCCTGCCTTTCAGATTTCTTGCTAATCACTGGAAATTTGATGCAAGTCAAGGATTTTAAAGAAATATGTGCTGCTTTGTCACTCTAAAAGAATGAATAAGAAAAAAAATCAATAGTACATGCAAATACGAAGCTTATTATGATATATTTAGCTGCTGGAGAGCTTAAGTTTAATCTTGGCCTTTAACTTATGAGGAGGATGCACAAACTCACTGTGTGAGTCATTTCCAAAATGTCTCCAATTCTTTTGTCCCTTGGTGACATCATAGGATTCTCTGAAAGCTTGGCATGATGTACACCACTCCACATATCACACACAAGCAAGCCTAGGATGGACCTGGCACTATTATGTTTTATAGCTGATCTCAGGCAAATTTTTCAGGTATCACCCCCACCTTGAAAGTAGGCAATATAAGATTGCTACAGCCCACTTTTCCTCTGTAGCAGCCAACCCTGTGGGGCAGTGGCTCTTTAAGTGTGCTTCTAGGGTCCTCAGCATCTGAACCACCTTGGAACTTACTAGGAATGCAAATTCTCTGGTTTTCCCCCAGATCTACTGAATCAGAAACTCTGGGAGAATGGTCTAGCAATTTGGCTTAACAAGTCCTCCAGGCTATTCTGATGCAGGCAAGGGTTTGAGTACCATCATTTAGGGCTTGCTTTTCAAAGTGTTAGGGTATGCAACATACACCCAATACTTGATGGGATTACAAGAGTCTCTAGCCTGCACTATGAAACTCACGTCCATGCCTTTATTCAGGTTATTCCTCTAACTAGAATACTCTTTCTCCAACAGACTCACCTGTTGGGATCTTGTCCATTTTTTTCCAAAGCCAAACCAGTCCAAAACCTACTTCCTCTAAAATGTTTCTCCTAATCTGCCCATCTCTCTGGAACATGGTATCTGTCTTTCAAAGGGTGCTCAATATAGAACAGGCTGTTATCTAGAAAGTCAGAAGTTGGAAAGTTAGGTAAAAATCATTTGGAATGAGTGTAGTGGGCTGTCTTCCATAATGACTACTAATTGATGCTTCAGGATGGACCTTTCCTTTGTTCTCTATCATCAAGTCATGCATGTTCCTGATCCAGGCTGGAATTGCTGCCTCCCCTGGAATGTGTTTCCTTGAGATCAAGAATCAGCAAACTATGGTCCGTGGGTCAAATGCAACCCACAGGCTATTTTGTACAGCTTCTGAGCTCACAATATTTTTTACAGTTTTTAATGGTTGGGGAAAAGAAAGAAAAATAATATTTTGTGATACGTGAAAATTACATGAAATTCAAATTCTACCACTCATAAATAAGAGATCATTGGAACACAGCCACACTTATTTATGTTGTCTGTGTCTGGCTTCCTGCTACGAGGACGGAGTTGAGTAACTGCGACAGAGATTGTATGGCCAACAAAGCCAAAAATGTTTACTGTCTGGCTCCTTGCAGAAAAAGTTTGCCAACCCCCACTCTAGGTGACCTCATGTTTCACTCCCTCACTTCGTTCAGGTCTCGATCAAATGTCACCATGGTGGGGAGAGGTCTTCCCTGATCTTCCTACCTAAACAGAACATGTTCCCCCCACCTGCTCTTTGCACTGTTATGTTATATTGCATGATTTTTCTTTGTGGCACTTATCCTCAGCTGATGTTATAGAGATATTTGTTTATTATGTGTCTCTCCTCATAAGATCCAGCTTCATGAAATCAGGGCCTTTGTTTTGGCTCATCTCCTTTTTTTTCTTTTTTAATTTTAATGGGAACCTAGAGAAAATACTCCTTTTAAAAAATATATATTTTTATTTATTTAGTTTTTGAAACAGGGTCTCAGTCGGTCACCCAGGCTGGAGTACAGTAGTGCGATCACAGCTCACTTTAGCCTTCACCTCCTAGGCTCAGATGATCCTCCAACCTCAGCCTCCTGAGTAGCTGGGACTACAGGTGTGCACCACCACGGCCAGCCAATTTTGTATTTTTGGTAGAGACAGATTTTTGCTATGTTGCCCAGGCTGATCTCAAACTCCTGAGCTCAAGGGATCCATCCACCCTCCTCAGTCTCCCAAATTGCTGGGATTACAGGCATGAGCAACCACACCTAGCCAATGTTTTGGCTCATTTCCACATGCTCACAGGCTCTCAGTAAACATTCCAATGAATGAATGAATGAATATTCTCTAATAAGAGTATTTCTAAGACCTTCTCTAGTGGTTAAATTATTTTACTTTGATTTGGTGAGGGACAAGGAGCTGATTGAGTGTACTATCTAGACTAAGTTACATTAACAGAGATAGAGTTATTGTTTGCCTTTTACAAAATAATGAATATGCATTGTGAAATATTTCTTAATTAAAAGACCTGGAGGCCAAGCATTCAGACTTAGAGGCCATAAATCAAAAATCATTCTTCTGCCAGGCGAGGTGACTCATGCCTGTAATCCCAGCACTTTGGGAGATTGAAGCGGGTGGATCACTTGGGGTCAGTAGTTCAAGACCATCCTGGCTAACATAGTGAAACCCCACCTCGACTAAAAATACAAAAATTAGCTAAGCCTGGTGGTGGGCGCCTATAATACCAGCTACTCGGGGGGCAGAAGGGGAGAATTGCGTGAACCTGGGAGGAGGAAGTTGCAGTAAGCCAAGATTGCGCCATTGAACGCCAACCAGGGCAACAGAGAGAGACTCCATCTCAAAAAACAAAAACAAAAAAAAAAACAAAAAAATTTTTTTCTTCTGTTTTTCAATGAGAGCATCCAGAGTTGCCAATTGGAATGCGGAAAATTGATTTTGACTGTTTGTTTTTTAAGAGAGCTTAGGGACTATTTTGTCCCATTCTGTTTCTGTTTTATTTCAAAATTCTTCTACATTTTAGTCCAATTTTATATATATAGAATGTAGGCAAAATATGGGTTCCAAGACATAATTGCTATTTACTTTGGGGCAGGGAGTTTTCTGGAAAAGTAGCCAGCGTCACTCAAAATCCTCTAATGACTTTCTCATACCCTCCCATTTCAAAGTCAGATGAGTTGTTTTTAAAGGAATAATTCATCTTCCTCTCCCCTCTTTTCTTTTATAAAGATTTGTCTTTCATAGTTTGTCCGTACAAGACTTTTAAAGAAACGGGCTTGAGTTTACCTTGTGCTGAGTGAACAGAGCACCTTTACTAGGAATATGCCTTCTTTCACCTGTAGCAAACAAAACAGAAGAATGTATCTGAGGGACTGGTTCTATTACCACATTAAGGAAATTTATGCAAATGACTTTTATCTGGAAGAATCTAAATTATAATTTTACCAAGTTATGGTAGTTCTCTCAGGAAAACTCTCCTTTTGGGATTGTCAATATGGGGAGAATTATGACTTTTGTATTAAATCCTGAAGTATTTGCGGTGGCTCACACCCATAATCGTAGCATTTTGGGAGCCTGAGGCGGGCAGATCACCTGAGGTCAGGAGTTCGAGAGCACTTTGGCCAACATGGCAAAACCCCGTCTCTATTAAAAGTACAAAAACTAGCGGGGCATGGTGGCGTGTGCCTGTAATCCCAGCTACTCAGGAGGCTGAGACAGGAGAATCGCTTAAACCTTGCAGTGAGCCAAGATCGCACCACTGCACTCTAGCCTGGGCGACAGAGTAAGACTCTGTCTCAAAAATAAGTAAATAAATAAATAAATAAATTCTGAAGTATTTTTCTTGGATATCATAGTCTAAGCCCCACAAAGTATAAGTGGCGTGGCTGAGGTTACAGCTAGATGAAGATTCAGGGGTCCTGTCTCCACCAACAAGGCTCATTCCACCTCCCCTCGTACTTCAATACCTCCCTGCACTTTCCCAGTTTCAACTCACAGAAGGGAAAGCTTCCGGCAGGCCAGCACTGGGCCTCTTTTTGTTTAATAGTTGCCTAGTTGTCGAGTAAGGATGGAGACAGACTGAAATCATTAAGTGGGATTTCTGTTTTTAGACATTTGTGGTTCTGCTGAATAGAAAATTTAAAAAGAGTGCATTCCTGCCTCAAGGAATGGTAGGACTTTCTGAGGCTTAATGACTAAGGTAAACAAACGTGTGCTTCAAAGTACACTGAGCACTTAGGTTCAGTGAATGCTTTCTTTTTTTTTTTTTTTTTTTTTTTTTGAGACTGAGTCTGGCTCTGTCGCCTAGGCTGGAGTGCAGTGGCCGGATCTCAGCTCACTGCAAGCTCCGCCTCCCGGGGTTCATGCTTTTCCCCTGCCTCACCCTCCGGAGTAGCTGGGACCACAGGCGCCCGCCACCTCGCCCGGCTAGTTTTTTTTTTTGTATTTTTTAGTAGAGACGGGGTTTCACCGTGTTAGCCAGGATGGTCTCGATCTCCTGACCTTGTGATCCGCCCGTCTCAGCCTCCCAAAGTGCTGGGATTACAGGCTTGAGCCACCGCGCCCGGCCGTGAATGCTTTCTTAAATACACTTTTGATCTAATGTAAGAAATCAGTTTGTCCTGGTGCAGACATATCTGGGAGCATTAATTCTCCTGGGCTTAAACAAACTGCCCCAGAAGACAGTGCTGACAGCAGGAGACCCTGACTGGCCTCAAATCTGTTAAGATGGCAATCGATCATTTAGAAGCTTTACAACCAGGAGAAAAATGAGCGTGAGAGGAAATGTGAAACGATGACACATCATCACTCTCCACTAGAGCCCTCCAGTTTCTGAGAAAGATGGAAACTCCCTCATTGGAAAAGGCAGAAAAATAAACATGCTAACAATGAAAATTCTTAAGACTTTTTAAAAAAGAGAAACTGAGAGGAAAAATCATATCTAAGTTCTTCTAGAAAGATCATAATTTCAGAAAACTTATTGTTTGGAACAAAAACCTGGGTTTAAGATTATTTTATTTACTTGAGCACATTTAGTACATTTCAAGTGTCTGCCTTAGTACAGACTTTTCAGAAGTGGGATAAATGTACAATTTCCTGCTACCTAGAACTGCTGTGAGAATTAACTAAATTAAAAACCAAAAAATCATAGGCAGTAGATAGACTGAAGTCTTTCTCTTAAGAGTTGTACTATGGCTGGGTACAGTGGCTCATGCCTGTAATTTCAGCACTTTGGGAGGCTGAGGCGGGAGGATTACTTGAGCCCAGCAGTTCAAGACCAGGCAGGGCAACATGGCAAAACCACAACTCTACAAAAAAAAAAATTAGCTGGGCATGCTGGTGCATGCTTGTAGTCCCAGCTACTAGGGAGGCTGAGGTGGGAGGATCACCTGAACCTGGAGAAGTTGAGGTTACAGTAAGCCATGATCTCACCACTGCCCTCCAGCCTGCTGGGCAACAGAGTGAGACCCTGCCTCAAATGAAAAAAAAAAGTCGTGCTATGAATTAAAAAAAAGAAACTAAAATATTTACTGCGTGAAAGTGAAAGAATTAGGTTGGAGTCTGCCTGTGCTCTAGTTCGAATTTCACTGTCTCTCTTTAGCCAAGCATCAGAGGCATTTGTTGTTTTGTTGTATAGATGCATGTTGGGCATCCATGAACCACTTTATTGGATATTGGTGGTGGTTGTTTTCATTCAGCTCTATTCTGTAGAAACAGTACCCCAATTTTCCTTTGGGGAATCACCCTCCCTGTCTGACCTCACTTGCTTCAGGTGAACCTAAATCCATCCACGGGCTCCTAGGGAGTAGAAAGTGAGTGAGGCTAAGTTCATCAGCAAACCTCTTTCCCCATAGTCATTGGTTCAGGAGAAAATGCATGACTCAAATTAAACCCAATCAGAGTATTAAAAACTTAATTGTTGGTGGGAAATGCCAAATGCCCCTTATGGAGGGGAATCCAGCAATCTCTAAAGAGAAACGATAATAGAATGCAATTAATAATCTGTGGTTTTCTTTTCCTATAAAAGATATTATTCAGACAGTGGGTGAAATTTAACATATGTAGATTAGTTGATATTATTGTATCATGTTGAGTTTAATAATTTTTATTGTGGTTAATGTTCTTACTTTAGGTAACACTGAAGTATTTAGATATGTAGGGTCATCATGTCTGCAACTCATTTGCCCATGGTTCAGAAACAATTACATTACACACACACACACACACACACACACACACACACACACACACAACAGATAATACATATAGAAAGTAGGAGGGCAAGAGAAAGAATGACAAAGCAAATGGGCTAAAAATTTAATAACTGGGGAACTTGAGTAAAGGGTATGTAGCAATTCTTTATACTGTTCCCAAAACTCTTCCATAAATCTTTATTATGTTATAAACCCAGAAAATCTGAGATAGGTCTCAGTTAATTTAGAAAGTTTATTTTGCCAAGTTTGAGGATGCACCCATGACACAGCCTCAGAAGTCCTGATGACATGTGCCCAAGGTGATCAGGGCACAGCTTGGTTTTATATATTTTAGGGAGACATGAGACTTCAATCAATATATGTAAGAAGTACATTGGTTCAATCTGGAAAGACGGGAAAACTCGAAGCAAAGGGAGGAAAAACAGGAAGTGGCTTCCAAGTCACAGATAGGTGAGAGACAAAGGTTTCTTTCTTTTGAGTTTCTGATTAGCCTTTCCAAAAGAAGCTATAAGATATGCATTTATCTCAATAAACAGAGGGATAACATTCAATAGAATGGGAGGAAGGTTTGCCCTAAGCAGTTCCCAGCTGCTTTTTTCCCTTTAGCTTAGTGACTTTGGGGGCCCAAGATATTTTTCTTTCACATTCCCCCCTTTTCTTTTTAAAAATATTTTGGAGAAAGTGTTTTAGAAGAAAATGAGCCTCTGGTCCTAGGATTTGTTTGATCTCTCATGGCTAGGATGATTTATTCCTGTAAGGTAGATCCAAAGTTATTAGGAAAGCTCATTTTTAGAAGGTTGTGAAGTCTCATGACCTACACAGAAAAAATAGGGGGAGGAAGGGAGAAAAAAAAAATAAACAAAAGAACAATCCTGAAAATCGATATAGGCCACATTACTCTGAAGTCTATACATCTGTAGGCAGGTATGAAAGTGGCTTATATATGTCAATAGGTTGCTGTTATTTTCTTCTGAAGTTTAAGTTGTCTAGTTTCAGTTCACAGGACTTTACAAAAGCACAGCTTAGTTTTCAGTGACTCCAAATTAAGAAACATGTGGGAAAAAAAACATGAAAAAATTGAAAACATTATTTTGAGACTTATAGCCAAGAAAAAATTAGAATTCTTTCCAAACTGTAGAAAATACTAAAAATTTTAAAACATTGGCCAAGACTAGAATCTAACAACAGGTGTACTATAGTTTTTGAAACATAATTTTTCTCACTTCAGTTTTTCATTTTTGCTGAAGACAATTCATGGTAGGACTGCCTTACTTTATTATACTTGGCCTAATTATTTGTATGCAGTGCAGCAATAATAATTATTTTTTACATAGGTTTTTAAATTGGCTTCGATGGAACTTTGTTGCCTAGAAGGAATCTCAGATAAGACTTTTTTAAACCTGAGCCCAGTCAAGGATTTGTGCCATCAAATACCTATGAGTTTGATGAATTTCCTCTCCTCTTGAGGTTCTAAGATAAACCTGGGACTTCTGGGCCTGTCAGAAAGTGACATTCTTTAGTTACTACAGATCAGAAACCCTGTACAGGGACTGTGTACACAAAATATGAGACCAGTTTTTCCAAGATCGTTCTTGGCTCCGTAAGTCAAGTTTGATTCTTTAAAGGAAAGTACACCATTCCAGTCAAATCCTAGGTAAAATAACCAGTTTCTCCAATTGTGTCCTGTTACAAATGAAAATAGATTCTTACTGCACTTATGCAAATAACTGTATTGCCATAAGTTAAGAATACTCACAAATGGTTCCCAAATACTGGAGAAATCAGGTAGAGAGAAACAAATATGCTCTAAATTTTGTTCATAGGAATATACTAAATTGTTAAAGGCTGTCAATGGCTCAAAAGAAAAGTTCCAAGACTCTGAAAAACAAAACAAAGGATCAACAACATTTTAAGCAAAAAGTCAAAAAGATTAGTTCAGTCCATGCAGTTCTTCCCTATTCTGCTTATACTCATGAACATTTAGCTTTCAATGAGTCCTGAAAGTTTTTCCTCTATTCTGATGTCACAATCTCCAAAGTTATCAGAAACCTCCATTCAAGAGCACCTGTTAGAGTTTTATAGCTGATTATAAAACCACCTTCTAAAGAGGACCAAAACAAGACAACAATTGTCTGTGGATGACAAAAATTTTAGGGCAGCCATAATCAAAGACACAATTGACAAGGAAATTTGTTACCTCTGTGGCACACAATAATTTTAACATAAGAATTATGATTATCACTGATAATGTACACTAAGTCATATCAGAATTATAGGAGTTTCCCATAATTTTGGAACACATACCAATAACATATTTATACAAATACAACCCAAAGAAAACCAAACACCATTTCATATTTGACAATGTTTCCTGTATTATTTTTATATCAAATAAGCCAAATTATGTCATTTTTGGATTTTAGAGACTCTACTATCTTAAAGGATTAATTAAGTCAGAAAAAGACATAATTTATAATTTGATGTTGGAAAGTTTGTCAAATATAAAAGGTTTAAAATACTTGATATAACGAAATAGGATTACAGGTCATTGTAAATTCATTCACTTAACCAAAGTGGTATGATTTGGCTGTGCCACCTCCCATGTATTGTGGGAGGGACCTGGTGGTAGGTAAATGAGTCATGGGGGCAGGTCTTTCCAATGCTGTTCTCATGACAGTGAATAAGTCTCACAATATCTGATGGTTTTAAAAATGGGAGATTCCCTGCACAAGCTCTTTTCTCTTGTTTGCTGCCACATGAGATGTGCCTTTCGCCTTCCACCATGATTGTGAGGCCTCCCCAGCCACATGGAACTCTAAGTCCAATAAACCTCTTTCTTTTGTGAATGTCCCAGTCTTGGGTATGTCTTTATCAGCAGTGTGAAAATGGACAAATACACAAAGTGATAACTCAAGGATTTCAAAAAAACAGTGAAAGCCTTCATTCTATGAGAGAGGAGACTTAATTTTCCAAACAAGAAGCTCTAATAAAAACAGCATGAAGCCAATTAAATTTGTTTTTTAAAATTTTGTAAACAAGCTATAAAATTTTAGTCTTGATCATATGATATAACTTCCATAAGCCTTTTATAACCTTTATTAAGGAGTTGGTTAATGCTTTAAGAAAACCTTGTTTATCTGACAGAGGGGTCCATATGTTGGTCTTGCATCAGTGTGCATTTGGCATTAATGATTAATTTATAGAGAAACTGAACTTATTTTATCTCTTAAAATCGGTCCTTAAAATCTCACCTGTCCACTTCTTCTGCAATGGTCCCTGGGTCTTGAGGAGTTAATGGCTTTAATTTCTGGCCCTGTGTTAGGAATGCAGTTTATTTTTATTGGCACCTTCTACGGGCCTCAAGATGAGGTTTTAATTTCTGTCAGTGTTTAAGATTTAGCAGGACTTGACATCCTTTTACACCCAGGAGGTTACATACTGTAACATAATGTTACAAAAACTTTAAAAACGCATACAGGAAGATACATGGGTGTAATAACATTAATTAAAAAATTTTTTACCTCATTTTTTCCCTGACCAAACCAAAACTTAATAATAATATGACAACTTGATTATATAAAAGTTTTTTGAGTTTTTTAACATATATATAAATCCTCTTATTGTGACTTACACCAACCATTCATGACATGCTTGGACTTTCTGGTTTGTCCTGAACATCCCTTCTTCTTAAACAACCATTTAATTTTAGGATTAAATTTACCATATAAGATTTTTTCTTATATAAAATTATTTAAGTTATTTCTCTTTAAGCTTTTACCTTGTTTTATACCTTTAAAGAAGCTTTGAATGAGACAAAACTTGTTCGCCTTTTAAAGAAAGGACACACTTTTTTTTTTTTTTAGCAATAATGTTTTCCTACAATATGTAGTTATTTGAAAACACCCAAATAATGAAACATCTATTATTTAATTTAATGTAACTTTATTTTTTTATTTTTATTTATTTTTTGAGACAGAGTCTTGCTCTGTCACCCAAGCTGGAGTGCAGTGGTGCAATCTCAGCTCAGTGCAATCTCTGCCTCCCGGGTTCAAACGATTTTCCTACCTCAGCCTCCAGAGTAGCTATGATTACAAGCATGTGCCACCACACCTGGCTAATTTTTGTATTTTTAGTAGAGATGGAATTTTGCCATGTTGGTCAGGCTGGTCTTGAAGTCCTGATCTCAAGTAATCTACTCACCTCAGCCTCTCAAAGTGCTGGGATTACAGAGGTGAGCCACCATGACTGGCCTAATTTAATATAACTTTAGATTCTAAATTATTAAAGTTTGTTTACAAGTTTTATCCCATTACATTTACCTAATTATTTTAATTGTTCACCTAGCTTATTTATGAAAACTGAGATAGTCATGATTTAAAGTTATGAAACCACCATTGCAAAATTATAACTAAAACAGTGAAAAAAGACATGACCTAACTTGACTCCATCTTGCTTCTAATCTCCAAGCTGTCCTAGTTCATTCCTGGACTTTGGGAGGAACTTAGTTTATAGTTTAGTTTTGAAACAAAGATCATAACAGTCCTTTCACAAAACAGGCCTCCTTACTGCTTGTGAACTAGCCTGCCTAAAGCCACAAAATTAGAAGTTATAGTAATCTTACTCATTTTAAGATGCAGGTATTTTCACTAAACCAATGTCAACGTCCTATTTCTTAAAAATTACACAAGCAGGACAGGCATAGTGGCTCACACTTGTAATCCCAGTGTTTTGGGAGGCTGAGACAGGCACATCACCAGGAGTTTGAGAGCAGCCTGGCCAATATGGTGAGACCCTGTCTCTACTAAAAATACAAAAAAAAAAAAAAAAAAAAATAGCCTGGTGTGGTGGTGGGCACGCTAGTCCCAGCTACTCTGGAGGCTGAGGCAGGAGAATCACTTGAGCCCAGGAGGCGGAGGTTGCAGTGAGCTGAGATTGCACCACTGAACTCCAGCCTGGGTGACACAGCAAGACTTCATCTTTAAAAAAAAAATTACACAAGCAAAGATCATTCTGTTTTGGGCTGGGTTCATAGTTTTGTAACCCTTATGTCAAATTTTGACACCTTATAGTATTTGGCAGAGATAACTATGAAATTGCTTGATTAACACATGTAAAAAAAATATGCTGGCAATTCTAAGATATTTCTAATATAACTTTACCAATAATTTTAAAGCTAGTTTATTTATTAAAGATTTTACTTAAGTTACATAAGCTTGTAAAAGCATTTGACTAGTCTTTTCTTTTTTCCTGATAAAATATTTGATTTAAAAGCTTTTATTTTTCCTTAAGACAATTAATTAGATCTCTTTTATGTATTTGTAGTAGTGAAACATTGTGTATACAACACATAAATACATAGACATATTAGGCATGCTGATGGAAGTATATTTTACAGATTAATAAAGAATGTCCCTTTTTTTTTTTCCTATGTTGGTTTTTCTGATCCAAGATCATGCCACTGTACTTTTTTTGAGGCAGAGTCTTGCTCATCTGCCCAGGCTGGAGTGCAGTGGCATGATCTTGGTTCACTGCAACCACCATCTCCCAGGTTCAAGTGATTCTCCCATTTCAGCCTCCCGAGTAGGTGGGATTACAGGCACCCACCATCATGTCAAGCTAATTTTTGTGTTTTAGTGGAGGTGTGGTTTTACTATGTTGGCCAGGCTTGTCTTGAACTCCTGACCTTAGGTGATCCACCCCCGCTCGGCCTCCCAAAGTGGTAGGATTACAGGCGTGAGCCACTGTGCCCAGATTCTTGATAACTTGCTTTACAAACCTAGAGAGTTGTCAGCTAAATATCCTTAAATTTGCATATTAAAGGAAACAACTCAAGAGAAAATCAAATAGCAAAATTTACATCATAAGGTACAGAGAGAAATAATCTCATGGTGCTGGTGGGAGATGCTTTTATTTTTCTTTGAGCCAAATCAAACATAAAATTATAGAAATTTTACATAGGATTGTATAAGGAGAACAATTTTGTTTAGATAGGGACTATCTATCTTTTAACTGGATCTCTGAGCTCTGGGCAGAGCCCACACTGAAATCTAGGATCTTCAAAAAAAATGGGAGAAACCTATTGCAATAACTATTTTAGTCAAAAAAAAAAAAAAAAGACAAAAATAAAAAAACACAACAAAAAAAACCAGGTGAAAACATAACTCAGTCAACTGTGAAGAAAAAAACTTTTGCTCAAAAAAAGACAAGGTACTAGGTGAGAAAAACATGAAGGCCTTTTAAATACAAACATGCACACACACACACACACATCTTGGATGTTACCCTTTAAATAAACTGACTTTTAACCATTGTGCCCCTTTAAAAAAATCCTTTAAATTTTCATTACCATATTTCAGCTAGGACAAAATGCTGCTTTTTCAGAAGCACAGCCATTGCTCTTTCAGTTTGGTCTGGCTGGCAAAAAGGTGGCCTTGCTATGTAAATTACACCCCTTTAGTAGTCAAAATAAAAAAATCTTTCCTCTTTTTTTTTCTTTTGCTGACCATTTTCTTCCTCCTTCAGAGGCCTTGTTCTCCACAATTTAGAGTTCCTCTTCAGATTTGACCAAGTCGGGACGTGTGTCAGACCCACAATGTATAGCTTGCAGACCTAGCTTTTCAGGGACCATTACCCCTTGAACGAGTTCAGTCCACCTGTGTCGCAGCTACCTGGCACAGTGTGTCAGGGGCTCAAGGTATGGGAAGGGTCAGCTCCTGATATGCTCCTGCCAGCTGAGATTAGATCCTAAGTATATTCTTCTGAGGGGGAAACCTTTTTAGAGCCACTGCACATCTTAAGGAGCATTCCTCCCAGACACATTCACATGATTCTCAGTTGCCTGAGAATGCCCTGAAAGGCTGAGGGGAGCAAGGTGCTCTTATTTCTTTGGAGTGGAAGATTCTACATTCATGAGTTAGAGGGTCTGGAGGGTTCCACGCTCATGAACTAGAGGATTGGTCAAATTTGATAGGGGAAAGGATGAACACACACACACTAAAGAAACCCAATAAGACAGAAACAAACAAAAAAACAGTTAAGCAAAACTAACAATGATCACACAAATTATACAATTTCTGAGTATCAAGATGACAAATTCCTCTTCAAAAGGTTTTAGTTTCCTGTTCCTCTGGTTGTTTGTTTCTCTACTTTCTATAGTTACCCATGCTGAAAGTTGTAAACAACTCTTCCCGCCCTTGCCACGCCCTGACATGCCCTGACAAGCCTAGACATGCCTTGCACCATAATGGATAGCCTTCCCCTTCCAGCCTAGATAGCTGTGTTCAATTTCAAACATTAGCCAATCGGGTCAGTTTAGACTGTGGGGTCCAACCCACAGGAGAAAGGACACAGGAGTAGGAACCAATTGCATTAGGGATAAAAACCCCTGCCCTACCCCACCTGGTGTGCTCTTGCAATCATGACTGGTACAAGCTGCATCCTTCTGTAGAAGTAAATTTGCCTTGCTGAGAAAATTTCTATTTAAGTTCTATTTCTTCTGCATCACCGAAACTTGTTTCTAACAAATTTAGGGGCCCATTTGGGATACCTATTCTTCTCTGGAGAAGGGTCCAGTCCTCTCCTGTGAGGAGCCATGCCCCACTGTCTTCTTGCAGTGGCCTTGGGGGTAAGGAATCGAGACCCAACCAGTGTGACAAATAAATCCAGACTCTCAGCAACACAAGAAGAAACAGAAACAGAGCAACAACTTGGGGGGAAAAGATCATCACATGCCATGGTGACCAGCCAACTCTGTGCACAGAACAAGGTAAGAAATGCCATGGGGGTGACAAAGTATTTCCTTGGTGGTTGGGACATCTTGGAGGTTGAAAGTTGAAAGTGTGTGAATAAGTACTACTGGTGTGTAGAGTGAGAGAGTCCAATCTGCAGTTCCATGGTCACCTCATATGACTTATGGCAGCCTTTTGGCTCCCATCAGGAGTTTATACTGACCCACCAACGTTAAGAGGGACCTGACATTCCCTTCGGGGAAGTAGCCAGAGAGGATGAAATGAAAGGAAAAGAGTGCAAGAAGCCTCCACTGGGGGGATTGAGTCTCTAGAGAAAAGGAAGGCAGCGGCTAGGTGTGGTGGCTCATGCCTGTAATCCCAGCACTTTGGGAGGCTGAGCCAGGCAGATCATCATGTCAGGAGATCAAGACCATCCTGGCTAACACGGTAAAACCCCATCTCTACTAAAAATACAAAAACAAAATTAGCCAGGCGTGGTGGCGGGTGCCTGTAGTCCCATCTACTCGGGAGGCTGAGGCAGGAGAATGGCGTGAACTTGGGAGGTGGAGCTTGCAGTAAGCAGAGATCGTGCTGCTGTACTCCAGCCTGGGTGACAGAGCGAGACTCTGAAAAAAAAAAAAAAAAAGAGACAGAGAGAGAGAAAAGGAAGGCAGGAAATCCCTAATACAAGGGGTTGAGTCTCTAGAAGAAAGTAAAGGTGAGAAATCTCCAGTAGGGGGGATTGAGCCTCACACAAACCTTCAGTAGTGGGGAAGGCAAAAAACTTCCACTAAGGGAAGTAGAGCCTCACCCCAAAACCATTGAGATGGGAGATACCCCAAGTAAGATAAGGAGTGAAAAAGGATAAAGCTAACAGCAATGATATTCCCCTTGAGAGTCTCCTAGGTCTCATGTTAACGTATTGGAAAGACAATGAAAGGACTAAGCGTAAGAAAAAGCAACAAATGATAAAATATTATTGTTTTATTTGGACCCAGGAACCAATCCTTAAACCCTCAGTTTTCTGGCCAAACTTTGGGTCAAATGAGGATTGGATTTGTCAGCTTCTAATAGAACATGTTAATAACAAGAGTCCAGTTTCCCAAGAAGAGATAGATTATGCCTTGTGTTGGTGACAAGGACCTGTTCTTCTCTACTCCCTAAAAGCTCAAAAAGGTAAGCATAAACCAGAGAATGTTTCCTCTAAGGAAACTGAAACTCTTAACCCCAAGCAATCTATGACTTGGGACCCACTAGATCACCTTCCCCCACCAAACATCCCTAACTTTCCTCCCCCTCAAGCAGTTGCTGTCCCAGATCCTTGTCACTCCCCCGTTGCTTCCCCTCCTTACAACCCTCCCTCTTGGGAATCGTCCCAAGAGCCCACTCACTACCAGCCTAAGTACCCTTCCCTAAAGGGACTTTAACATGAAATAGAGCAATGAAAAAAAGATATTCAGAACTTCCCCTTCCCCTCTACCTCAGGGGAATCAGCTCCAGCTCTCTTCCCCTTGAGGGAAGTGCCCCTAGGAGGAGGTGGCATTGGCTTTGTAAATGCTGCTTTAACCAGCTCAGAAGTGCAAAACCTATAAAGAGAGCTTAAGCCACTATTAGATGATTCTTATGGGGTAGCAAACCAAATTGACCAATTACTAGGACTACAGTTACATACTTGGGCTGAGCTAATGTCCATCCTAGGCATCCTCTTCTCAAGGGAAGAAAGAGGCATGATCTGTAGAGCTGCTATGGTAGTCTGAGAATGTGAACACCCTCCTGGCCAAAACGTTCCTGCAGCAGATCAAAAATTCCCCACCAAAGACCCCCAGTGGGACAATAACAATGCAGTCCACTACATATGTAAGACCTTAGGGCAATGATAATAAAAGGGATTAAAGAATCAGTACCCCGAATCCAGAATCTTACCTGAGCATTTGATATACAGCAAGGGCAAGATGAAGGGCCTATAGAATTTTTAGACAGATTAAAGGATCAAATGAGAAAGTATGCTGGTCTAGATCCCGAGATCCTCTTGAATGAGGAATGTTAAAACTTCATTTTGTTACTAACGGTTGGCCAGATATTTCAAAGAAGTTACAAAAGATGGAAAATTGGAAAGACCATCCTGTGGGGGTCTGTCCTGCAGACCCCAGCTCGCATGATGGATGAATAATGTACCCAGACACTGATATTCAGTGAAAGTGCCTCTAGGGATCCGAGTCACTCACAGACACCAAGGAAGGTGCTGTAAGGAGTCAGCAACCACAGCCCCAATTAGCTGTCCCTGTGGGCATTTATTGGGCACAGTTTTAATGAAAAAGGCTTTGAGTCAACACACCTGTGGGTAATTAATCTGGTCGCCCCCACCCCAGGAGATCTATCCTGCCCATAAGTGATCAAAGGTTAGTTGTAGGACCACATGAGTAAACAAGCTCTTTAGATAAACTTCTCCACATTCCTATGTATCTGCGCCCTACGCTCTCTGGCTCCTGAAAAGAGAATCTGGCTGCCTTCAGCCAAACTATCTGAAGCTATGCCAAACTTCCTTGCCTTCCAAGGTTTGCTTCTTTCTATTCCTATAATTTCTTCTGCCAGTCTGACTGATCGCCCACACTGTCCCATGAGTGAACTTCTTAGGAAGGCTCAAAAAGTGTGTGTAAGAAGGGACAAAGAAAAACAAAAGCAGAAGGAAAAAATTCTTCTGTCCACCATACAACAAAGTACTCAGGGGGCCAGAACCTAAAAAGAGCCTAGGCCCCCACTTTCCAGGCCATATGAAGAGCACCAAAAAGCGAAGCCTGGGAACTTAAAATTAGGAAAGGATGGAAGGATCTCTTTGAAGGCTATAATGCTTTGAAAACTGTTGGCAGTGTGGCATGACTGCTTAAAGCAGACAGAAGCTTGTCATTTTACCCCATCCCAGCATGATTGTGAAGCTGGCAAGGAAAGAGGAAGAAGGGCAAGTTCAGATGTAAGCTGGGTAGCTGGGACAGGTTGGTCAAGGGACCACTCTGGAGGACTCTTGTGCCCAGCGTTGTTCACTTCGGCCCAGCCACATGTTTACAGCAGCCAGAGGTCGTGCAAAAGTGTGACTGGCTTTGGTCAGGGCCTTCTAGCACCATCAGCACACTCCCGCCAGTAGCTCAGCTCCTCTCTGCCAGGCCAACTAAGAGTGCTTTGTCCTGGCTGGGACATAGGGGCTGAGAGAGATGGGGGGAGATGTAACACCCATGAATGAAAATACAGATTTAGAGAAGGAACCAGTAAGTAGGAGATAGAAGTTGAATATAAAAACCGATCAGCTAGTATCAAATTTCTGTTAATCCTGGAAGCAGGGGCAAATCTATTAGGAAGAGATTTAACGCTAAAATTAGGCTTAGGTCTTCAAATCAATCATGGAAAATTCCACCCCTCCCTAAACTTGCTTGCCACCGCCGACAAAGAACACATTCATACCAAGATATGGTCAAAAGATGGGAATCGAGGAAAGTTATGGATTCCTCTGATTCATGTTAAATTAAAAACCCCTGTGGAAGTAGTAAAGAGAAAGCAATACCCTATTCCTTTAGAAGGCAGAGAAAATTTAAAACCTATAATTTAAGGTATTCTCTGTGATGGGCTTCTTGAACCCTGTATGTCTCCCTATAACACTCCAATACTGCCTGTAAAGAAGCCAGACAGGTCATACTGGTTAGTGCAAGACCTTAGAGTTATTAATCAGAGAGTCCACACTACACACCCTGTTGTTCCCAATCCTTATACTGTTATCAGTAGGATCCCATACAGCCACGAGTTGTTTACAGTAGTACATTTAAAAGATGCCTTCTGGGCTTGTTTGTTAGCAGAGGACAGCTGGGACCTATTTGCCTTTGAGTGGGAAAACCCTCACTCAATTTCTCAAAAACTATATATTAGTTCTGTCTTCTGGCCTCTCCTTCCTTAGGACTCAAGGCATTCTAGCCCAGACTCCAACTCTTGAATTTCCAGTTCACCACCACTAGCCTAGAGATCATGTCCTCATCAGGAGTTGGAAAGAAGGGATGCTCGAGCCCACTTGGGAAGGACCTTATTTAGTGCTCTTAACAACTGATACAGCAGTTTGGACTGCAGAGAAGGGCTGGACTCATCACACTCAAGTTAAGCAGGCACCACTCTTCCCAGAATCATGGTCCCTTGTTCCAGGACCAACTCTTACCAAGCTAAGGCTAAAGAGGGTTTAACTCTCCTATTCTGTATTTCTTTCCTTCCCCGATCCCATCACTAGTCTCCTTATCATTAATGTAACCAAGTCAAGCTCACCCCAAACTATTTATTACCTTTGATGCTTGCCTTGTTATACCCTGTGGACAGTTGACTTCAGAAAAGTATCTCCATCCTTCCTGGCTTTCCTCACACTGGGCATTTGTTAACCGGGATAAGTTAGTTCGGGAAGAGTTTGATGAAGACTCCAGTATGAACTGGGAATCTTGTTCTCTTAGAGAAGAGCTTCTCTGCCGAAGTTGGTCCAATGTTCTATGAAATACTAAAGAGCAAGGATGAACCAGCCCAACTAGTACTTCCAGTTTCTTAAAACCATATATTCATTTTACAAAAGGAATTACCCCTCCCAATTGTCAGCTGAACCAATGTAATCCAGCACAGATCACCATCTCTGCTCCCCAGAGTTCTTCCCCTTCATTAAGCTGTTTCTATGGTATAGGAGCAGAAGTCTCAGGGAAGGACCCCGCAGGATCCTTTGAAATGCACTTCATTGCTTCCCTACCTCCTGTACCTGCTTCTCCCTCTCCTAAGTTCTCCGCTAACCCAACCTTTTCTCATTATATACTTAATGATAAACCAAAAGTAGCTGTTGTAGAGGTTAAAGATTTAAAACAAATTACAGCAATTGAAACAGGGTATCAGGACACAAATGCTTGGCTGGAATGGACTAAATATTCTGTTCACATGCTAAACAAAAGTGACTGTTAATGCTTGTGTGACAGGCAGGCCAGAGACCCAAATTGTCCCCTTTCCACTCGTGAGGTGGACCTCTCACAGACCAGGCATGAGCTGTATGGTAGCTCTCTTCCAGAACCCCACAGTCTGAGGCGATGAGTCATGCAAGACTCTTTTACTGCTGTTCCCTGAGGTCAAGAGCCCTGCGGGTCAGCCCCCGAGGACCATCCGACCTCCAGCCCCTGATATTAACTTCATCTCATGCCTTTCATGGCCAGGGGACAAGTTAGCATTCCTTGGAGACTTAACAGGGTGCAGTGAAACCAAGCCTTTTCAAGAGCTTACCAATCAGTCTGCCCTTGTTCATCCCTGAGCAAATATATGGTGGTATTGCGGGGGACTATTGCTGGGTACTCTGCCAAGTAACTGGAATGGCACTTACACTCTAATTCAATTGGTTATCCCTTTCACCTTGGCATTTCATCAACCAAGAAAGTTGAAAACAGAATATCGTAAAAAGGGAGATGTCTCATGGATCTTTTGATCCTCATGTTTATATAGATGCTATTGGAATATCACGAGGGGTACCATATGAATTGAAAGCCTGAAATTAAATAGCTGCAGGATTCGAGTCTATATTGTTCTGGTGGTCAACTGCAAACAAGAATGTAGCTTAGACAAATTATATCTTTTATAATCAACAACACTGTGTTAATTATACTAGAGATGCTATTAAAGGAATAGTTGAACAATTAGGCCCTACCAGCCAAATGGCCTGGGAAAATAGAATAGCCCTTGACATGATATTAGCTTAAAAAGGCGGGATTTTTGTCATGATTGGAGTCCAATGTTGTACTTTTATTCCTAATAACACCGCCCCCAATGGAACAATAACAAAAGCCTTACAAGGCCTTACCTCCTTATCAAATGAGTTAGCTAAAAATTCTGGAATAAATGACCCCTTTACAAGCCTCATGGAAAAATGGTTTGAGAAATGGAAAGGAATTATGACCTCAATATTCACCTCCCTTGTAATCGTTATATGTGTATTCTTGTATCATATCTTGTATTCGTGGTTTAGTGCAAAGACTTATAGAAAGACCTTCACCAGAACCTCCCTCAGTTCACCCCTGCCTTATTCAGATAAACTCTTCCTTCTAGATGCCCAAGAAGAACAACAGAGCCAAGATACGCTGAGGTGTTTTGAAGAGGAAAAACTATAAAATCAAGAGGAGGAAACTGTGAGAGATGATCAATTCTTCTTCAAAAGGTCTTAATTCCCTGTTCTTGTGGTTCTTTCTCTAGTTTCTATAGTTACCCATGTGGTAAATAATCCTTCCCACCCTTCCCACACCCTGACATACCCTGACAAGCCTAGACATGCCTTGCACCATAATGGATAGCCTTCCCCTTCCCATCTAGATAGCTGTGTTCAATTTCAAACATTAGCCAATCCAGTCAGTTTAGACTGTGCAGTCCAACTCCAGCCAATGGAGAAAGGACACAGCAGTAGGAACCAACTACATTAGGGATTAAAAAACCCCTGTCCTGCTGCAGGTGTTCATCCCACAGACCCTGACCCAAAAACAGATTAATAACATACCCTGACACAGGTATTATGCTTGTCAGTCCAGCTGACAGTCCAGCCCACTTACAGACTCCCAGGAGAGTGCTGTAAAGATTTGCAACCATGGCCCTGACTCACTGGCCCTCCCGGCATTTATATACCACATATTAAATGACAAAAGTCTCAAGTAAACACCACTAGAAGGTAATTACTGTTGCCGACCCTCCATCCCCCACAGTAGAGAGCAATCATGCACCTGCAGATGGTCAAAGGTTTGTCTTAGGACTGATGGTCAAAGGTTTGTCTTAGGAACACATGAATAAACAAGCTATTTGGATAGACTCCTCTACATTCCTATGTTAATTACACTTGCTATAGCTCAAAGAGGATTAGGCTGCCTTCAGCCATAACTCTATCCTGAGGCTTTTGCAAAAACCTTCCAGCTTTCCAAGAAGGTTTGTGTTTATTTTACAATCTTTCCCATCATCCTGACTGATACCCTACATCTCCCCCTTTTCTGTTTTCTGTATCTTATTGATTGGAGAGTGCAGATATATGCAGCAACAGGTTTGTCAGGTGTGGCGGTCATCGCTCTTACTCCGGCTTTGCATCCTAGAATTTGTAAATAACATAAGACCATCATGAGTATAATTAGCAACATTCTTTTCCAGTCAAAGAGTGACCCCCAGGAGTGGGTGTCAAACCAGTAGAGATGATCTTGCACACCCTTTAGTATGGCTGTTTGTTAGGTGTGTAGATCTAAAGTGTGAAGGGATTCTAAAATTTTAGTTTTAAGTTGCTTTACATCTGCTGTTAAATTGTTATGAAAGGTTCCCCAGAGATGTTGTTTCACCTCATCCCAACTATGTGTTGATTGATTTCCATGGTAGAGAAGTGACACAGATACGTTTATGCTCCCAGTTGCAGTTTAATCGCTGTTGGAATGCCAGTGCATCTTGCTGCTCCCCCACGTATTCCAAAGCAGCCTTGAGGGATTGCAGACACGCAAGAATTTTTAAATCTATACCCTGCTGTAAGAGAAGTTCATTAGACACATTTTTGGCCAGATTATCTACAAAGACATCTGTTTGTACTGATTCAGTAATAGATGCCACAGCAACAACAGCAGTTGCCAGGATGACTGTGGCTGAGACTGTAAAGGCCATAAATGTAACCATGAATCTTTTGTGTCTGAATTGGGACAAGTCACGTTCTAAGGTGGCAAGGGCAGAGGAACCCTGCCAAGCGCATTTCAAATTGACTGGTAGGAATGCCTCAGATTGTCTCCTTAATACCATGACACTAGTAATATTTAGATTGGATATATTGTAATTAGTGATACATGAGGCAAACCAAGCCTGTCCCTGCACCTGGGTCACAAACGTCGAGTTTTGGAGTGTAATAGAAATATTGGTTCCCATAAGGAAAACATATGGATGGGTAGTGCAAATCAGGCACTGATCAGTGTGATTATGAATAAAGGTTATAGTATAGTTGTTACTGGAATTATGATATGTTCCATGCCAGGTGTCAAGGGAGGTGCCAAGATGTCCCAGGCATCATAAAGTGTCTTGGATTTTACTTGGCATCTGGGATATCCCATCCCCAAATTGGCCCAAATCATAGGGGAACAGGACGTGACTATGAAACTGTGATTGATGCCATGACAGATGAGGACATTAGTAAGGCTGCCCTGCAAATGGCCATGGGGGCTCCAGTCTAAGATGCTATAATTGCCTAACTGGAGGCTATGTGCTTGTCCCCCATGACAGACCTCCCAGCTAAAGTGAAATCCATTACTTTCCTGGCTTTTTCCTTTAGCACAGGAAGGAACGTTTGGGAAAGCGGCATTGATTGCATTACCTGGTTTGAGGCTACCTGCAGCTAAGGCTGTTAAGGCATTTCCTTTGCCATGATGTAGCCAAAAATTGTGTTTGGGCAGATACATAGTAAGGGTTAGAACTTTTATAGCTTACACACAGTGGGAGGATAGTGGAGTCATATGTAGTGTTATCTGGCACCTTAGTCCAATGTGTGCCATTATTGAGGGATCCCAATGGGGGACTCTATCCCTCCCAGACAAGCAGTCATGTTATTATAGGCTGGGAAGGGGGTGTCTGCCCAGGTGACAGGGCAAAAGAAAGGTGGATCTAAGATATGAGCCCAATAGAGTGTAGCAGGTACAGGTTGCAGAAAAAGAGAGAGCATAAAAAGGATCAATACCCTACATGAGTTGCAATGTACAACAGAAAGCATAGCAAGGAACAAATTATCTAGAGTAAATGGTGTCTGTGTCTGGAGCACAATTCAGTCAGCCTCCTGAGTTGTCCTCTTCAGCATCTCCCAGGTAATGTCCGAGGCTTGTGTTGTCTGCAGAAGCCACATTGTCTGGGGCTGTGTGTCCTGTGGGGTCTGTTCCTTCATCTCTGGTACCAGGTTGGGTCCTAGCCACGCCACTGAGAGGTGACAATATACTAGCAGCCCTCGCTCTCGGCACCTCCTCGGCCTTGGCATCCACTCTGGTGGCACTTGAGGAGCCCTTCAGCCTGCCACGGCACTGTGGGAGCCCCTCTCTGGGCTGGCCGAGGCCAGAACTGCCTCCCTCTGCTTGTGGTGATGTGTGAAGGGAGAGGCATGGGCGGGAACTGGGGCTGCACGTGGTGCTTGCGGGCCAGCGTGAGTTCTGGCAGGTGTGGGAGCGGGCTTGGCGGGCCCCACGCACAGAGTGGCCGGCTGGCGTCACTGGCCCAGGGCAGTGAGGGGCTTAGCACCCAGGCCATCAGCTGTGGAGGCTGCACCAGGTACCCCAGCCCTACCAGCCCACACGCACGGTGCTTGAATTCTCGCAGGGCCTCAGTTGCCTCCCCGGGGGTCAGGGCTCAGGACCTGCAGCCTGCCATGTCTGAGCCCCATCCACCACGGTGGGCTCCTGCGCGGCCCAAGCCCCCCTGATGAGCACCGTCCCCTGCTCTACAGTGCCTGGTCTTATCAACTGCCCAAGGTCTGAGAAGTGCGGGCACATGGCGCAGAACTGGTGGGCAGCTTGGCCTGCAGCCCAGTGCGGGATACACTAGGTGAAGCCAGCTTAGCTCCTGAGTCTAGTAGGGACTTGGAGAACCTTTATGTCTAGCTAAGGGATTGTAAACGCACCAATCAGCACTCTGTGTCTAGCTCAAGGTTTGTAAATACACCAATCAGTACTCTGTATCTAGCTCACGGTTTGTAAATACACCAATCGGTACTCTGTATCTAGCTAACCTAGTGGGGACTTGGAGAACTTTTCTGTCTAGCACTATGTGCCTAGCTAAAGGTTTGTAAAAGCACCAATCAGCACTCTGTCAAAATGGACCAATCAGCTCTCTGTAAAACAGACCAATCGGCTCTCTGTAAAATGGACCAATCAGCAGAATGTGGGTGGGGTCAGATAAGGAAATAAAAGCAGGCTGCCCGAGCCAGCAGTGGCAACCCGCTCAGGTCCCCTTCCACGCTGTGGAAGCTTTGTTCTTTTGCTCTTTGCAATAAATCTTGCTGCTGCTCACTCTTTGGGTCCACGCTGCCTTTATGAGCTGTAACACTCATCGTGAAGGTCTGCAGCTTCACTCCTGAAGCCAGCAAGACCACAAACCCACTGGGAAGAACAAACAACTCCAGATGTGTTGCCTTTAAGAGCTGTAACACTCACCGCGAAGGTCTACAGCTTCACTCCTGTCAGCGAGACCACGAACCCACCAGAAGGAAGAAGCTCCAGAAACATCTGAATGTCTGAAGGAACCAACTCTGGACACACCATCTTTAAGAACTGTAACACTCACTGCGGGGGTCCGTGGCTTCATTCTTGAAGTCAGTGAGACCAAGAACCCACCAATTCCGGACACACCATGGTATGGTTTGATGCATCATGCTGAAATCTAAAGAGGACCTGAGGAGGTGTGAACACAAGCATATCCTCTTCTCTACTTTACTAATTTACTTGGACCACACCATATATTACTGTTCACATCTTTCCATAAAACTACAGGTTTTATGCCTCAAGAGGTTTTAGCGAAGTGCTTTTCTACAGCTGATTGAAATTTGTCATCTAAATTTAGAAAATGTAGGGTAAATAAGGCTTGTGCCAATAGTGTTGCAGGGTCTTTACCCATACTCGCCCTTTTCTGTTTTTTGAGCACATTTTTAAGGGTGGAGTGGGCACGTTCTACTATGGCTTGTCTTTGGGGGTTATGTGGGATGCCTGTGTAATGATAGATATTCTACATGTGACAAAATTGTTGAAATTGTGAGCTGGCATAAGCTGGACTGTTATCAGTTTTAATTTTTGAGGACTGCCTCATAAATGCAAAAGTTAAAAGAAGATGTTTAATGACATATCGGGTTGATTCTCCAGGAAGGGTGTGCGCACTAATTAGATGAGTGTTGGTATCAATGAATACATGTACATATCTAAGTTTTCCAAATTCAGGAATGTGTGTAACATCTGTTTGCCATAACTGATTAGGTTCTAGTCCTCTAGGGTTAACACCTGTGGAAGGAGGGGATTTGCCTCTGAGCTGGCAATCTGGGCATTGTAGGATAATTTCTTTAGCCAGTCTCTGTGTAAGCTGAAATTGCTTAGACAAGTTTCTCCAATTTTTGTGGAAAAATTGATGCAATTGGGTCGCTTGGTTAAGCAGTGATGTCATAATCTGAAGGTCTGCTTGTCCATTTCTATAAGCCAATGGGCCAGGCAGAGAGCTGTGGGCTCAAATGTGTGTGATAAAAATAGGATGTGTATGTTGATCTAGCAATTGCTCAAGTCAGAAAAAAAGAGCACATAGGGTGGGCTCAAGAGTGGGCTTAATTAGGGCTGTTTCAAGGTTCTGCAATAAATAAACAGAGTAAGCCAAGTCACTCACAATATTGATGGGCTGAGTGGAAAAAGTTTCCAAGGCCAATATCAGGACCCCAGTCTCAGCTCTCTGAATGCTAGTAAACCCAGATCAAGTGATTGAATTATGTGGTCTCCACCAGACTGCTGCTTTTCCATGTTTACCACAACCATCAGTAAACAGTGTTAAAGCATTAGATATGGGGGAGTGAACTATTTTTGTGGGCAAGATTACTGGAGTATGAGATAAGAAATGAAGGAGTTTATCAGCAGGGAGGACATACTGTGTTTATCCTGTGTAATCAGAGAAAACTATTTGCAGATCAATAGATACTGGCAATACTGCTTCAAATTGCTTTTTACTTAAAGAAATGCTGATGACAACAGGGTCATAACCTAACAACGGATTGCATTGTTTGTGACCTGAATAGATGACTTTAGTAATTAACTGAATATAGGGAGATAGTGTTTTAGTTCTGGTATGTGAGGAAAAAACTCATTCTAGGAAGCGAAGCCTGGGGGCCATCTGTCCTATTAACCCTGTAGGGGAGTGTTTAGTGGGAAAAATAAACAATTGAATTGAATACCACGGATCAATGCGATCTAGCTGCCTCTGAGATATGGCTTGCTCTATGTCCTTGATTTCACTTTTTGCTGCAGGGGTTAAATATCTGGGAGAATCCAGGGCTGGATTGCCCTTTAAGACAGAGAACAGATTTTGCAGTTTATTATTAGAATTTGTAATTTCTCTCCCTTTAAACTTTACTGCTCTACTTACATTGGATTTTGAGAGAGCCATGTCAGGGTTAAGAGAGTGATAACAGCAGTGGTTATTATTAGAAAAGGGGTCTTTCAAATTCTTAAATTGTACTTAAATTTTAGCAGGGAATTATAATTTGGGATGTCGCTTGCATACAAGCAACACATGAAATTTTGCTCTGGGTGGCCCGCAGAGCCAGAGAGCTGAGCAGGCAAGCCCCAGGGTGACAGCCGCTTTGCATTTGCTTAGGTGCTGCCATTTTTTGTGCCACTTCTCTCCATGCCACTTTTTCTGTGTGTGCCACTCCTTCCCCCCACCACCAGGCAGCTGCTGTCAGCCAGGCGGATCTTCCTGTGCACACTTCCTGCCCCTCCCTAGCAGGCCAGCCCCAGCGCACTGGGCCTGGCTTCCTGTCACTGCCCCCATGCAAGCCAAGTTCCTGGGAGCACTTGCTGGCTCCAGGTCCACGAGCTTCCCCACCACTGAGCTTTCCCTTTTGCCTACCACTTGCTTGGCCACGCAGCTCTGGCTTCTAATGCCTTTTCTAAACTTTTTTATAAGCGTTAAAAGAAATGGGTTTGTATACTTGATTGCCTTGCTGATCTTGCATTACCAGGCAGGCTAAGTGCTCCCCTTCTAATGCCGCCTGCCTGAGACAGGGTCTCATAGCTGTGGTGTATCTCCTGTCCTTTTTCCTATCTATTGGAGGAGGAGGAGGCTTAGGTAAAACCTCTGTTTCCTCTTTGTTGTTTTGGCCCAGTGATATCAGGGCCGAGGGAAGAGGAGGTGGTAAGGCAGGTGACATTGCTTTCTCCTTCCCATTTTTAGGCTCTTCTGTGTATAATGGAGCCAGGGTTGCCTTAATTAAAGCCCATAGTGTTAGAGCTATTACTGAGACCCATTGCCCTTGTGCATAATTTTGTTTAAGATTTCTCCCCACTTGTTCCCAGAGCTCTATGTCTAGCGTGCCTTTTCTAGTGAACCATGGGTTTGGGATTCAACAGTTTGCATTAGGTCCCTTAATTGAGCCTGCAAAACCAAGGCTCTGCTAGCTTTAAGCAGCTGTTTCAATACTTTTATATACTGTTTCTGCTGAGCTGATAACTATTGTCCCATGATGAAACCTCAGCCTGAACAATCCCCCTGAACTTGGAAATCCTGAGTGGGCACCAATGACTTACTGATTATTCAGTAACCATGTGGTCCTTTTTTACCTTCATTTTCAGGGGGTCCTTCGTGCTTCCTTTGTAGTGATCCTCACACAGGGCACCAGCTGCGGGGGTCCATCCTGCAGACCCTGACCCAACAACAGATGAATAAATACACTGACACAGATATTATGCTGAGAGTCCAGGCCATTTACAAACTCCTGAGAGAGTATTGTAAAGACTTGCAACCATGGCCCCTACTCCCTGGCCCTCCTGGCATTTATTTGGCACACATTAAATGACAAAAGTCTCAAGTAAACACCACTAGAAGGTAATTACCATCACCGATCCCCCCCTCCCCCGAGTGGAGAGCAATCATGTACCTGCAGATGGTCAAAGGTTAGTCTTAGGACCACATGAGTAAACAAGCTATTTAGATAGACTCCTCTACATTCCTATGTTAATTACCCTTGCTATAGCTCAAGGAGGATTAGGCTGCCTTCAGCCATAACTCTATCCTGAGGCTTTTGCAAAAACCTTCCAGCTTTCCAAGAAGACTTGTGTTTATTTTACAATTTTTCCTACCATCTTGACTGAATCCCTACACCCTACCCCACTCGGTGTACTCTTGTGATCATGACTGGTGCAAGCTGCACCCTTCTGCAGAAATAAATTTGCCTTGCTGAGAAAATTTCTGTTCGAGTGCTATTTCTTTGGCGGCACTGAAACTTGTTTCCAACGTGAGTGCTGTAGGTGCAAGGAGAAATTAACGCCAGCTGGTTGTTAATCTTTAACCAAGACAAACCTCAATTCAGTTACTTACCTAGGGGTGGGATAGTAGATAGGACTGCTATCTACTATCCTAGAAGCAGGGGAAAAAAAAACTCATCTTCCCTCCTGGAATCAAACCCAAACTCCGTAAAGGAGTTACCTGCCTTCCATCATCATGGAAGCAGGAAAAACTTGCCTTCCTTGTATTGGAAGCAAGTAAAACTCAAAAAAAAAAAAAAAAAAAAAAAAAAAGGGAGATCAGGGATTCTCTGAAGGGGGTGCTTTCAGACCTCAGCAAATTATCCTATTGGTTTGAGCCATAAAGTTAGCTCATGCTAACTTTGATTTAAAGCTTGTCAAAGGTTGAGGTATCTCCACTCAGAAACCCCTTCTGGGCACTTTGGGAGGCTGAGGCAGGTGGATCACGAGGTCAGGAGTTCAAGACCATTCTAGCCAAGATGATGAAACCCTGTCTCTACTAAAAATACAAAAATTAGCTGGACATGGTGGCACACTTCTGTCATTGCAGCTACTCGGGAGGCTGAGGCAGGAGAATTGCCTGAACCCAGGAGGCAGAGGTTGCAGTGAGCTGAGATCACACCACTGCACTCCAACTTGGGCAACAGAGCGGAACTCTTGTCTCCAAAAAAAAAAAAGGAAAGAAAGAAAGCTTACTTTGTCAAGGTCAAGGATGTTCACCCATGACACAGTCTCAAGAAGTCCTGACAACATGTGCCCAAAGTGTTTGTGGCACAGGTTGGTTTTATACATTTTAGGGAGACATGAGACATCAATCAATACATGTAAGAAGTACATTAGTTCATTCTGGAAAGGCTGGACAACTCGAAGTGAAGGCAGAAGACCTGAAGCAGGAGGGGGCTTCCAGGTTACAGGTAAGTGAGAGACAAACAGTTGCATTCTTCCGAGTTTCTGATTAGCCTTTCCGAAGGAGGCAATCAGATATGCATCTATCTCAGTGAACAGAGGGATAACTGAATAGAGTGGGAGGCAGGTTTGCTCTAAGCAGTTCCCAGCTGCTTTTTCCCTTTAGCTTAGTGTTTGGAGGCCCAAGATATTTTCCTCTCACAATGCCAAAATAAAGTTTGCTGAAGAAGAAAAGGGGAAAGTAGGAAGTAGAGAAGGAAGAGGAGGAGGAGAAAGAGGGACAGGGAGGACAAAGAAGAAAGTAGCTGTTGGTAGCCATCTTAAAACCACCCTGGAAAAGGCTGTCTCAGGATAGAGTGAAACCAGAAGAAACAGAGCTAAGAGGTGGACCCACATGACTTTGTCTGAGCACTACTTTAAGCTTTAAATCTCCTAAACTTTCCAGCTTATATGAGTCACATTATCCTTTCTTACAAGACTTGGTTGTGAAATACATACTTTACTAGATTCCAGCTGGAAGCAACTACATTTATTTTGCTTTCTTTCTTCCATTTTTTTTTGTTGTTGTTTGTTTTTACTCCTAAATGAATACTGAAACTACCCAACAGAGGTCTAAGAAGCTACACACTTGGTGACAAAATATAAAGAATTAAAGGAAGAGAAGGGCAGAAATTAGAGAAACACAACCACCAAGAGTTACTTGGGCAATTTAATAACAACAATAACAACAAAAACAACCTGATTAAAAAATGGGCAAAGCCAGCCGGGTGCGGTGGCTCATGCCTGTAATCCCAGCACTTTGGGAGGCCAAGGTGGGTGGATCACCTGAGGTAAGGAGTTCAAGGCCAGTCTGGCCAACATCGTGAAACTCCATCTCTACTAAAAATACGAAAATTAGCTGGTGTGGTGGCATGCACCTGTAATCCCAGCTACTTGGGAGGCTGAGGCAGGAGAATTGCTTGATTCCCAGAGACTGAAGTTGCAGTGAGCTGAGATTGTGCCACTGCACTCTGACCTGGGCAACAGAGTGAGACTCCATATCAAAAAAATAAAAAAATAAAATATTTAAAAAAGGAAGGAAATTCTGACACAAGCTACAAAGATGAACTTTAAGGATATTCTGTTAAGTGAAATAAATCAATCACAAAATGATAAATATGATATGAGTCTACTTACATGAGGTACCTACAGTAGCCAAATTCCCAGAGACAAAAAGTAGAAAAGCGGTTGCCAGGGGGTTGGAGAGAGGAGAGAATGGGGAATTAGTGTTTAGTAGGTTACAGAGTCTCCGTTTTGCAAGAAAAAAGAATTCTGAGGGGGGATGGTGGTGATGGTGATGTTAATGAACCTAATGCCACTGAATTGCAAATTTAAAAATGATTAAGATGGTACATTTTGTTATGTGTATTTTACTATAAGTGTAGATAAAACAGTTACGTGGACAAAAGTACTTGCTGTAAGACAGACTGAACAACTTACATCGCTTGGCTGGAGAACAGCTAGAGTAAACAAATACATCACGAAAGTAAATGAAAAATGTATAAATCCTGGGGGGAAATTTTTTTTAACTTTAAGACATGCAAATTTCTGCAAATAAATAAACAAAACTCTAAGACATATTTATGTAGAAATCTTAGGAGAAAATCAGGCCAGGCGCAGTGGCTCATTTTTGTAAACCCAGCACTTTGGGAGGACGGGGCAGGCAGATCACTTGAGCTCAGGAGCTCAAGACCAGCCTGGGCAACATAATGAGACCCTGTCTCAAAAGAAAGAAAGAAAGAAAGAAAGAAAGAAAGAAAGAAAGAAAGAAAGAAAGAAAGAAAGAAAGAAAGAAAGGAAGGAAGGAAGGAAGGGAGGGAAAGAAGGAAAGGAAAGAAAGAAAGAAAGAAAGAAGAAAGAAAGAAAGAAAAGAAAGAAAAGAAAAAGAAAGAAAGAAAGGAAGAAAGAAAGAAGGAAGGAAGGAAAGAAAGGAAAGAAAAGAAAGAAAGAAAGAAGGAAAGAAAGAAAGAAAGAAAGAAGGAAAGAAAGAAAGAAAGAAAAAGAAAGAAAGAAAGAAAAAGAAAGAAAGAAAGAAAGAAAGAAAGAAAGAAAGAAAGAAAGAAAAAAAGAAAGACAAGCAAACCAATATAAAGCCAGCTTTGGGATCTACTACCCGTGTTGGTGCTTCTTAAACTGGAGAATGCACGTCTCCCAAAAATACGTCCAGAGAACCCACCCCACTCCCTGTGCCCTGGGATCTGTTGACCTCATTTTAACAAATATTGCACCTAATGCCAAAATAACACAATCACCCTGCATTTGTGATTTTTACTTTGGTTGAATTATTTTATGTTATAAAGGTATGTTATATATTTAGTAATAATACATAGCCAAAAGTTTTATAGATTATCTTTAATTCCTTGAGATAGTGTTTTCCCAACCTGAAGACTCTTAGCTGCCCAAGAATATCATTACAGAAACCAGTTTGAGAAGCATTGTACTACACAGAAGTTGTCTAAAGACCCTAAGATTTAATAATCTGGCAACAGAAGTTTCTGGTTTGAGCTCAATTGACTCCTAAAGAAAGTTGGGAGCTGGGCATGGTAGCTCACGCCTGTAATCCCAGCACTTTAGGAGGGTGAGGCAGGCAGATCACTTGAAGTCAGGAGTTTCAGACCAGCCTGGGCAACATGGTGAAACCCCATCTCCACCAAAAATACAAACATTAGCTAGGTGTGGTAGCACACGCCTGTGATCCCAGCAACTCAGGAAGCTGAGGTGGGAGGATGGCTTGAGCCCGGAAGGTGGAGGTTGCAGTGAGCTGAGATCTCGCCACTGCACTCCAGCGCGGGTAACAGAGCAAGACTCCCATCTAAAAAAAAAAAAAAAAGAAGAAGAAGAAGAAAAAGAAAAAGAAAATTGATAGGAAAATAATGAGGTCTGGGTAGGAGTGCAGGAGGCAGGGGCAGGGATCAGGGAAGGGCACAGGTGGCCAGTCAGTCCTGGAGGCAGGATCTGTGGCTTTTAAGGGCCCTTTCTCCAGGGCCTTGCACAAGGCCTGGCACACAGTAGGCAGTCAATAAATATCATTGAATGGATGAGGCAAGAGGGAGGAGGAGGACAGATGTTGTGTTTTGTCGTAACCAGAACCTCTGCCTGGATTTGTGTCTAAACTAGACAAAGCTGTGACTTTTCACACAGCCTGGTGTAAGTTTGATTGACTCCTAAAGAAAGTTGTGGGGACTGAGCGTGGTGGCTTAGGCCTGTAATCTCAGCACTTTGGGAGACTGAGGCGGGCGGGTCATGAGGTCAGAAGATCGAGATCATCCTGGCCAACATGGTGAAACTCTGTCTCTACTAAAACACAAGAAGTTAGCCGGGCATGGTGGCGAGGTGCCTGTAGTCCCCGCTACTAGGGAGGCTGAGGCAGGGGAATTACTTGAACCCGGGAGGCGGAGATTGTAGCGAGCCAAGATCGTGCCACTGCACTCCAGCCTGGTGACAGAGCGAGACTTCATCTTAAAAAAAAAAAAAAAAAAAAAAAGCTGGGTGTGCAGTGGCTCACGTCTGTAATCCCAGCACTTTGGGTGACCGAGGCGGGCGGATCACCTGAGGTCGGGAGTTCAAGACCAGCCTGACCAACACAGAGAAAACCTGTCTCTACTAAAAATACAAAATTAGTCGGGCGTGGTGGTGCGTGCCTGTAATCCCAGCTACTCGGGAGGCTGAGGCAGGAGAATCGCTTGAACTGAGGAGGTAGAGGTTGCGGTGAGCCAAGATTGATCCATTGCACTCCAGTCTGGACAACAAGAGCAAAATTCTATCTCAAAAAAATAAAACAAAAAAAGAAAAGAAAGCTGGGGGCCAAGAGTGATGGCTCACCCCTGTAATCTCAGCACTTTGGAAGGCCAGGGCAGGTGGGAACTTGGTTTCTGCTCTAAGTGGTTTGGGGATGTGAATGAAGGGTAGGCAGAGATCTGACTTCAAGGCTTCAGGGAGCATGTGAGATAATTACAAAGTTAAGCAAGGGAAATTAAATTGCTGGCCAAAAATCACAATCCCTTTGCTCCTAAAGTGTAGAAATGCCCTGGTTTGCTAGAGAATTGACTTTTTTGAAACTTCTCTTTTATTTTTATTTATTTATTTCTTAGGGTCTGCTCTGTCACCTAGGCTGGAGTGCAGTGTCTCCATCACAGCACGCTGCAGCCTCCACCTCCGGAGCTCAAGTAATCCTCTCACCTCAGCCTCCCAAGTAGCTGGGACTATAGACATGTGCCACTGTGCCTGGCTAATTTTTTTTTTTTTTTTTTTTGAGATGGAGTCTCACTCTGTTGCCCAGGCTGGAATGCAGTGGTGCAATCTCGGCTCACTGAACCTCTGCCTCCCGGGTTCAAGTGATTCTCTTGCCTCAGCCTCCTTAGTAGCTGGGATTACAGGCATGTGCCACCATGTCTGGCTAATTTTTGTATTCTTAGAAGAGACAGGGTTTCACCATGTTGGTCAGGCTGCTCTCGAACTCCTGACTTCATGATCCGCCTGCCTCAGACTCCCAAAGTGCTGAGATTACAGGCATGAGGCACCATGCCTGGAGCCTGGCTAATACTTTTTATTTTTTGTTGAGACAACATCTCACTGTGTCACCCAGGCTGGTTTCGAACTCCTGGCCTCAAGCAGTCCCCCTCTCCTGGCCTCCCAAAGTGTTGGGATTACAGGCACGAGTCACTGTGCCTGGCCCAGCTTCTTTTTCAGTATTAAAAAAAAAAAATACTGTGTCAGCCAGGATAGAATGGCCTATGCCACAGTAACAACCAACCCCCAAATTGCAGCGATCACATTTATTTCTTACTTTTGCTACATGTCCAAGGTGGGGCTGCGGGCCATCTTTGCTGCTGCCACCACTCAGGGCCCAGGCTGGCAGCGGTGTCCTCTCAGCAGTGGCTTCCTTGATCATCAGGACGTTGGGAAGGTGAAGATGGTGAATTACACACTGCTTTCCACCTGGAAGGGTCACATGTCATTCCTGCTCAAATTTCATTGACCCAAAAAGAGCTACATAACCCAAATCCTACCAGGTGCCCTAAAGGTAAAGAGCTGCAAATATTTAGTGAACAGCATTTAATGACTACTATGTATTCTCCTTATGGAAAACAAACACACAGAACTAGAATTGCACAAATTAAGACTGAAGGTCTGGATTTGTTCTTCAATTCTATTAGGTTGGTGCAAAAGTAACGGCGGGTTTACCATTTTAATGGCAAAAAGCGCAAAAACTTTTGCACAACCTAATACATATGCAGGAAGTTCTGTCACAAATTATAATTCTACCTCCTGGGTTCAAGCAATTCTCCTGCCTCAGCCTCCCGAGTAGCTGGGATTACAGGCGTGTGCCACCAAGCTCAGCTAATTTTGTATTTTTAGTAGAGACAGGGTTTCTCCATGTTGGTCAGGTTGCTCTCGAACTCCTGACCTCAGGTAATCCTCCTGCCTTGGCCTCCCAAAGTGCTGGGATTACAGGTGTGAGCCACCACGCCTGGCCTACAAAGATATCTTGATTGCTCTTCCAATTCAACTTTCCATTTGCAAAAGCCTCTAACATTTCAAAATTCTGAGTTTCTTCTGACCAAATTGGGGTAATTTGAAACAGGTAATGAATGAATCACAGAAAAATAGAGCTGGCAAGGAATACAGGGATTTTCTGATCTAGCCATCTAAGAGAACAGAAAAGATAAATAAATAAATAAATAAATAAATAAATAAATAAATAAATAGCTCTGAGATCTAGTCTTTCTGGTTAAACAGCTTCCCCATGAGGAAGTTGCAGCACTTAAACTTTTGACTCCTGTAGGGCACAGCAGTGCATGCCTGTAGTCCCAGCTACTCCAGAGGTGGGAGGATCACTTGAGCCCAAGAAGTCCTGGACTGTAGCGCATGATGCCAATTAGGTGTCCGCACTAAGTTCAGCATCAATATGGTGACCTCCTGGGTGCAGGGGACCACCAGGTTGCCTAAGGATGGGTGAACCAGTCCAGGCAGAAACTGAACAGGTCAAAACTCCTGTGCTGATCAGTAGTGGGATCGTGACCGTGAATAGGCATTGCACTCTAGCCCGGACAACATAGTGAGATCCTATCTCTAAGAAGAGAGAGAGAGAGAGAGAAATAAACTTATGACTCCAAGCCAAATTCCCTTTCCTCATAGGCCTCTAATTGATGTTGGAAAATGCCAGGTTCTCTCTACAACTTTCTGTTTCCTACAGTTGCCTTGCCTCCATTTGCTTTCGTCACATCATATTCCTCAACTGTTCTAATTGAAGTTGAGCTGTGGTCTTCTATTCTTATAGTAGTAATACTGAACATTACCACCATTTTTATTGAGTGATTCTTACTAGCCACAGCAGTATTGTATTTTCCCCATACAAATATCATGTGTGATAGGTTCAACTATGACTCCCTAAAAAATCTGTTCAAGTCCTAACCCTTAGTGCCTGTGAATGTAACCTTATTTGGAAATAAGGTTTCTGCAGATGTAATTATGTTAAGATGAGGACACACTGGATTAGGGTGTGCTCTAAGGTGACTGTCCTTATAATAGGTGAGGACTTGAGTGATGTATGTACAAGCCAAGAAACACCAAGGATGACCAGCAGCCACCAGGAGCTGGAAAAGGTGAGACAGGATGCTTCCCTAGAGCCTTCAAAGAGTATGGCCCTGCTGATGCCTTGATTTTGGACTTCTGGCCTCCAAGACTGCCAGAGAATAAATTTCTGTTGTTTTAAGCCACTGAATTTGTGGAACTTGTTAAGGCAGCCCAAGGAAACCAACACACTCCAAGAGCTGGATATTAATTATTCTCATTTTACAGATGAAGAAACTGGGGTTTATAGAGATTAAAGATTTGCTTGAAGACTTAACAGCCATGAGAACTAAATCAATGTGTAGGTTTTGTCTGGATCCTATAAAAAAGGCCATTTTTTGAGATAATCAATGAAATTTGAATATGGTTTGGGTAGTGGATGTTATTAATTTATTATAAACCTTATTAATATTATTGTTTTAGATGTTACTAATTATATTTGTTGGTGCAATGTGCAGCGTTATTACATTGTTGTGCGATAATGGCATAGAGATCATATTTTTAAAGGGTTTGGCCAGGCGCAGTGGCTCATGCCTGTAATTCCAGCACTTTGGGAGGCTGAAGTGGGAGGATTGCTTGAGCCCAGGAGTTTGAGACCAGCCTGGGCAACATGGTGAGATGTCAATAAAAATAATAATAATAATAATTTTTTTAAAAAAAGGAAAAAAAAAAGTAGAAATAAATAAAAGGTTTTTACCAGTGAAATTTGCATACTGAAGTATTTGTGGGTGAAATTTCATGACGTCTGGAGCTTGCTTTAAAATGCTCATCCTAGCCAGACACGTTGGCTCACGCCTATAGTCCAGCACTTTGGGAGGCCAAGGCAGGTGGATCATTTGAGGCCAGGAGTTTGAGACCACCCTTGCCAACATGGTAAAACCTCTGTCTCTACTAAAAATCTAAATAAGTAAATAAAATAAATAAGTAAATAAATAAATCAGCCAGGGGCGGTGGCACACGCCTGTAGTCCCAGCCACTTGGGAGGCTGAGGCAAAGAATCGCTTGAACCTGGGAGGTAGAAGTTGCAGTGAGCCGAGATCGCACCACTGCACTCCAGCCTGGGTGACAGCAAGACTATCTAAAGAAAGAAACAAAATAAAATACTCATCCCCAACACCCCCCCCCGAAAAGTACTGGAGGGAGTGGATAGATGAAACAAAATGGACAAGTTGTTATTAATTGTTGAAGATGGATGACGTATGTGTGTATATAGGGGGTTGTTATAGCATATGTTTTACTAATCTTTCTGTTTATTTAACAAAAAAACCACCTTTCTTTCTGAGAGAATTCAGTCCTGTTGTCCTAGGGCATATTCTGTAATGAATTAACTCCACTCTTATGCATCCTGCAGGGAACTGCGGCATGTGATGCAACATCCTTGGAAGAACTGAGAAAAGTACTCACTCAAATTACCTTCCGTGTGGTTTCTATGGTTTCTCTACACTGGTCAAGAAGGTTCTGAAAACCGCAATCCAGAGGGGAAGTCCAGCTTGAATGAGAAGGCACAGTCGGGCTTAGGAACATGGAGCAACCACCTGCCCTTCTGCTGCCCTGGACAATACGTATTGCACTGTTAGAACTTGGTGGCATTTGCCCAACATCAAAACAGGGCATGAGGGAAGATGAAGGGATGGAAGTGAGCCAGTTGTGGGCATTCTCCTAGACACTTCTCATGCTCCTCTGCTTCTCTTTAGCCCCTAAAGAACTAAGTCTCACCTAGCTCCCCACCCTTCTTCCCTGTCTCTAAAGCAGTGCACATCCTTTTTGAGATTTTCTGACAGTGACTAGGAAACCCAAGGGCAGGTTTTGTAATGGAAAGTGCTGGCTGAGGTTGTGCAGCCCATAGAGACCTGGTTTCCTAATGTGACCCCATGGCTCTTTGGCTGTGTGATCTGGGGCAGCTACCAACCTCTCTCAGCTTCAACTGCCTCTCCTGTGAAACAAAGATGGTATTGCCCAACAGGCTGTGGGGAAGACTGAATGAAGCATTATTATATGTTATGTGCCCAGTGAACTGCATGATATACAGCAGATGTTCAATAAGTAAGAGACATGGCCAGGTGCGGTGGCTCACGCCTGTAATCCCAGCACTTTGGGAGGCCGAGGCAGGTGGATCACCTGAGGTCAGGAATTCGAGACCAGCCAGGCCAACATGGCAAAACTTCATCTCTACTAAAAATAAAAAAATTAGCCAGGCATGGTGGTGCACGCCTGTAATCCCAGCTACTTGGGAGGCTGAGAATCACTTGAATCTGGAAGGCGGAGGTTGCAGTGAGTCAAGATTATGCCACTGCACTCCAGTCAGGGTGACAGCAAGACTGTCAAAAAAAAAAAAAGAAAGAAAAGAAAAAAAAGAGAGAGAGATAAGGGCAAGAAAAGGCTGCAATCACTGCCTCGGCCATGTCCACTGCCATGACCGCTGAAACCTCACAGGATAATTTGATCTTGGATTTTAGATGCTGATAACTGGTTTTTGTAAGGTGAGGTCAGGGCAGAGAAGATCCAGGAGAGGGCTGGCATGCTGCTCAAAAGATTCCTTCCATAAGGGCTGACGGCAGGGTTGAAACTGCCTTTGCAAAAATAACAGAGGAAATTATGACAGTGAAACAGATGAGACCTAACCAACTCCATCTTGCTTCTAACCTTTAAGCTGTCCTTGTTCACTCCTGGGCATAGGCTGAACTAACCTTGGGAAGGAATTTAGTTTACAGTTTGAATTTGACTCTGAAACAGAATTGATAACAGCCCTTTCCCCAAAAAGACCCACTTCTTGCCTGGGGACCAGTCTATCTCTGCAGGACTAACAAATTAGCTACAAGATTAGAAATTATGGTTTAGGGGTCACGCAGCCTCTGGCTGTAAGTCTGAACCTCCCCAAATTGCCTCTGGGGATAACATCACTATTGTAAAACCGAAGATCAGGGCTTGAGATATTTTGCAGACCCTGCACTGGATGGATCAGCTGACACCACCCAGAAGGGTAATCTGGCTCAACCAGTTCTGTCATCCCACCCAGGAACAGAAGACAGCAAGAAAACCTCACTACGACTTCCTGTGATTCCGTCTCCAAACTGGCCAATCAGCACTGCACACTTCCTGAGCCCCCACCCCCCAAATTATCTTTAAAAATTCTCCAAATGCTCAGGGAGTCTAATTTGAGTAATAATAAAACTCTGGTCTCCTGCACAGCCGGCTCTGCACGAATTACTCTTTCTCCATTGCAATTCTCCTGTCTTGATAAATTGGCTCTGTCTAGGCAGCAGGCAAGGTGAACCTGCTGGGTGGTTACAGGGCTTTGGGTAGGAGAGAGAGAGGAGATGAGAAGGAGAATGCTTGTGGGGGAGGCAAAAGGGGAATTCCTGGGGCAAATCCTGGAGGGAAAGTAAGGGGGAGGTACTCTCCAAGGGACATAAGTGAAACTTGAGTCATCTGTAAATGTGAATATCTCCAAATAAACAGAAGAAATGTAAATAGTACTCACTATGTCCCAAGGCTTATTCTGGATACTTTACAAATATTAACTCCTGCAAACCGTCTCAACAACCTGTGAGGTAAGAGCTATTATTATCTCCATTTTGCATGTTAATAAACTGAGGCAAAGAGAGGTTAAGCAAGTAACCCAAGATTGCCCAGCTGATAAGGGGTGGAGCTGGGACTCAGGTCAGACAAGCCTGTTCCAGCATCTCTCCACCAAATCTGGAAATCATCACTCTGTGGCTGAGTGTTGAGAATGGTACAAAGAGTGAAGATTACTGCATTTTGGTGGATCTTTCTTCTTCTGAAAACTGGGTCACCTTAACAGTTCCCTGGGTTTACCTGGCCAGGACACCTTGAGTATCCATTTTTTTCCTCCCTCAGGTCTGGTTCCCAGATCCCTCTTGGCTTGTGCCTTGTCTGCTCCAGATGGGGTATCCTCTCTCTGTGCCAGTGTATCAGCCAGGGGTTCATCCAGAAAAACCCACTCAGAGTGATGTATACTAGGGAGATATGAGAGGACCTAAACAATTTTGGAAGCCGGTTAGCGTAAACTAAAAACAAAATTCTGGGATGGGCAGGGGCTCACATCTGTAATGTCAGCACTTTGGTTTTTGTTGTTGTTGTTGTTGTTGAGATGGAGTCTCGCTCTGTCACCTAGGCTGGAGTGCAGTGGCATGATCTCGGCTAACTGCAACCTCCACCTCCCGAGTTCAAGCAATTCTCCTGCCTCAGCCACCCAAGTAGCTAGAATTACAGGTATGCGCCACCACGTCCATCTAAGTTTTGTATTTTTAGGAGAGACAGGGTTTCACCTTGTTGGCCAAGCTGGTCTAACTCCTGACCTCAAGTGATCCACCTGCCTCAGCCTTCATCCCACCACTTTGGAAAGCTGAGGCAGGTAGATTTCTTGAGCCCTGGAATTCAAGACAAACTTGGGCAACATAGCAAAACCCCATCTCAACAAAAAAATTTACGAAGTTAAAAGTATTAATAATAATAATAAATAAAATGCTAAGGTCTGCCAACCATGTGAATGGACCCCTCCTCTCAGCCAGGGCATTCCAAAGTTAACCTGAAAAACTGGTTCAGGCCATGACGGGAAGGGAGGGTTGGACATGCCTCGTTATACCCTCCTCTTTTTTGGATTTCAGCAAAAGCTGACAAGCATTAACATCAACACAGACCTTAAGTCTGATAAGAAAAACTTACGAGCCAGGCATGGTGGCTCATGCCTGTAATCCCTGCACTTTGCGAGGCCGAGGCGGGTGGATCACTTGAGGTCAGGAGTTCAAGACCAGCCTGGTCAACATGGCGAAACCCCATCTCTACTAAAAATACAAAAAATTAGCCAGGTCTGGTGGCGCACGCCTGTAATCCCAGCTACTCTGGAGGCAGAGGCAGGAGGATCACTTGAGCCTGGGAGGCAGAGATTGCAGTGAGCTGAGATCTTGCCACTACACTCCAGCCTAGGTGATAGAGTGAGACCTTATCTCAAAAAGAAAAAAAAAGAAACACTTTCAGTGTATTATCTCTGAAGGCTGCTACCTGGAGGTTTCATCCGCATGATAAAACTCTGGTCTCTGCAACCCCCTATCACCATAACCCAGACATTCATTTCTATTTATTCCAGGCCTTTAGATAATAACTTAATAACTTAACTCTTTCAACCAACTGCCATTCCGAAAATGTTTAAATCTACCTATCACCTGGGCCCTCCCCCACTCCCCCTCCTTCCAGTTGTCCCACCTTTCCAGACAGAAACAATGTACATCTTGCACGTATTTGATTGATGTCTTATGTCTCCCTAAAATGTATAAAACTAGGCTGTGCCCCAACCACTTTGGGCACATGTTCTCAGGATCTCCTGAGGGCTGTGTCACAGGCCATGGTCACCCTCATTTGGGTCAGGATAAATCTCTTCAAATATCTTATGGAACTTGACTCTTTTTGTTAACATTGAACAGTCTGTAGATGGCTGGTTCTGGGGCCTGAAATCTGCAGGGCAGGTCCTCTGGGGGTGAGGATGAGGATGGATATGAAGTGGAGGAAAGCAAGGATAAACTGGGACCCGTGAGCCCAAAGCTGGAGCCAGAGGACATATTGGAGCCCACATAGGTCTTTTAGAAAGCTTCCAATTTCAAGGAAGTAGGTGTCCTATAGGGAAAGCTAGAGCCCTCCACTATGTAACTAAACATCTGGCACAACTGTCGGAGAAGCTGAAATAGGCTCCAGCAGAGTATGGGGGAACTGTGAGCCAAGGGCTGCCACCAACAAGGTGAGCCAACAGAAAGGCAGCAACGTGAGCACGTGGTAGCTGGAGCCTGCGCCAGTCAACTGAGCAGAAGGGATACAGCTGCTGTTTCAACTCTGTCTTCCAAATTCCACCCAAGATGTCTCTTGTGGGCCATGCCAGCCTGGAACTATGCAGGGAAGGGGATGCTGGGAGACACTGTTCCAGCTTAGCTCAACTGCTACAAGCCCAAGCCACACTTGGGATGGGACGCCCTGCTCTTGCTGGGGAATTCCCTCCATTCTTTTCCTGGAAGTCAAATTGCTGAAGAAAACAAGCCTCCTGCCCAGGGAATTTCTTTGCTTTAATGTTTGCTTTAATGTTGCTGTTTTAGAGCCACCGTGGATTTATTCCCTGCTGCCAACTTCTAGTATGGACACCTGGGTGGGTGCCTTTGCTTCTCTTCAGAACCACCCACACCTTTCTATCCTTGGGCTCTCCTCCCCAGAGAGGGGTCATTATCCCAATCAAACACAGTTATGATGAACAGAGAATCCCTGACAGTCACCAGGGCTGTCACATAAATGACGGTGTAGTTATGTCTACCATACTGTTTTTTCTTGATCTCTAGGATAAGTCTAGAACCAGTTACTTTTACTTAAATACTTTAACATTGGTGGTGGCATAATCTAAATCAGTGGTTGTCAAACTTTTGCCTATGGCAAAGTCACCTGGAATCCTCTGATCCCCATTTTGATTTTCTTTTTATTTTTCTTTTATTGAGACAAGGTCTGGCTATGTTGCCTAGGTTAGAGCACAGTGGCTATTCACAGGTGCGACCATAGTGCACTGCAGCCTCAAACTTCTAGTCTCAAGCTATCCTCCCACCTCAGCCTCCCAAGTAGCTGGGACTGCACCATGCAGACCACAGCATCCAGCTCCATCCCAAGTTTCTGATTTAGGTCTCTAAAGGGACCTGATAACTTGGGGTTCTATCAAGTTTCCAGGTGATGATGATGACGTTGGTCTAGGAGGCACACTTTGAGAACCACTAGCCTTGAGGTTAAGAGGACAAACTTCCGGATCAGACTCCATGGGCCGGACTCCCAATTCACCATTCGTTTGCTTCATGACCGTGGGCAAGTTACTCAATATCCTCATGGTCAGTTTCTTTACATGTAAAATGAAGACAAAAATGGCACCTACTTTGGGAGGTTGTAGTGAGACTTAAATAAATTAATCCACATAAAGTGTGTATCCATAAAGCACTATATTCATGTTTTATCCGTAAAATACTTTATCCGCATTAAGTATAGATACAGCATACAGTAAACACTCAACAAATGTTTGCTATTGTTTTAATCAGCATATGTTTTGTGAGTAAGTGACTATGTAGCAAATGCATATTGAGTTCTAGATTTACAGCTCTTTCACACTTACAAAGACTGAGTCTAGAATACACTGAAGTCTTTAATTTCTCGGTAACTGACATTTTCTTGTCTCCTCATACCTGTCCCTCTCATATGTCTCTAATGATAATCATTGAGCTAGGAAGCACAAGCAAATGCATTAGGAAAAAAGTATTATGATAGATATACAGCAAGTGTCAGCTCTTCTACAAAATTTTTTTCTAATGGAAAAACTAGCTTTATGGCAAAGTTTCAGTTTAATTTCCTAATTGTCCAGTGGGTGGCAGCACCACACGGGAATTTTGCACAAGTGTATTGAATTCCCATCCCCAATCTTCGGCACCAGGCTGGCTCTTTTGCACTTTAAACTCCATTTCCTGGGTCCCAGATGCTTTCTTGTCTTTGTTTAGACATTTTAAAAATTAATTATTTATTATTATTATTAGTTTTTTTTTTTGAGACAGAGTCTTGCTCTGTCGTCCAGGCTGGAGTGCAGTGGTACGATCTCGGCTCACTGCAACCTCCGCCTCCCGGGTTCAAGGGATTGTCCTGCCTCAGCCTCCCTAGTCGCTGGGATTACAGACACCCACCACCATGCCCGGCTAATTTTTTGTATTTTTAGTAGGGACAGGGTTTCACCATGTTGGCCAGTCTCGTCTCAAACTCCTGACCTCAGGTGATCCACCTGCCTCAGCCTCCCAAAGTGTTGGGATTACAAGTGTGAGCCACTGTGCCTGGCCCTGAGTTAAATCTTCATACACATGTTAAATGATTTCCTTTGGATAAATTCTTATTACTATAATTGCTGGGTTAAAAGGTATACTTGGCTGGGTGCGGTGGCTCACAGCCTGTAACCAGGAGATGGAGGTTACAGTGAGCCAAGATTGCATCACTGCACTCCAACCCGTGCAACAGAGCAAGACTGTCTCAAACAACAACAACAACAAAAGGTATACTGTACTGTATATATCTTTAAAGCTTCTGACACCATTCTGAATTATATGGACAACACTGGAATATTATAATTTTAAAACTCTTTGTAGTTCTTATAAAATAAACATTTTGTTTAAAATGTTACATTAAAATGGTTTAAAATGGTAATTTACTGTTTTTCTTTCCTTTCATGGTATATTTAACTTTCTTAGTTTATAACTCGATTTTGTTTCAAGCTCTTTTTCTGTTGATTAAATGGAACAAAATTAAATGGAAGTAAGCTAAATAGAATTCAATTGCCAGTTTCTCTGTGCATATATCCTTCCAGAGGTTTTCTATGCATTTTCCACACAACACACATTTTTCCACTCCTTGCATTTTCATATTTGTTCTTTTTTTTAAAAAGAAAATCCTAGATTGACTTAAAAAAAAAAAAACAAAACTCTCCTTAACAAATGTCAGCTGTTACTTAAGCCTCATAATCGTCACAATAACCCAATTTCTAAAGCAGTAATTTATTTTCATTGCCTTCTTTTCCTTTCTTGTCATTTGTCTTTTCCTCCAGATGGAATAGTAGAAAGTCAGATCCTGAGAGTCCTGGGAACCCTGAGGAACAAGTTTACTCACATCTGTGTCTTGTGAACGGGAAAGGCTGAACAAGAAGACCCTGGGCCGAGTTACAGAAATCTCTCCTCTAACATCTGTTGGCAGAGGTAACAGGTAAGAAATGACAGATTTCTCCTTCTTGTAAGGAAGTCCCAGTCTCTCCTCCTTAACCCCAAGGTTCATTTTTCTCATTCATCTCTCCATTTCTATTCAATGATGATTTGCATGTAATTGACACTATACAAATGCTTGTTGAATGAACAAATTAGTACACGAAACTATCAATGAATAAATGCTAACCCCAGAAATATCTGGTTATGCGTGTTTGAACAGTCCTAAAGACTTTCATCCATGTGACTGGCTTACTGTCAACAATCAATGACAGCGTAGCATAAATGCTAGTGGGATACCGAGGAGTCATGTCCTGTTAGAGCTGGAAGAGGCCCTAGAGCTTATCATATCCCAAAGTCCCAAACCAGTGAACTAGCAGAGTATACTTATTTACCGTGCGTAATCTTGTTGCTGCTGACGTTGATTTTTACTTTTAAATTAGTTGCCAACATAGAAAAATTAGGAGACTTCACAAAAAGTGATTCAGTGGCTGTTTGGGGAGAAAAACTGGAAAATAACTACAGAAAATAGCCTGGGCTGACTAGTTGCTGCCCCTCTTGCATTCTATTTTACTAATTTATTTATTATTATTCATCTTCTTTCAAAAACGGCCCCCATTTTAGATGGAGCATGTTCTATTCATTTAATGCAGCTCCCAACCACCCCCAGTGCACCTGATGCATAGACAGGACCTGTCCAGCCCTGGTAGCAGTTGCATTTGTAATGCCTAATCTAATCCTATGCCACTCCACTACCTCATTTTTTCAATAAGAAAACTGAGGTCCACTCAATTTGCCTCCCTAAAAATTTGCCTGATTTGGGTCTCATTCCTACATTGTCTTCCATCCACTGCCATAGTAAACACCGAAAAATACAAATTTAACAAGGTCACCCTTCTGCTTAAAATCCTTCAGTGGCTCCTTACTAGTTTTGAAGATCCCAATCTTCTTGTCGTGGCCAATGACACCTTTCAATGCAAAGCCTATTTTACCAGTCTTAACTCTGATAACGCTAAGGAGTCAGCCACACCAAAGGTCTTCAAGTTCTTTTCCTCTGCCATATCCTTTTGTGCCTCACTATCTCTGTCTATGCTGATCTCTTTGCCTGGAATGCCCGTGTCTATCATTTGTCTGACAAACTCATGCACATTCAGCACTTAGCTCAGGCACCTGTGATTCTGCCCTGCCAATGCCTCCACCCTCCTCCTACTTCTCCTCCTCCATCATCTCTGAGCCATAGGGCTAAGCTCATGCCTCTATTTATAGCTCTTATAACAGTCAATTATAACTTCCCCACTAGACTATGTGCTCCTTGAGGGAAAAGACCACAGACCATTCATTTTTATCTTCCACATTTTTTCCCAGTGCTCAATAAATGTGGAATAAACAAATGATAACCTTGCTCCAGGTGACTTTGTTAGTGACCTCGCTGTGAGAAAATAAGGTCTTCAAGTTTTAAAGGAATCCTTTAAAGGTTGAAAAAAAGTTTTAAACCTCATCTTGGCCTCAGCTTCCCAGTTATAAAAGTTGACCCCCAAATGTCATTTGACTCCAGATAATTAGCATGAGCCAATCCTGGAAATTCTATACTTCTTGCTAGTGTTTGGTTCGTGAATGAGCTTGTAATGAAAACCTGGTTAATGAAACATGAGGGAATCCTGCTCTCAGGAAGATAGTCCTGAGAAATTTTCCTCTATCCAAAGAAAAGCCGCAGAGCAGATGCCTCCTCCCTTTGTCTTTTAGACATTATCATTTCAAAATAATATGTATGGAAGTGCTGACGGCATCTTGCCATCAACCTGAAACTGAAGCAAACACCAGTACTGGGAGAACGGAGAGATGGAAAACAACTTGGAACAAAGGCATCAAGAAGCCACTGGGCAATCAATTCTGATTCTTGTTCCATTGCTACAGCAAATAATACATTTCCTCCTCGTTAAGCCAGTTTAAGTCAAGACCATATATTTTAACTTGGAACTAAACCATACTAGCTGATACAGTTCTTCAATTCCATTGTAATTCCTAAAATAACTACATATAATCCTCAACTTGCTAATCCCTTTGTTAGTCTATGAATAGCCTAATTAATCAGGCAAGCTTTGGATGATCTAAAATTAGGCACCAAGAAGGGGGAAGGGGTATGACCAGGGATTCCTTAACTATCTATTTTCTCCTTGTCAGTCCTATACATGGCTCTTAATAAATGAAGGACACCTTAGAGTTGGCCATGAGTGAGTCTCATCCCATCATTCCCTACCATGAGCCATGCTGTCAGCTTCTCTCCAACTTTCAGTCACACTTCTTCCTAACAGCACCCAGATTTTGCTCACAAGAAAACCCATCCTCTTTGTAGCCACAATACCCCCACTTTTTTTTTTTTTTTTTTTTTTTTGAGACGGAGTCTCGCTCTGCCGCCCAGGCTGGAGTGCAGTGGCCTGATCTCAGCTCACTGCAAGCTCCGCCTCCCGGGTTCACGCCGTTCTCCTGCCTCAGCCTCCCGAGTAGTTGGGACTACAGGCGCCCGCCACCGCGCCCGGCTAGTTTTTTGTATTTTTTAGTAGAGACGGGGTTTCACCGTGTTAGCCAGGATGGTCTCGATCTCCTGACCTTGTGATCCGCCCGTCTCGGCCTCCCAAAGTGCTGGGATTACAGGCTTGAGCCACCGCGCCCGGCCTAATACCCCCACTTTTAAAGATAGGCCTGATTCTTCCACAGACAATTCCATTGACCCTTGTCAATGATCAGTTATGCATGGTCCTGTAACTAGGTTCTGGCCAATGAGACAGGAGGAGAATTTATTAGGAAGCTTCTGGGAAAACCTCCCCAAATCCTAAAAGAGAGATATAGGAGAAACCATCCTTATTCCTCTTGACATTGCCCTGTCAGAATGTGAATACGCCAATTACTGCTGCCATCTTGCTATGAGCTTGAGGATGAAGCTAACAATAAAAATATTGAAGAATGATGGAAGGAATCCAGGTCCTTTTCTTGAGACAGAGTCTCACTTTGTCACTCAGGCTGAAGTGCAGTGGCACGATCTCAGCTCACCGGACCTCCATCTCCCAGGTTTAGGTGATTCTTGCGCCTCAGCCTCCTAAGTAGCTGGAATTACAGGCATGCGCCACCACGCCTGGCTAATTTTTTGTATTTTTTGGTACAGATGGGGTTTCACCATGTTGGCCAGGCTGGTCTCGAACTTCACCTGCGTTGGTCTCCCAAAGTGTTGGGATTACAGGCGTGAGCCACCACGCTTGGCCTGGAATCCAGGTTCCTGATAGCACAGTGAGTTGTTGAATTGTTGAGTTGACCAATCCTGAAGCACTTCCTACTCTAGTTGGGGAATTTAGTAATGTATGATAATGCATTATCTTATTTTTAAGCCAATTCAATTTAGACTTTCTGATATTTGTTACTTAAAACATCCCAAAGATACATCCACAGAAAAGGAAGAAAGTGCCTTGCAACCATTTGTTACTTTCCTTACAGCTCTAAGATATTTTTGTATATTTTGTTTGATGTGTGAAGATCAATTTTTCATTAAGAATCTGAAATAGGAATGATGTGACCTTAAAAGGATATTTTGAAATCAGCTACTTTTCGGTTCTCTTTTCCAACAGAAATCAAATGGTACATAAATGTTTTAGGCATTAGACATCAAAATTCGATGTCAGTGAGCCAGAGTTCTCCTCCATCTGGTGACTCAGGAATCCAGGCTTCTTCTCTCTAGAAATGCTGCCCTTTCAATATAGAGCTTCCAGGGTCACCATGGCAGGGAACAAAGCACACGGAGATAACACACCAGTAAACATGTCCATCCAGAAGAAACACACATCTCTTACATTCACATTTAACTGGCAAGAAGGAGACACATGTCTTGCCTAATGACTGTAGTCTCCCATTATGCCTACCAAAAAATTAGCCAGGCATGGTGGCGGGCGCCTGTAGTCCCAGCTACTTGGGACGCTGAGGCAGGTGAATCGCATGAATCCAGGAGGCGGGGGTTGCAGTGAGCTGAGATCGCACCACTGCACTCCCGACTGGGCGACAGAGAGACTCAGTCTCAAAAAAAATTTTTTTTTTGTTAGTTTTATTTTAAAAATGACTATTTCGGCTGGGCGAGGTGGCTCGCACCTATAATCCTAGCACTTTGGGAGGCCGAGGCAGGCGGATCACCTGAGGTCAGGAGCTGGAGACCAGCCTGGCCAACATGGTGAAAACCCGTCTCTACAAAAAATACAAAACTTAGCTGGGCGTGGTGGCCAGCGCCTGTAATCCCAGCTACTTAGGAGACTGAGGCAGGAGAATTGCCTGAACCCAGGAGGCAGAGGTTGCAGTCAGTAGAGATCGTCCCATTGCACTCCAACCTGGGCGACAAGAGCAAAACTCAGTCTAAAAAAAAAAAGACTGTTTCATGAAGAGGAACCTGAGGAAGTACTTGTTATAAAAATTATTATGTAAAATTATTTGAAATTAGATCAGCAGGGCCGGTCGCGGTGACTCACGCCTGAAATCCCAGCTAATGCAAAATTAGCCGGAAGTGGTGGTGCATGCCTGTAATCCCAGCTACTAGGGAGGCTTAGGCAGAATTGCTTGAACTCGGGAGGCAGAGGTTGCAGTGAGTCAAAATCACACCATTGCACTCCAGGCTAGGGAACAAGAGCGAAACTCCATCTCAGAAAAAAAAAAGAAATTAGATCAGCAAAGCCTCACTATTTTTTGCCATGTGTAAGTCAAAGAATAAGTTATACTGAAGTTTCTTAGTAATCTTTTTGTTAATTGACTTCTCTGTTCTGAGAAGTAAACATTATTATTACCATTACTATTATTACTATTATTTTGAGATAGAGTCTCACTCTGTTGCCCAGGCTGGAGGGCGGTGGTGCAATCTTGACTCATTTCAACTTCTGCATCCCAGGTTCAAGCAATTCTCTCACCTCAGCCTCCTTTCTCCCACCTAAGCCTCCCAAATATCTGAGACTACAGGCATGTGCCACCATACCTGGCTAATTTTTGATTTTTAGTAGAGAGGAGTTTTCACCATGTTACCCAGTCTGGTCTTGAGCTCCTGACCTCAAGTGATCCACCTGCCTCAGCCCCCCAAAATGCTGGGATTATAGGTGTAAGCCACGGCGCCCAGCCAATTTTTTAAACTTCCTTTAATTACCTTGTTGTTTCACAATAAAATACCATGCTTTTTACAAAAGGAGTGTAAGAAAGGAAAAAGAAAAAAAGGGATTGTATTCTTCAAAAACAATAATGTCATAAAAGATAAAGAAAGGCTGATGATGACCTGTTCCCGATTAAAGGAGAATAAACAAACATGACAACCAAATACACATGTGATCCTAGTCTGGAAACTGTACTGGAGGAAAAGAGAATGCTATAAAGAACGTTACCAGGTAAATTGACAAAATTGGAATACAGACAGTCGATAAAATAAAAATATGATATCTATGTTTAATTTACTGAGGCTGATAACTGTATTATGGAAATACAAGAGAATATTATTTTTTTTCCCCTCAAATGCCTTTTTCCCAAGAGCATTCTTACTGTTAAGAAATACATAATTTAAAGTTTAGGGGTAAAGGGTCATAAAGTATACAACTTACTAAAAAAAGTTATCAGAAGACTCTACGCAGAGAGGCCAGGAAGAAAACAATTAAAAAAATTTTTTTTTAACTTACCAGAAGCCTCAATATTGTTAAATGTCAATTTCTGCCAAATTCATCTGTAGACTCAATGCAATCACAGTAAAAATCCCAGCAGGCTGTTTTAGAAACTGCCAAGATAATTCTAAAATTCATATACGAATGCACAGGATATAGAATAGTCAAAACAACTTTGAAAAATGACAGAGTTGGAGAACTTATGCTACCTGACCTCAATACTTAGTGCAATAATCAAAACATTGTGGTATTGGAGTAGAATAGGAATCTTAGAAACAGACACATATATAGTCAATTGATTTTATCCAAAGCAATCCAGTGGTAAGAGGATAGTCTTTTCAACAAATGGTGCTGGAACAACTGAATATCCACATATAAAAAGATTAATGTAGACCCTTACATCTCACGCTTTGTACACATACACAAAACCTCAAAATGGATCATGGACCTAAATGTAAAATAGAAACTATAAAAAAGCTGTAGAAGAAAACGTAGGGGAAAATCATTACATTAGGTAAAGATTTCTACGATATAACACCAAAAGCATGATCCATAAATTAAAAAATTGTTAAGCTGGACTTCATTAAATTAAGAATCTTGCTCTTCAAAAGACACTGTTAAGAGAATAAAAATTGGATAGGAGAATGTTTGACGGTGAAAAAATATTTTAAAAAAAGAAGAAAAAGGAGACTAAAAAATTTTTTTTAAAGAGAATGAAAAGATAAGCTACAGACTGGGGAAAATATTTGCAAATCACAGTGTCTGATAAAAGTCATTTATCCAAAATATATAAAGAATCCTCAAAACTCAATAATAAAACAATCCAATAAAAATAGACAAAATATTTGCAGAGACATATTACCAAAGAAGATATAGTCAATCTCAAATAAACACCTGAAAAGGTGGTCAGTATCCTTAGTCATTAGGAAAATGCATTTTGTTATCACAAAAAGGCCAGGCACGGTAGCTCACACCTATGATCCAAACAATTTGGGAGGCTGAGGTGGGAGGATTGCTTGAGGCCAGGAGTTCAAGACCAGCCTGGCCAATGTGGTGAGACCCCAACTCTACAAAAAATTTAAAATAAAATAAAATAAATTATAAAAAACAACAACGAGATACCTCTATACAACTGTTAGAATGGATAAATTTAAAACAACTGATTATACCAACTGCTGGTAGGAATGAAAAGTAGTCAACTGCTTCAGAAAATCATTTGGCAGTTTCCTTCCTTCATTCCTTCCTTCCTTCCTTCCTTTTTTTTTTTTTCTTTCTTTCTTTCGTAGAGACAGAGTCTCACTATGTTGCCCAGGCAGGCCTTGAACTCCTGGGCTCAAGCAATTCTCCTGCCTCAGCCTCCCAAAGTGCTGGGATTATAGGCATGAACCCAGCCGGGCTGTTTGTTAAAAAAATAAACATATATCTACTATATTGTCCTGTCAATATACTCCTAGATATTTACCCCAAAGAGAGAAACATGTATCTAGTCAAAGACTTGTACATAAATATTCATCCATCTGATATGGTTTGGCTGTGTTCCCACCCAAAATCTTGTCTTGAATTGTAATCCCCATAATCCCCACGTGTCAGGGGTGGGACCAGGTGGAGGTAATTGGATCATGGGGGCAGTTTTCCTCATGCTATTCTTGTGACAATGAGTGAGTCTCACGAGATGTGATGGTTTTATAAGGGTCTGACGTTTCCCCTGCTTGTACTCACTCCATCCTGCCGCCGTGTAAAGAAAGTAACTGCTTCTCCTTTGCCTTCCACCACGATTGTAAGTTTTCTGAGGCCTCCCCAACCATGCAGATCTGTAAGTCAATTAAATTTCTTTCCTTTATAAATTACCCAGTCTCAGGTATTTCTTCATAGCAATGTGAGAACAGACTAAAACAGCAGCTTTATTTCTACTAACCCAAAACTGAAAACAACTCAAATGCTCATTAAGAGATGAGTGGATAAACAAACTATGGTATATCCATACAATCTAATACTACTCAGCAATAAAAATGAATCAACTCCTGATACATGCAACAACACAGATAAACTTTAAAAATAATTATGCTGGATACAAGAAGCCAGATTTTAAAAAGAGTACATGTGACTTTAGGTATCTAGTCCAGCAGGTAAGGATGTAAAGTTGCCACTTCATCTAAACAAGTAAAAAGCTGAACAAATTAAAAAATCAACAACTCTTTTTAGATCCTTAAGAGAAGTGGGGTCATAAGGTAAACTGCTGCCCTAAAAACTGGAGAGAGACAGAGACAGACAGAGGGTCATAATTTCCCAAAGCAGAAACCCATATACAGATTCCTCCATGGGAACCAGTGCCAGGGTAGGAAAACATAAATTGTAATTGATGAATTTCTGGAGTGGTCAAGTCTGAGAGTCAAAAGCTTCAGGGGACCCAGTGGTGAGGGGTTCATATAGTTTTGTGAGTTTTATTCCCAGGAACTAAAACAGGCCTTAAGGTGAATATTAGAAAAAAAAAAAAATTCCCCTTGTGCTTCTGGCAGTGGGAGGGTAAAAGGAATCATTTTGAAAAATACCAAAGCGGCCGGGCTCAGTGGTTCACGCCTGTAATCCCAGCACTTAGGGAGGCCGAGGCAGCCAGATCACTTGAGGTCAGGAGTTCAAGACCAGCCTGGCCAACATGGTGAAACACCGTCTCCACTAAAAATACAAAAATTAGCCTGGCATGGTGGTGCGCACCTGTAATCCCAGCTACTTGGAGGCTGAGGCAGGAGAATTGCTTGAATCTGGGAGGCGGAGGTTGCAGTGAGCCGAGACCGCGCCACCGTACTCTGCACTCCAGCTGGGCAACAGATTGAGACTCTGTCTCAAAAAAAATAGAAAAATACCAAAGCATTCTGTTCTTTTTAACAGGTCTGCCCTCAGGAGAAACTTACCAGACTATTATCTGCTGGGGTTTTATCAGAGCCTTACTGATCTGGGGGAAGAGAAATACCCAACCCCAGCCCAGTCTAGCTGGAGGGGATAGTCTGTTTTCACACTGCTGATAAAGACATACCCAAGACTGGGAAGAAAAAGAGGTTTAACTGGACTTACAGTTCCACATGGCTGGAGAAGCTAATGGCACATTTCTTATATGGTGGCAGCAAGAGAAAATGAGGAACAAGCAAAAGGAAAAACCCCTGATAAGCCCATCAGATCTCGTGAGACTTATTCACTATCACGAGAATAACACAGGAAACACAGGCCCCCATGATTCAATTACCTTCCCCTGGGTCCCACCCACAACACGTGGGAATTCTGGGAGATACAGTTCAAGTTGAGGTTTGGTGGGGACAGAGCCAAACCATGTCATTGGAGTAAGCTCATGAATTATCCTCATGCCACCTAAGGGGGAGGAACAGAATTGAGCATCATGAGTAAAGTTCACAGTCCAAAGGCACAGGCTCACTGAAAGACCGAGACCTCATCACAGGACTAAAGGACACTTTCTCTCATGAGAACACCCATGTACTACCGCCACATTACTAATGGCCTATTTATAGCAGTTCCTTTTATCTAATCCCTCATGTCTGGCTATTAATAAAAAATTACAAGGCATACTAAAAGGCAAAAAACACAGTTTGAAGAGACAGAGCAAGCATTAGAAACAGACTCATACTTGGCAGGGATGTTGGGATTATCAGTCCAGGAATTTAGAACAACTATGATTAATATGCTAAGAATTCTAATGGATAAAGTAGACAGACTGCAAACATATGTGTGCAGTGTAAGAAAGGAGATGGAAATTCTGAGAAAGAATCAAAAAAGAAATGCTAGACATTAAAAACTAACAGAAATGAACAATAACTCTGATGTACTTGTTAGGAGATTCAACAGGTCTAAGGAAAGAATTTCTGAGGTTGAGAATTTCTCAAAGAAATTGCCAAAACTGGGCCAGGTGCAGCGACTCACACCTGTAATCCCAACACTTTGGGAGGCAAAGGCACATGGATCACTTGAGTCTAGAGATTCAAAACCAGCCATGGGCTACATAGGGAGAACCAATCTCTACAAAAAGATTTAAAAAAAAAAATTACCTGGCCATGGTGGCATGCACCTGTAGTCCCAGGAGGCTGAGGTGGGAGGACCACTTGAGTCTGGGAGGTTGAGGTGGCCATAAACTGAGATTGCACCACTGCACCATGGCACTCCAACCTCGGTGACAGAGTGTCTTAAAGAAAAGAAAAAAGTGGCCAGGCGTGGTGGTTCACACCTGTAATCCCAGCACTTTAGGAGGCTGAGGCAGGTGAATCACTTGAGGTCAGGAGTTCCAGACCAGTCTGGCCAATACAGTGAAACCCTGTCTCTACTAAAAATACAAAAATTAGCCAGGCATGGTGGTGTGTGCCTGTAGTCCTAACTGCTCAGGAGGCTGAGGGAGGAGAATTGCTTGAACCCAGGAGGTCGAGATTGCAGTGAGCTGAGATCATGCCACTGCACTCTAGCCTGGATAACAAAGTGAGACTCCACTCAAAAAGAAGAATAAAAGAAAAGGAATTGTCATAATTGAAAAGCAAAGATAAAAAAGACTAAAGAAAAACCAGTGCAGAACATCCGAGAACAGTATGACAACTAAAAAAGGTATAACAGCATGTAATGGGAAATCCAGAAGAAGAAGAGAAAGAGAAAAGAAAAGAAGCAATATTATCACATAATAATGACTGAGAATTTCATCAAATTGATTTTTTGTTGTTGTTGTTGAGATGGAGTTTTGCTCTTGTCACTCAGGCTGGAGTGCAATGGTGTGATCTCGGCTCACTGCAACCTCGGCCCCTGATTCAAGCAATCAATTATCCTGCCTCAGCCTCCCAAGTAGCTGGGATTACAGGCACCCACCACCATGCCAGGCTAATTTTTGTATTTTTGGTAGAGACGGGGTTTCACCTTGTTGGCCAGGCTGGTCTCGAGCTCCTGACCTCTGGTGGTCCTTCTGCCTCAGCCTCCCAAAGTCCTGGGATTATAGGCGTGAGCCACTGTGCCTGGCCCTAGAATTTCATCAAATTAATGTTAGATACCAAACCACAGATTCAGGAAGCTCAGAGAACACTAAGCAGGATAAATGCCAAAAACAAAACAAATAAACAAAAAAACTATAGCTGGCATATCATATTTAAATTGAAAAAATCAAAGAGAAAAAAAATCCTGAAAGAAGTTGGGAGGGGGGAGAAAGCCTTAGATAAAGAGGAGCAAAGATACAAATTACATCCAATTTATCTCAGAAACCATACAAATAAGAAGAAAATGGAATGAAATATTTAAGTTTTGAGAGAAAAAAACCCTAACGTAGAATTCTGTACCCTGCAAAATTATTCTTCAAAAGTGAAGAAGAAACAAAGACTTTCTCAAACAAATGAAAATAAAAGGAATCTGTTGCCAGTAGACCTACCTTGCAAGAAATATTTTTAAAATTTCTTTAGAGAGAAGGAAAACAATACAAGTCAAAAACTCAGATCTACATAAAGGAACTACATCAAAGAAGGAATAAGTGAAGGTGAAATAAAACTTCAAATTTGTATTTCTAATTGATCTAACAGATAGATATATACACACACATAAACATATATACACTTATGTAACATATATAAGCAAATATAAACACATGTATATGCTTATATATAAGTGAAATGAATGAAAGCTATTATACAAGGGATAGGAGGGAAGAATTAGAATTATTTCATCATTATAAGATACTTGTACTACCTGTGAAGCACAATAGTGTTATTTGAAAGTGGACTTGGATTAGTTATAAATGTATATTGCAAACTCTTTTTTTTTTAAATTTTTTACTGCCTGTTTTGAGGAAGGTATATTGCAAACTGTAAAGCAACCACTAAAAAGAAGTTAAAAAGGTAGTATAACTGATAAGCTAAGATAAAAAATGAATTCTATAAGAGGCTACCACTCCTGCCATGAAACTCAGGACAAGCATGGAAGACAAAAAAGAAAGAACAAGGACAACAAAAAACAGTAACAAATATGGTATATATTAACCCAATATCAATAACTGTTTAAACATCAATGGTCTAAACACACCAATTAAAAGACAGAGATTGTCAGAGTGGATCAAAAAGTAAAGTAAAGGCCAGGCACAGGGGCTCACATCTGTAATCCCAGCACTTTGGAAGGCTTAGGTGAGTGGACCACCTGAGACTAGCCGGCCAACATGGCAAAGCCTTGTCTCTACTAAAAATACAAAAATTAGCTGGGCATGGTGGTGCACTCATGTAATCCCAGCTACTCAGGAGGCTAAGGCAGGAGAATCACTCGAACCTGGGAAGCAGAGTTTGCAATGAGCTGAGATCATACCATCGCACTGTAGCCTGGGACAGAACGAGACTCTGTCTCATAAGAAAAGCAAAACAACAACAACAAAACAACCCAAAAATTAGTCAGGCATGGTGACACATGCCTGTAATCCCAGCTACTTGGGAGGCTGAGGTACGAGAATCACTTGAACCTGGGAGGCAGAGGTTGTAGTGGGCCAAGATTGTGCCACTGCACTCTAACCTGGGCAACAGAGAGAGACTGTGTCTCTTAAAAATTTTACATATCTATCTATCTATCTATCTATCTATCTATCTATCTATCTATCTATCAAGATTCAACTATTTCTTGTCTGCAAAAATCCACTTTAGATATAAAGGCATATAGATTAAAACTAAATGGATGGAAATGATAAACAAAATTGACAAGCCAACTAAGAAAAAAAGAGATAAGACCTAAATAAATAAAATCAGAAACAAGAAAGGAGACATCACTACCAATACCACAGAAATACAAAGGCTCATTATGGACTATTATGAACAACTATCCACCAATACATTTGAAAACTTAGAGGGAGTGGATGAATTCCTGGACACGCAATCAGTCAAAATTGAACCAAGAAGAAATAGAAAGCCTGAATAGATCAATAGCAAGTAACGAGATTGAAGCAGTAATAAAAATTCTCCCAACAAAGTAGGATTTGTTAGCTGTGGCCATGGATCAGAAGAATAATTACTGTTAAAATGATGGCATTACTCAAAGCAATCTACAGATTCAATACAATCCCTACCAATATACATTGGTATATATACATTGTAAAGAATAACATTCTTCACAAAAACAGAAAAAAAAACCCTTAAAATTTGTTTGGAATCTCAAAAGATACTGAATAGCCAAAGTAATCTTGAACAACAAAAACAAAGCTGGAAGCCTCACGCTATCTCACTTCAAAACATACTACAAAGCTGTAGTAACTGAAACAGCATGATGCTGTCATAAAAACAGACACAGAGACCAATGGAACATAATAGAAAACCCAGAAATTAATCCAGATATCTACAGTCAACTGATTTTTGACAAAGATGTCAAGAACACTCCTTGGGGAAAAGACAGTCTCTTTAATAAATAGTTCTGGGAAAATTGGACATCCATATGTACAAGAATGAAGCTGGCCCCCCACCTCTCACCCTATACAAAAATCAACTCAAAATGGATTAAAGACCTACATTAAAGGCTGGGTGTGGTGGCTCATGCCTGTAATCTCAGCACTTTGGTAGGCCAAGGAGGGTGGATCACTTGAGGTCAGGAGTTTTAAACCAGCCTGGCCAACATGGCAAAACACCATCTCTACTGAAAAATACAAAATTTAGCTGGGTGTGCTGGTGCATGCCTATAATTCCAGCTTGAGAGGTTGAGGCACGAGAATTACTTGAACCTGGGAGGTAGAGGTTGCAGTGAACGAAGATTGCACCACTGCACTCCAGCCTGGGTGATAGAGTCAGACTCTGTCACACACACGAAAAAATATTTAAATTAAACCCCAAAAGTATAAATAAGACTACTAGAAGAAAACATAGGGGAAAAATCTCATTTCCAAGATGGTGGATTAGAGGCATTGTTAGCATGTCTCTCTCACTTGGAAAGACAGAATAGTGCATACAGGCCAGGCGAGGTGGCCCTCACTTGTAATCCCAGCACTTTGGGAGGCTGAGGTGGGCGGATCACCTGAGGTAAGGCGTTAGAGACCAGCCTGGACAACATGATGAAGCACTATCTCTACAAAAAATACAAAAATTAGCTGGGTGTGGTGGTGTGCACCTGTAGTCCCAGCTACTCGGGAGGCTGAGGCAAGAGAATCACTTGAACCTGGGAGGCAGAGGTTGCAGTGAGCCAAGAGTGCACCACTGCACTCCAGCCTGGGCAACAGAGCAAGACTCAGTCTCAAAAAACAAAAACAAAAGAAAACAAAAAAAAGAAGAGTGCGTATACAGATTTACACTGTGAATTTTTTTCCAAGAAGCAACACAGAAACTTAACACGGAAAACTGAAAGAAACCAATTACCATGTGAAGGAAGCAGTGAGCAGCAGCCGACATCATTAGGCAGGCAGAAACTGTGAGTCCCCAAGAGTGTGAGAGGAGGAGAGACTGACTCTGTGATATTTACTCTCACTGGGGAACCTGGCAATCCAGGCCCTGGGGCAAAGCCTTAACTCTACCCAGTGCTGGAGCTGATTTAGTGAGCTGTGGGGAGTATGTGAGAAGAAGAGGCATTAGAATGTGCTTTCTGTGCACTCCCAGACTCCGGTGGAAATGGTGGGAAGCCATTCCTGATTGTAGCTCGTAGGGGACCTCATGGAAATCAGCCAGCTATCTCAGGCAGCAGTGACGGGTTGAGAGAAGCTCCCAAATGAGATTTGCAATATAATATTTTATTTTTTTATTTTTATTATTTATTTATTTATTTATTTTTTTTTTTTGAGATGGAGTCTCACTCCGTCACCTAGGCTGGAGTACAGTGGCACAATCTAGGCTCACTGAAACCTCCGCCTCCCGGTTAAGTGATTCTCCTGCCTCAGCCTCCTGAGTAGCTGGGATTACAGGCATCTGCCACTATGCCCTGCTAATTTTTGTATTTTATTAGAGATGGGGTTTCACCATGTTGTCCAGGCTGGTCTCAAATTCCTGACTTCAGGTGATCCACCCACCTCAGCCTCCATAAATGCTGGGATTACAGGCATGAACCACTGCACCCAGCTGCAATATAATCTTAAGCAGGGATGAAACCCTTTGGCCAGAACTGAGGGACAAGTGGGAAGTGTGCTATAGCCACGGGTGCAGGAGCTGGGTGCCCCTCCTTCACCAGGGCAGACTGGGAGAGGCATGACCGGAAAGCCAAGGTTTCTGTTCCAATGGGGAAGGCTTATGGCCTGGGGCAGTTCTGAGTTCTGAGCACAGGCTGTCTTGAAACCAGCTAGCTGCTGCTACTAGAACACAGTGGGAGTGAGACTTGCCTTGTAAATGCATGGGAGCTGGGCAGGGCTTACTGCTGCCTGCAACCCCTCAATCCCCATGTGGATTCTTCTGTGCAGCAGAGGCAGCTGTGCTACTCCCTGGAACATTGACCCAGTGGCCCCAGAACTGTACTCCGATTTCCACTGGGGCAATGCTTGTACCCACATATGGAGAGCCAGAGCACAGACTTGCCTGATCCAACCCCTATCTGGCTTTTCTCCTCCACCTGCCCTGATAGTTTAACACAAAGGACAGGGACTTTTGGAAGCTCCAGGTCCCACACATTGCCTAAGACACCAGAGTACCTCCCCTGGGTAACATAAGGCAAGCACAAATCCCACCACTACTACCGCAGCTGGCACTCTTTTGCAAGTGCCACCTACTGGCTGGAGGCCAACCAACACAATCCATTACAGCATCGGCAGACACAATAAGACAACAGCCAGGAAGGAGAAAACTCTTATCCACCCTTAGCTATCACCACTGCCTTCACCATTCTTGCTAACCAGGAGGCCTTGAGTCTGTCCACGTGGCCAGCACATTACTACTACAGCTGGTATTTGAGAAAGCCAACACATTAAGGCTATTTATAACCAAGGAAATCTCACAGAGTCTACATCTCTCCCCTGCCACCCCCATCAGAGCTGATACTGGTACTTACTGCTGGGAGACTAGATGACAAGTCATATTACTAGATTCCTTGCAGACACTTCCAGCACCAGCCTGGAGTGTGACAGCCTCGTAGAGTGGAGGAGCACCAAAATTCACAGTAGTCTGACCCTCAGGAACTTCTACTCCTATGGAAAGGGGAAGTGCACTACAACAAGGGAACATCTCATGGGACAAAATAATTCAGACTGCAAGCCTTGAGTCACAGAACTTTCTGTTTGTGGGAAGGTGCAGTGCTGGACACAGGTGCAGAGGCACAGGTGCAGTGCTGGGCTCAGTGAGGAAAGTCTGTAGCTCTACCCCAATAGTCAGGCACCCCTAGTGCTCATGAAGAGTCTTGGAAAAAAATACTTCTTCTCCCACTCAGCCATCACTGCACACAGAGCTGAGGCTTCTCCCATGGAACCTCGGCATGGGTATACCTGTAGATAGTCCTGGAACACTTCAGGGTGACTGCATCCCCACAGGAGGAGTGCCCTCCAGGTTTATCCTTGCATGAGGGGTAGAGTCACAATCCATTTCTACACAGAACATCAACATTTTTTGCAGATGAACAGAGGAGCGTATCTAATCTAAATAGCTGGAACACTGAGCCAGCAGTGTGACTAGGAGGTAAATTGCTTCCCGGCTGGCGTGGTAGGGAAGCTGAGGTGGCTCCCTCCCTTCCCCCTGACCTCAGTACGTTTTGCTGAGAGCTCCCCCAGTCACCTCTGTCAAGACTGGGACCTCTGCCCACCATTAGGTATTGCATTTACCCACCTGCTTTAGCCACAGCTGGTTTTTACTCATGGGCATCTCCTACAGGCCTAAAGCCTGAACTGCTTAACTCAATGAATAATATACTGGGGAAAGTAAATAAATAAAGAAGTGCATACCACTGGGGAACAAGATAAGCCTCATAAGAACTCTGCCATCCTAGCCCTACAGGAGACAGTGAACCTACTCACACACTGAACGCATTGCTACTACAACTAGCATCTGAGAAGGGCATCACACAAAGACTCTCTGTGACCAAGGAACTCATACAGTGTCTTCTCCACTGAAAGCACATACAGCCAAATTAGGTTGCAATAAACTGTAAACATTAAAGTCACATTCTCAAGAGGGGGAAAAAAGAAATAAGACAAAAACACAGTTGAATCAAAAATAAATTGAAAAAAAATAATTATAAGAAATAGTCTACCCAAATGAGAAGGACCCAGAAAAATAACTGCAGCAATATAAAAAACAGGGCTCCGTAACACCACACTAACTCTCCAGCAATGGATCCAAACCAAGATGAAATCTTTGAAATACCAGATAAAGAATTCAAAAGGTTGATTATTAAGTTACCCAAGCAGATACAAGAGAAAGGTGAAAAACAACATAAAGAAATTTTTTAAAAAATTCAGGATATGAAAGAAAAATTTTCTAAAGAGATACACATTTTAAAGAAAAAGTAATCAGAACTTCTGGAAATGACACGTTTAGGGAATTACAAAATGCAATGGAAATTTAATAATAGAGTAACCAAGTAGAAGAAAGAATTTCAGAACTTGAAGAAAAGGCTTTCGAATTAGCCCGATCAGACACAACATTTTAAAAGTTTTTTTTAATTTTAAAAAATGAACAAAGTCTCAAAAAAAATCAGATTATGTAAAAACATCTAAACCCAAGAATCATTGATGTTCCTGAGGAAGAAGAAAAAGCAGAGTTTGGAAAATATATTTGAAGGAATAATTGAGGAAAACTTCCCTCATCTTACTAGAGATTTAGACATCCAGATATAAGAAGCTCAAAGAACCCTTGGGAGAATCATTGCAAAAAGGACATCATCAAGGCATATGGTATGAGGCTATATAAAGTCAATGTGAAAGAAAGAATTCTAAGAGCAGTGAGACAAAAGCATCAGATAGCCTATAAAGGAAAACCTATTACACTAATAGTAGGCTTCTCAGCAGAAAATTTTTAAGCCCGAAAGGATTGGGGTCCTATCTTTACTCTCCTTAAACAGAATAACTGCCAGGCAAGAATTATATATCCAGCAAAACTAAGTTACATAAATGAAGGAGAAGTAAAATCTTTCTCAGATAATCAAATGCTGAGGGAATGTGTTACTACAAGGAATAGTAAAAGGAGTTCTAAATTTTGAAACAAAAGGTCAATATTCCCTGGAATAGAAACTTTTGGACCAGGCATGGTGGCTCATACCTGTTATCCTAGCACTTTGGGAGGCCAAGGTGGGCACATCACCTGAGGTCAGGAGTTCAAGACCAGTCAGGCCAACATGGTGAAACCCCATCTCTACTAAAAATACAAAAATTAGCCTGGCATGGTAGCACATATCTGTAATCTCAGCTACTTGGGGGGCTGAGGCATGAGATTTGCTTGAACCTGGGAGGCAGAAGTTGCAGTAAATTGAGATTGTGCCACTGCACTGCAGCCTGGGCAATAGAGTGAGACTCCATCTCAAAAAAAAAAAAAAAAAAAAGAAATTTTTGAACACATAAAATTCATAGGGCATATAAAGTAATAACAAGGAAGAAAACAAAGTAAGTAAATAACCATCAACACAATGAGGAGAATAGTAGCTCACACCTCAATATTAACATTGAATGTAAATGGTTCTTATGCCCCACTTAAAAGACATAGATTGGTAAAATGGATAGAAAGTCACAAACCAAATATCTGCTATCTTCAAGAGACTCACTTAACACGTAAGGATTCTTTTAACTCAACATGAAGGGGTGGAAAAAGAGACACCACGCAAATGGAAACCAAAAGTGAGCAGGAGTAGCTCTTCTTAAATAAGACAGACTTTAAACCTAAATATATATGCACCTAACTCTGGAGTTCCCAATTCATAAAACAATCACTACTAGAGGTAAGAAGAGATAGACAGCTACACAATAATAGTGGAGGACTTCAACACACCACTGTCAGCACTAGATAGATCATTGAGGAAGAAAGTCAACAGAGAGACACTGAACTTAAACTTCCCTCTAGAAAAAAATGGACTTAACAGACATTTACAGAACATTCTAGCCAAGAACTGCAGAATATACATTCTTCTTATCACCAGATGAAACATTCTCAAAGACAGACCATATGGCCAAAAAACAAGTCTCATTAAATTATTGAAAATTGAAATCATATCAAGTGTCTTCTCAGAGCATAGCAGAATACAACTAGAAATCAATTCCAAAAGGAACACTCAAAACTATACAGATACATGGAAATTAAACTATCTGCTCCTGAATAATTTTTAGGTTAACAATGAAATCAAGATGAAAGATTTGTTTGTTTGTTTGTTTGTTTGTTATAGGGTCTCACTCTGTCACTCAGGCTGGTGTGCAGTGGTGCAATCTTGGCTCACTTCAGCCCCAAACTCCTGGGCTCAGGTAATCCTCCTACCTTAGCCTCCTAAGTAGCCGGGACTACAGGCACACACCTCCATGCTTGGCTACGTTGTTAATTTTTTTATAGAGGCAAGGTCTCACTATATGCCCAGGCTAGTCTCAAACTCCTGGGCTGAAGCATTCCTCCCACTTTGGCCTTCCATAGTGCTGTGATTATAGGTGTGAGCCACTATGCCCAGCCTCAAGATGAAAATTTGAAAATTCTTCAACATTGATAACAGCTGGGCATGGTGGCTCGTGCCTGTAATTCCAGTACTTTGGGAGGCCAAGGTTGGCAGATCACTTTAACCCAGGAGTTTGAGACCAGTCTGGCCAACATGGTAAAACCCTGTCTTTACTAAAAATACGGAAAATTAACCAGACATGGTGGTGCATGCCTGTGGTCCCAGTTACTCAAGCAGCTGAGGCACAAGACTTACTTGAACCCAGGAGGCAGAGGTTGCAGTGAGCCGAGATTGTGCCACTGCACTCCAGCCTGGGTGACAAAGTGAGACTCTGTTTAAAAAAAAAAGTAATGATAACAGTGACACAAGTGATCAGAATCTCTGGGATACAGTAAAATCAGTGCTAAAAGGGAAGTTTATAGTACAAATGCCTACCTAAAAAACGTTGGCCTGGTGCAGTGGCTCACGCCTGTAATCCCAGCACTTTGGGAGGCCAAGACGAGAGGATCATCTGAGGTCAGGAGTTCGAGACCAGCCCGACCGACATGGTGAAACATCGTCTACTATAAAATAAAAGATTTGTCAGGCATGGTGGCACATACCTGTAATCATAGCTGCTCAGGAGGCTGAGGCAGGAGAATTGCTTGAATCCAGGAGGCAGAGGTTGTAGTGAGCCGAGATCACGCCATTACACTCCAGCCTGGGCAACAAGAGCGAAACTCCATCTCAATCAATCAATCAATCAATCAATAAATCAATAAATAAATGTAAAAGATGGGCCAGGTATGGCGGCTCATGCTTGTGATCCCAGCACTTTGGGAGGCCAAGGCAGGTAGATCACTTGAGGCCAGCCTGGCCAACATGGCAAAACCCCATCTCTACTAAAAATACAAAAATCAGCTGGTCACAATGGTTCATGCCTGTAGTCCCATGTACCCGGAAGGCTGAGGCAAGAGAATTGCTTGAACCTGGGAGGCAGAGGCTAAAGTGATCCAAGGTCATGGCTCTGCACTGCAGCCTGGGTGACAGAGCAAGACTCTGTCTCAAAAACAAAAGCAACAAAACAAAGTAAAAGACCACAAACTTAAAACCTAACATGACACCTCAAGGAAATAGAGAAACAATAACAAACTGATTAAGAAACAAACCATCCTAACAAAAAATAAAACTGAGAACAAACCAATCCAAAACTAGCAGAAGAAAAAGAATAATAAAGATCAGAGCAGAACTAAATGAAATTGAAACAAAAAAATACAAAACATCAGTGAAATGTAAAAACCGGTTCTTTGAAAAGATTAAAAAAAAATTGATAGTTCATTAGCTGGATTAACCAGGAAGAGAGAAGACTTAAATAAGCTCAATTAGAAATGAAAACGAAGACATTGCAACTGATAGCGAAATGACACACCCACATTGGAAGGCAGTTTCACAATTTGTTTTTTTTTCTTTCTTTTCTTTTCTTTCTTTTTCTTTTTCTTTTTCTTTTTTTTTTTTTTTTTGATGTAGTTTTGCTCTTATTGCCCAGGCTGGAGTGCAATGGCACGATCTCGGCTCACTGCAACTTCCACCTCCTGGGTCCAAGTGATTCTCCTACCTCAGCCCCCCAAGTAGCTGGGATTATAGGTGCCCGCCACCACGCCCAGCTAATTTTTTGTATTTTTAGTAGAGATGGGGTTTCACCATATTGGCCAGGCAGGTCTCAAACTCCTGACCTTAGGTGATCCACCTGCCTCAGCCTCCCAAAGTACTGGGATGACAGGAGTGAGCCACTGCGTCTGGTCAGTTTCACAGTTTCTTATGAAAAGAAAGCATGTAACACATTACCATCCCTGCTTCTGAGACAGGTCATGAAGTCTAAGCAGGTGGTAACCATAACTGCTGTCTTCTATAACTCATCCCATGTTCTCTTACCCTTTGATAGCACCTCAGCTAAATGGGGTTCTTTACCTGACAGGGTGACTCAGACCTTTATTCCTACAGGATTTGAGTCCTTAGTGACCTTGTTCTTGTGTGCTACTACAGTTTTTCATTGACTAAGACAATTGGCCAAATGAGTACTAAGAGGCACCCCAGTGAATCCTCTGGGTTTCAAACATAGCTCTCTGTCTTCTCTGGGTGGCAGCAACCCAATTTTTCCCTGGTAATCAGGATTGACTACTCCAGTCAACACAGTAACCCCATTTTCTGCATTCCTCCCTTGGGCACTAGGACCTGTAAATACACAGAAGCCAAGGTCACAGGGACAAAAAAGCAAAAATTCTTCAAGGTTATGGTGTCATAGTGAGAGGGATCACTGCGATCTCCAACCTTGGTCCCTAGGCTCATGCATTCTGGCTAGCAAAATGAGGACATCATGTGCTGGTCACTGGGTTATAAGCATACCTCAATTTGTAGGTCAGGAGTCCACCCTTACAGGGTGTTGTCTCCCAGCTGACATTAGGATTTCAGCAGAGCATTCATTCTAGTGTTCTATCAAACCTACTTTTGTGTAGTGGGGTCTGTGGTGAGATAGGTGAAGTTCACAGATGTTGGGTTCATTGTTCCACTTCCTTTGCCATAAAATTCATGCCCTTGTCTTAGGCAATGTTGCATGGGATATGAGGGTGGTGGATAAAGTATTCTGAGAGTCCAAAAACTGGTGGAGCTGGCAGAAGCACTGAGGATAGGGAAGATAAATCTACACCCAGTTTATGTGTCTACCCTAAACCTACCACTAGTTGGCTCTCTGGTCTCCCCCAGGAAATTATGTCATGTCAAGGGCTTAGAATTGTCCTGTGCTGTTGGCAGGTTGGGCGCTCAGCATTGGTGGTAGCCCTAATGAGGGAAAGTCCATGTTGTTGAGCCCATGCACAGCTTTCATTCCTGTCTGTACATAGGTCCACAAACTCCATGAGTGACTGGAGAAAGAAACTCATTGACATTCATAGGCCAAGGCATCTTGTCCCTCTGATTAAGAGCCTCTTTGTTAGCAGATACCCTCTGGTGGGCATTTACATGGAACATGAACATTTTCACACTTTGTGCTCATTCCAAGAGCTTTACCCACATGCATCCACCCCAGATCTCCTTCCCATTGGTTTTCCAAAATTAATCCTTCCAAGTTCCTGACCAAATGGATCACTGTCCATGTGTTACTACGGTTCTGTCCCTCAGGCTACCTCTTCTTCCACATGTAGTGGACAACTAGATGCAACATCCAGCACTCTGCCCACAGGGATTTCCCTTCACCACTGTCTCTCTAAGCCACCTTTCAGTGGAGAGATGGTGTAGCAGCTACACACCTCCAGTTGGGGATGTCCTAAAGGCAGATCCATCAACAAAATTGGCCTATGTGTTTCTTCTTCCTCTATTAACTGGCTATATGGAACTCCTCAAAAGGGACTGGTGTGAATTCAGAAAGAGGCAACAAAGCAGTAGGAGCAGTAGCATGGGAGTCTGTGCCGCCTGCTCATGCAGGGTGCTGTGTCTTCCAGACCCGTACCAAGCAGATCATATCATTTCCATTTTATAAGAAACCTGCTGTTGGCCGAGCACAAGTGGGTCATACCTGTAATCTCAGCACTTTGGGAGGCTGAGGCAGGCAATGACCTGAGGCCAGGAGTTCGAGACCAGCCTGGCCAACAGGGTGGAACCTCATCTCTACTAAAAATGCAAAAATTAGCCAGGCATGGTGGTGCACACCTGTAATCCCAGCTACTCAGGAGGCTGAGACATGAGAATCGCTTGAACCCAGGAGGTGGGGGTTGCAGTGAGCCAAGATTGCACCACTGCACTCCAGCCTAAGCAACAGAGTGAATGAGACTCTGTCTCAAAAAAGAAAAGAAAAAAAAGAAAAAAGGAAAAGAAACTTGCTGTGTGCAATTTTTAGGTTTTCGTGGAGCATATAATACCCAGTTCAGGATGGCCAGTTGAGCCATCCTGGTCACAGGTGTCTGTCAGAGCTCAGTAGTAATCTAGGAGGGTATTTTTTGGTTTTGGTTTTCAAATAGAGAACAGCTAAAATTCTTTCAGGAGCTGAGTCCCTCCAATGAGGGACAAAGCCAGCCCACGGTGACTTCTTAGAGAGGACATTAGAGGAATAAATATCTCAATCTCACTTTCCCCTCTCTCTCTGGTCTCCTTCCGGGTTGCCATGGACTGAACTCAAACAGGACCCAGAGAGAAAAAGGTTCGCCAACGATTGTAGACCACCTGTCACAGAATAGGGTGGAGAGTGGATCTGGAGGGGAAAATAGATGATATCCTGCACAGCAGATGAATGTAATCAAGGAAGAACAGAGAACTAAGAAAACGTTGAAAGATCATATAAATTAAGCTGGATAAGGGGGGTGGTGAGGATGTAGTAAGAGAGTGATGAGAAAGACACAGCATCCTACAACTCTAGGTTCAAAGGAAGGTATCTAAGTGGGGATACTAGAGTAAATTAGAAAGACAGAAGGTGCCCATCAAGAATGGAATTGATGAAAATAGAAGTTATTTGTTATGGTAAGGTTTTGAGCAGCCCTAGCCAATACAACTTTCTGTGATGATGGAAATATTCTTATTTGTGCTATCAACTACAGTAGTTACTAGCTGCATGGAGCTACTGAGCATTTGAAATGTGGCCAGCGTAAGTGAGAAATGAAATTTTTAATTTTATGTAATTTTAGTTGATTTAAATGTAAAGTCCAGGCACGATGGCTCACACCTGTAATCCCAGCACTTTGGGAGACTGAGGCAGGGGGATTGCTTGAGGTCAGGAGTTTGAGACCAGCATGGGCAACATGGTAAAACCCTGTCTCTACCAAAAAAATATATATAAAAATTAGCCAGGTGTGGTGGCACGCACCTGTAGTCCCAATTACTCAGGAGGCTGAGGTGGGAGGATTGCTTGAACCCAGGAGGTGGAGGTTGCAGTGAGTCAAGACCACGCCAGTGCACTCTAGACTGGGCAACACAGCAAGACTCTGTCTCAAAACAAACAAACAAACAAACAATAAATAAATACATTTAAATAGCCACACATGGCTAGTGGCTACTGAATTGGAGAGCACAGGACTAGAATATGAGCATGTCAGCTGCTTTATTGGGAGGTGGAATCCTAGGGAAGCAAAGAGTAATGGAAAAAAGGAAGAAAGAGAAACAAACCCAACACTGCCATGGGCATCAGAGAGGTCAGGACAGAGCTAGGCACTCACCCCAGGGGAGTGTGAGTCAGCTGTGAGTCAGCTGTGGTGTTAGGAGACCAGATGAGCTCCACTGAGCAAGCAGCCAAGGTCCAAGGGTAGGGCTGAGTGGGGCCAAGTGAGTCTGGATGGGGTACAAACTCAGTCAGGTATCTTGTGAGTGATGTTGAGCAAGTCACTTAAGCACTTCAACCTTTAGTTCCCTCTTCTGTAAAATGGGTAACATTAGTACCTACCTCATATGCTGGCTCAGATTATTCATTTATATTATCCAGTATTACTACAAGAACTTTGTAAAAATAAGTGAGGCAGCTATCATTCTTGCCATTTTACAGCTATGGAAACTGAAGCAAAGAGATTAAATGAATATGACTTATAAATGGCAGAGCCAGAGTTTCTTCTGACTCTTAGCCTCTTACTCCTTCCAGCATACCACACTTCCCCTTGAGCTTTCATCAGTGGACTGAACTTCAAAACTTAAGGGAGACATAGAAAGGCAAAAGGGGGTTAAAAATTGTACTTAGGGGCTGGGTGCGGTGGCTCATGCCTATCCCAGCACTTTGGGAGGCCGAGGTGGGTGAATCACCTGAGGTCGGGAATTTGAGACCAGCCTGGCCAACAAGGTGGAACCCCATTGCTACTAAAAGTGCAAAATTAGCCAGGCTTGATGGTACATGCCTGTAATACCAGCTACTCATGAGGCTGAGGCAGGAGAATCGCTTGAACCTGGGAGGCGGAGGTTGCGGTGAACTGAGATCGCGCCATTGCACTCCAGCCTGGACAACAAGAATGAAACTCCGAATCAAAAAAAAAAAAATTATACTTGGGGCTGGAGACAGTGGCTTATGCCTGTAATCCCAGCACCCTGGGAAGCTGAGGTGGGTGGATCCCTTGAGGTCAGGAGTTCGAGACCAGCCTGGGCAACATGGGGAAATCTTGTCTCTGTAAAAATACAAAAAATTACCCGGGCATGGTGGCATGTGCCAGTAGTCCCAGCTACTTGGGAGGTTGAAGTGGGAAAATGGCTTGAGCCTGGGGGCAGAGGCTGCAGTGAGCTGAGACTGCACCACTACCCTCCAGCCTGGGTGACAGAGAGACCTTGTCTCAAAAATATATATATATACACTTGGCTGCAGATAGTATTAAGGATAAAATGTGTGTCCATCAATGTGCAATTCTAAAATTTCTTAATTTATTTTATAAAGTAAAATGTACTTTGATGATGGCACCTACCTGTCGTCTCAGCCACTTGGGAGGTTGAAGCAGGATGATCACTTGAGCTCAAGAGTTCAAGGTTATGGTGTGCTATGATCGCACCAGCCTGGGCGACAGAACAAGACTCCATTACTAAAAATAAAAAGAATAGATTAGAGATAAAGCCTCACTCTATTGCCCAGGCCGGGGTGTGATGATCCAATCATACTTCACTGCAGCCTCAAATTCCTGGGCTCAAGCGATCCTCCCACCTCAGCCTTCTGAGTAGCTACAACAACAGTCATGCGCCACCATGCCTGGCTACTTTTTAAAAAAATTCTGCAGAGACAAGGTCTCCTTATGTTGCCCAGGCTGGTCTCAAACTCCTGGGCTCAAGCGATCCTCCCACCTCAGCCTCCCAAAGTGCTGGGATTATAAAAAAAGTGACCAGCTTGTGTTTCTAAATTTAAAACAAAAAAAGTACTTTGAAAGCAGTTTACAAGTATATTTTTTGAAGTACCCGAAAACATCTTTGATTTGAATTCATTTATCTCTGTTGAATTGCAGTGACCTGTTAAAACATAAAACAGAAGACTTATTCTTCCAAAAAATGTTTAGGGACCCCAATTTCACTCGTTAGGAAAGCGCAACAGGAGAGCTGCTATCATTGAGATCACACTTGCTCTGACTTGTCAAGAGTTACTTTTTGTGTCTTCGTCCCGCCAAGTAATAGGCTCAGCTATCATAACCTCTAATCCCTTGGATCCAGCTGCCCCTCAGACTGTCAGAGCCTGAGCCGTGTAGCTCCCCTGCATAGCAAGCCTCTTTCCGATTTGAGTATTCCAAGGAAATAACAATGGAACAGAGGGATTAAAAGCAAAGACCCTCCACACTACTCCGAGTAGAAGTCAGTAATTACAATGAGCTGTGAACTGTTAAATGTTTGCACTTTATGCAAATACAGAGAGAAATCAAAAGTCTTTTAAAAATAGGGTTATTACTTGCCACCCTTCAACTCTCTGAGTAAGGTGATATGGGAGTGACGTTAATGTGCTAGAGGTAGGCAGGGCTCTTAAAGAAGCCTCTGTTCCCAAAAGCACAGTGTAGAGTTGAGCCAGCTCATGACTAAAGACTTTTCCTGTGAACTTTATGAACTTCATCAGGCTGTGGAAACAAATTGGCACCTGTTAATGGAGTTGTTACCCTGAGAAACCGATGCTGGAAGGGATGAAAAGGTCACCCAAATGTTAGATTGAGTCAGGTGTCCTGGACGTCCGGAGCCTCCTCATCATGCAAGAGGACAAATGGGAGTACTGTCTATTTTTTCTTTTTTAAATTGGACCCACTGAATAGGAGGGAGTGCTGCCTTTACAGTATGACTCCCCTCACCTTAACTCAGACTGTGGGGCAGAGCCAAAGGGTACAATGATCATCAATATTGTTTTCTTTCAAGGGAAGCTAACTGGTGGGCTACTACTGATATAAAGAGTTATATGAATTGTCTCTAAGGACATTTTTCTTTTAATTGTTTCTTTGTCAACCAAGGACATGTTTTTGTTTTAGAGAAGAAGAATCTAAAATATAATATACCCTGGGATGATGGTATGCTATAGAAACACATTTCAAATAAACTTTGCTGGCTGGGCACAAGGGCTCATGCCTGTAATCCCAGCACTTTGGGAGGCTGAGGCAGGAGGATCACTTGAGCCCAGGATTCAAGACAAACCTGGGCAACATAGGGAGAAGCAGTCTCTACAAAAACCAAAAAATTAGTAGGGTGTGGTGGTATATATCTGTGATCCCAGGTACTGGGGAGGTTGAGGTGGAAAGATTGCTTGAGCCTGAGAAGTCAAGTCTGCAGTGAATTGTGACTGCCCCACTGCACTCCAGCCTGGGCAACAGAGCGAGTCCCTGTCTCTAAATACATAAACCTTCCCCACAAAGAGATAAAAAGTGTACTGTCAGAAAGGAAACAAGTCTGCTTTATGTTCTTATGCTTTTGTGCCCAGAGTAGTCCCCTCCATACACACAATAGGACTCAACGAATTTTTTTTTTTTTTTTTTTTTTGAGATGGAGTGTGTCTCTGTCACCCAGGCTGGAGTGCAGTGGCGCCATCTCCGCTCACTGCAAGCCCTGCCTCCCGGGTTCACGTCATTCTCCTGCTACAGCCTCCCGAGTAGCTGGGACTACAGGCGTCCGCCTCCACGCCCGGCTAATTTTTTGTATTTTTAGTAGAGACGGGGTTTCACCATGTTAGCCAGGATGGTCTCAATCTTCTGACCTTGTCGTGATCTGCCCGCCTCGGCCTCCCAAAGTGCTGGGATTATAGGCGTGAGCCACCGCCCCCGGTGGACTCAACAAATCTTTGTCATCAATGTTGATAATGAGAAGTCTTGATATGGCCCAGTGTGGTGGTTCACACCTATAATCCCAGCACTTTGGGAGGCTGGCACTTTGTTCGCCAGGCTGATCTCAAACTCCTGGTTTCAAGCTATCCTCTCGCCTTGGCCTTCCAAAGTGCTGGGATTACAGGCGCGAGCCACTGCACCTTCTTTTGTTTCTAAATAATGACTTTAGTTCTCAGCTCATTTATAAAATAGGCAAATCCCAAACCTGATGGATAATCAAGTTCTTCCTACCCTTAGATCCCTTTACAATTCAATTTCCCTCTTTCACAGGGGGTGTCCTAGACCTTAACACCAGAATTAAAACAAAACAAAAAAGAAGAAAGTTTTACCAAGGAAAGAGGGTTGTTTTCTTATAGAACACTGTACTCACAATCAACTCTCCTAACTTTCCTTTTGAATAGCTTGAACATAAGTTTCCTGAAAACCTGAATTATATTCCCAATGCCCAGCATGTTGGGTAAAGTAGTGGGCATTCACAGACTATTTCTTCATGCTCACGATTTTTAAAAAGACTTGATTTCCAAGTTCATCTCTGTACATACCAGCAGAAACTTATTGCAAGAGCTTTTTTTGTAAAAATTTTTAATTGAGAATGAGAGGATTTATGAAAGTTTAACAGTATGCTCCATTTTACAAGAAAATTATAAAAGAGATTATAAAAATCTATCAATTGAGACAGATAAAACCGGAAATGCTGTGAAATTTTTTTTCCTGATAAAGTTTTGTATTTCTCTGAAAAAAATCTAGATTTATAAAGGTCGTTGATTTAAATGAAATCCTTCACAAATGAAAGAAAATTCAAATGGACCAGAAAAAGGAGACTGACCTAAATCTGAGAAAAATGCTTTGGGTCCCAAGTCACTCATCTTCTTTTAAAATATTTTTCAAAATATGGACTATTTCCTGCTCCTTTCTCTTTTCCTTAAAAAAAAAATTATAGTATCACCAGTAAAGCTTAACTGCCATTTTGCATGTTTTTAAAATCCGATAATCCTATGAATGGATACTACACTGCGAATTCAGCTGAAAACATTCACAGGCAATAACTCATTTACTTTTCAAAACAGCCCTGTGAGGTAGGTATCATTATTATCATTCCTATTTCACAGATGTGGAAATAAAATTTAAGGAAATTATTTACTTTTCTCAACATCATACAACTAGCAAGAAATAGAAACTTAAGTAGTGTTTGTAAATGCTTGAGAATGGAGATGAGATGAAATGGGAATAATAGTCTAAAGAACATACATTTGTTTTGAGATCCCATCTTTACAAAAAATACCAAAACTAGCCAGGCATGGTGGTGGCATGCTTGTAGTCCCAGCTACTCAGGAGGCTGAGGTGGAAGGATCCCTTGAGCCCAGGAGACGGAGGTTGCAGTGAGCTGTGATCACACCACTGTACTCCAGCCTGGATGACAGTTAGACCCTGTCTCAAAAAAAAAAAAAGAAAAAGAAAAAGAAAAGAAATAAGGCCGGGCATGGTGGCTCACACCAGTAATCCCAGCACTTTGGGAGGCCGAGGAGGTTGGATCACCAGAGGTCAGGAGTTCAAGACTAGACTGACCAACATGGTGAAACCCCATCTCTACTAAAAATACAAAAATTAGCCGGGCATGGTGTCACTTGTAATCCCAGCTACTTGGGAGCCTGCGGCAGGAGAATCGTTTGAGCCCGGAAGGCAGAGGTTGCAGTGAGCTGAGATTGCGCCATTGCACTCCAAGCTGGGCGACAGAGCAAGACTTCATCTCAAAAAAAAAAAAAAAAAAAAAAAAAAGAAAGAAAGAAAGAAACAGAGAAGAAATTTTCTCAGTAAGAAAATCCAAGTTTTATGGTCATAAAGTTATAAATCCTCTAGTGAGATTAGCGTCAGATGATAATAGATGAAGAAGCCAAACTGTGATGAGTTAACCAAGAAGTTGCTGTGGAAATACCCGAGATGATATACAACTCAGCCTTGAAAGGGTGAACAGGGTCCCTTCCTGGAGAGAGCAGATCTAAGTTGAGCTTTCATGGATAAGCAGAAGTTAGCCAAGGGAAAGAGGACTGGAAAAGGAAGGAACAACACACCCAGGAGCTCAGGTTCAAGGACAAGCAAACACCACATTTGTGTTGATTAGGGAGTTGAGAGAAGAGGCCAGAAAGTGATCTGAGATCAGATCCAGAAAAACTTAATGCAGCTGGGCATAGGATTCCATCCCTGGAATCCCAGCCCAGCACTCTGGGAGGCCAAGGCGAGAGGATCACTAGAGCTTAGGAGTCCAAGACCAAGGCTGGGTGCAGTGGCCTTTAATCATAGCACTTTGGGAGGCTGAGGTGGGAAAATCACTTGAGGTCAGGAGTTTGAGACCAGCATGGTTAAGATGGTGAAACCCTGTCTCCTAAAAATACAAAATATAAAATAAAATAAAATTAGCTGAACGTGGTGGCAGGCGCCTGCAATTGCAGCTACTTGGGAGGCTGAGGCAGGAGAATCACTTGAACCTGGGAGGCAGAGGTTGCAGTGAGCCGAGATCACACCACTGCACTCAAGTCTAGGCAACAAGAGTGAAAAGTTCGTCTCAAAAAAAAAAAAAAAAAAAGAGCAGCAGGAGTTCCAAATCAGCCTGAGCAACATAGTGAGATTACATCTCTAGGAAAAACAACAACAACAACAACAACGCTGTATTGAAGACAATGGGGATCCAGTAAAGGATTTATGTTAGGGGAAGGCCTTAAGCAGATTTGCCTTTGAGCAAGGTCCCTTAGGACTAGTGTGGAGAACAGATTGAGGAATATAATCTGGCTATTCATCCAGTTTTCATAAGTGTCATACAGGGAAGAAAGTGACATCTAATAAACTATTTATAAAGTTTAATCTAATTTTAATTTCTTAATATTGCTCTCAGAAACATCTTTAGTAGAGATCTTTAGTAACTATATTACTTAACTATATCAATTCAACTTGCAAATGTCATGTAACTATATACTGCTAATGTGGTGGTGGGTTTTTGTAAAAACAAGAATTTCTAGATAATCTGGGTGTTGTTCCAGAGATGATTTTCCCCTCGTGCAATGTCAATGGACTGATTCCTTTGGATTAATCATTTGAAATCATTAGTCATGCCATATGTCATGAACAGTTGTATAATTAAAGAATCTATACTTCCTTTATGAAAAGCACAAATAGCTCCATGAAATATGGGTGGCACTTTCGAGTTTTCTAACAGATGATTTCAAAATGAAATGACCAGAATGGATTCTTAATTTTTCAGTTCCTCCATATTGTAAAACTTAACAGATTACCTTACTCAATTATTTCATCTCCACAATTTAAAGCATACTTAAGATTAAAGACTCCCTGGCTGGGTGCAGTGGCTCACGCCTGTAATCACAGCACTTTAGGAGGCCAAGGCGGGTGGATCACTTGAGGTCGGGGGTTCAAGACCTACCTGATCAACATGGAGAAACCCCGTCTCTTCTAAAAGTACAAAATTAGCCAGGTATGGTGGCACATGCCTGTAATCCCAGCTACTGGGGAGGTTGAGGCAAGAGAATCACTTGAACCCAGGAGGCGGAGGTTGCAGTGAACCGAGATCACGCCACTGCACTCCAGCCTGGGCAACAAGAGTGAAACTCCGTCTCAAAAAAAAAAAAAAAGATTAAAGACTCTCATGACCTGCATAAAGATAAATTCTGGGGGACATAAAAATGTGGAAACCCGCATTTTGTCTGTTCTTCCAAATCTGCTAAGACCTATTTTCCTTCAGGGAGAGATAATGTCTTTTGCACTCTTTCAAACTTTTTCCAGCCATTGGCCTCTTCTATTATTGCTGGCAACAAATACAGTTATCCTCACTTTCAGAGTAAGTTCCTGGCATGCCTAATAATACCTACCTGCCTTTCAAAATCAAGGAATAAAAAAGAACTTATAATGGAAAGCAACAGTCATCTGCCCCACCCCTTATGCCATTTTCCAGAGGCAACTACTTTGAATCATTTTATTGCTATTTCTTAATTAATCAGGTTTAGACATTTTCTTTTTACTTCCTGCTATGACAGTTGAAAATTCAGCACACTTATACCACATCTCAGTTTGCTTACCTCCTTTCTCAATTCTGTTAGTCATAGCCTATTCAGTATTTATTAGTAGCTTCTCTACTGCAGAGGTTGCAAACAGATGGTCTGCAGGCTAGACCTGACTGTATGTGTATTTGGTTTGGATTGTAGTAATTTTTTTTAAAGCCAACATTGAAAAACTATTAGATGTATTATTATTTTTTAGTCCAAATGTTGACCCGGTGTGGTGGCTCACACCTATAATCCCAGCACTTTGGGAGGCTGAGGCAGGAGGATCACTTGAGCCCAAGAATTCAAGACCGGCCTAGGCAACATAGTGGGAACCCATCTCTATCAAAAAAAAAAAATAGGAAAAATTAGCTGGAGGTGGTGGTGTGCACCTGTGGTCCCAGCTACTTGGGAGGCTGAAGCGGCGGGATTACTTGAGCCCAGGAGGTCCAGGCTGCAGTGAGATGTGATTGCACCACTGCACTCTAGCCCGGGCAATAGAGCAAGACCTCATCTCAAAAAAAAAAAAAAAAAAAAAAGAAAGAAAAAGAAAATGCTTAACTTTTCACAAAAAGTCAGTTGTAGCACACATGAGTTCCTTAGCATTGCTATAACAAAGTACCACAGGCTAGATAACTTAAAATAGCAGAAATATATTCTCTCACAGTTTTGGAGGATAGAAGTCCAGAATCAAAATGTTGGCAGAGCTCTGCTCCCTTTGAAAGATGTTTTCTTGCTTCTTCTTAGCTTTTGCAAGCAATCCGTGGCATTCGCTGGCTTGTAGTTGTTATTACTCAAATTTCTGTCTTGTCTTCACGTGGCTTTCCCGTGTGTGTGTGTGTGTGTGTGTGTGTGTGTGTGTCCCCAAATCTCCCCTTGTCAGGACACTAGCCATTGAAGTTAGGGTACACCCTAATCCAGTATGATTTAAACTAATTACATGTGCAAAGACCTTCTTTCCAAATGAGATAACCTTATGAGGTCCAAGGTGGACATGAAATTTGGGGGGATAACCAGTACGTGAAAAATATAGCCCTTATCCCCAAAATTAATCCCATTAAAATTAATGATCAAGTGGCTGTACTCTCCAGATGTGACCAGTGCCAGCTTGTATGCCAAAGTTCTCAACACACCCAAGAGGTAAACATGCACACCCATGCTTGAGCCCTGTTTCTTATTTATATTACTTGCTTTGCTCCTGTAAGCATTTCAGTTTGTTTACCATGCTAACTGGTTACCGTTATAACATTAAATAATATACCAAAACTCCTATTTCTTTGTTTCTTTTTTTTTTTGTTTTGTTTCTTTTTGTTTTTTGAGATGGAGTTTCATTCTTGTCACCTAGGCCGGAGTGCAATGGTATGATCTTGGCTCACTGCAACCTCTGCCTCCTGGGTTCAAGCAATTTTCCTGCCTCAGTCTCCTGAGTAGCTGGGATTACAAGCGTGCGCCACCACACCTGGCTAATTTTTGTATTTTAAGTAGAGACAGGGTTTCACCACATTGGCCAGGCTGGTCTTAAACTCCAGACCTCAGGTGATCCACCCACCTCGGCCTACCAAAGTGCTGGGATTACAGGCATGAGCCACGATGCCTGGCCTCCTATTTCATGTTCTATAGACTTTTGTCAATATTTCACGACTCTCTTTCTGTTTTTGTAAGACCAGGACATTAGATTTTCCCATTTTTTCCTCTATCTCTTCTCACAAATTTTCCATTTCCTTTCCATCTCACAAATTTTGTTAGCAACACCTGTAATTATGGTTGTGAGTTGAATTGTGTCCCCTCAGAATTCATATGTTGATGTTCTAACATCCAGTACCTCAAAATATGGCCTTATTTGGAAATAAGGTCCTTGTAGATGTAGTTAAGATGAGGTGAGCACCTAATGCAATATGAATGATGTTCTTAAAATGGGGGAGATTCAGAGACAATCGTACACAAGGAAAGATAGACATGTAGAGATGAAGGCAAAGACTGAAGCAGCAAGAGCCAAGGAATGCCAAATATTGTATTGAACTTGAGAGAGAGGCATGAACAGATTCTCCCTCACAGTCTTCAGATGGAACTAACCCTGATGGCATCTTCATCTCAGTCTTCTAGCCTCTAGAACTATGAGACAAAAAATTTCTGTTGTTTAAGGCCCTTTTATGTCACTTTGTTTTAGCAGCCCTAGCAAACTGATACATCTACATGTGTTCAATATTATAACACCTATATTGTGTTGTGGAAAAAATATATATAGATATATATTTTTTTCTTTTTTGAGAAGGAGTCTCGTTGTGTCGCTCAGGTTGAAGTGCAGTGGCGTGATCTCAGCTCACTGCAACTCTGCCTCCCAAGTTCAAGCGATTATTCTGCCTCAGCCTCCTGAGTAGCTGGGACTACACGTGTGTGCCACCACACCTGGCTAATTTTTGTACTTTTAGTAGAGACGGGGTTTCACCATATTGGTCAGGCTGGTCTCGAAACTCCTGACCTCAGGTGATCCACCCACCTCAGCCTCCCAAAGTGCTAGGATTACAGGTGTAAGCCACTGCACCCAGCCTGTGTTGTGAAAATTTAAGTAACTCTTGTGTTCTCCCATCCTCAAATGTCTGCTGATCCTGGGTTATCTATTCATATTTAAGAATGAGTCAGTAGAATTCTGCGTCCACTTATGGAATGGTGTCAGTATGGAGCTTACTGTGCTGCCATAGAGCAAAGAAAACAAAGTGTGTGAAATCTATGTTTTAAGCCCCTTCCTTCCTTCCTTCCTTCCTTCCTTCCTTCCTCCTTCCTTCCTTCCTTCCTTCCTTCCTTCCTTCCCTCCCTCCCTCCCTCCCTCCCTCCCTCCCTCCCTCCGTCCGTCCGTCCGTCCTTCTTTCTTTCTTTCTTTCTTTCTCTCTTTCTTTCTTTCTTTCTTTCTCTTTCTTTCTCTCTTTTTTTTTTTTTTTGAGACAGACTCTTGCTCTGTCACCCAGACTGGAGAGCAGTGGTGAGATCTCAGCTCACTGCAACCTCTGCCTCCCAGGTTCAAGAGATTCTCGTGTCTCAGTCTCCCCAGCAGCTGGGATTACAGGCACACATCACCACACCTGGCTAATTTGTGTGTGTGTGTGTGTGTGTGTGTGTGTGTGTATTTTTAGTATTTTTAGAAGAGATGGAGTTTCACCATGTTGGCCAGGCTGGTCTCAAACTCCTGGCCTCAAGTGATCCACCTGCCTCAGCCTACCAAAGTGTTAGGATTACAGGCGTGACCTGCCATGCCTGGCTTTCTTTCTTTCTTTCTTTTTTTAGACAGGTCTCACTCTGTCACCCAGGCTGGAGTGCAGTAGGGTGATCATAGCTCACTGCAACCCTGAACTCCTAGGCTCAGGGGATCCTCTGCCTCAGCTTTCTGAGTAGTTGGGACTACAGGCACAGACAACCACACCCAGCTAATTTATTTTTATTTATTTATTTTATTTTATTTTGGTAGAGACAGGATCTCACTTTGTTGCCCAGGCTGGTGTCGAGTTCCTGAACTTAAGCGATCCTCCTGCCTCAGCCTCCCAAAGTGCTGGGATTACAGGCGTGAGCCACCACCCCCAGCCCTAAGCCATTTATTTTTAGCCATTGAAAGAAAGGAAATCAATAAGGTGTGTCTTTTGATTGTTGCAGCTTCCTTCCTAAAGGCAATTCCTGGCTATGGCACAGAGAGGGGAAGCACAAACATCACTGAGAGATCTCACTGAGTTAATGAAGTAGAGATAAAAACTTGGTATATTTTACCTGCTCTAGACATTAAAAAAAAAAAAAAAACTTGGGGAAGCTGAGGTGGCTGGAATTTTTGGGGCAGAGTTCCAAAGAGGGAGATAGCAGAGAAAGAGATCCAAAAGTTTGCATAACCTTCATTATTTGGCAGAATCTAATGTGTACTATGTGAGGTGAAATTACACAAGGCTGAGCGAAGAACAAAGTCTGTGAGTTGTAAGCTAAACAAGTCCTAGAGGTCACACAGGGCTAAGAGACGTTTGATCTCCTCCTTACCAGAGTGAAGAGAACTTCAGAAAAACCTGGGCTTTCAGGCTGGGCACGGTGGCACGCCTGTAATCCTAGCCTTTTGGGAGGCCCAGGCAGGTGGATCACCTGAGGTCAGGAGTTCTAAGACCGGCCTGGCCAACACAGCGAAACCCCATCTCTATTAAAAATACAAAAATTAGCTGGGCATGGTGGCGCATGCCTGTAATCCCAGCTACTCGGGAGGCTGAGGCAGAAGAATCGCTTAAACCGAGGAGGTGGAGGTTGCAGTGAGCTGAGATTGTGCCACTGCACTCCAGCCTGGGTGACAGAGTAAGACTCCATCTCAAAAAAAACAAAAACAAAAACAAAAACAAAAACCTGGGCATTCAGCACAGAACCAACAAGTGTTATGTCTTAGTAGTACAGCTAAATATGTGTTAGAATTAAAACTACTTTAGATTTTCCTTAACAAGTTTAAAAGTAGTTCTTGAAATGATCAAGCAACTAAATGATCCAAGTAACTAAATTACCTGCCAAACATTTTCAACATTCATTAAAATAAGTCAACAAAACCCAAATACTCAACAATATAATATTTACAATGTTCAACACCTAGTGAAAAATTGCTAACAAGATGAAAATATGACCCCTAATGAGGGGAAAAATTAGCCAATAGAAAAATACTCACAAATGATAAACATAATAGAATTAACAAAGACTTTAAAATAGCTATTATAAATATGTTTAACGTTTTAAAGGAAAACATAAAAATAATAAAGAGACTGGGTGTGGTGGCTCACATCTGTAAACACAGTGCTTTGGAAGACTGAGGCAGGAGGATTGCTTGAGGCCAGGAATCCAAGAATAGCCTGAGTCAGACCCCGTTCTACAAAAAAATTTAAAAATCAGCCAGGCATGGTGGCACATGTCTGCAGTCTTAGCTACTCACTAGGCTAAGGCAGGAGGATCACTCGAGCCTAAGAGTTTGAACTGCAGTAAGCTATGATCATGCCACTTTACTCTAGCCTGGGTGCCAGAGTGAGTCCCTATCTCTAATAATAATAATAATAATAATAATAATAATGAAATATATTTTTAAATAATCAGATGGAACCTCTAGAGGTAAATAATACAATATATGAAATGAAAACATCACTGGTCTGCTTTTGTGGGGACATAAATTAATTTTTAAAAAAAGAAAGAGAAAATTTCACTGGATGAACTTAATAACAGTTTAGATACTGCAAATGAAGAGATCAGTGAACTTGAAGACACAGCAATAGAAATTGTCCACATTGAAAGAAATAGGCTGGACGTGGTGGCTTACTCCTGCAATCCCAGAACTTTGGGAGGCTGGGGCAGGTGAATCACCTCAGGTCAAGAGCTCGAGACCAGCCTGGCCATCATGGCAAAATCCAGTTTCTACTAAAAATACAAAAATTAGCTGGGTCTGGTGGCAGGCACCTGTAGTCCCAGCTACCTGGGAGGCTGAGGCAGGAAAATCTCTTGAACCTGGGAGGTGGAGGTTGCAATGAACCCAGATTGCACCACTGCACTCCAGCTTGGGCGACAGTGAGACTCGTTTCAAAAAAGAAAAAAAAAAAAAAGCCTGCTATATTACCTGTATGTTTATCAGTTCTGAAGTTTATTATTTCTTTGTATAAATGTAAGGTTTTCTGCGATCATTTCCTTCAGCCTGAAAAATATTCTTTATATTTCTTGTAGTGCAGGTCTTCTGGAGACAGATTTGCTCAGCTTTTGTTTGTATGAAAAAGTTTTATTTTGTCTTTAGTTTGGAAAGGTATTTTTATCAGGTATAATAAAAATGAAAAGGGTTAAATATGAGAAATGGGATTTTTTTAGGGCACTGAAATTATTCTGTTTGATGCTATAATGGTGATACATGAATGTTCATGGCTTATGTGAACTGACAGCCCCAACCCAGAAAAATCTCAGATGTCCAATCACAGGTGAATAGATAGGCAAATTGTGGTACTGTATATCCACTGTATACTGTGAGGTACTACTCAGCAATAAAGAGCAATGAACTGATATGATCTATGACACAAGGAATCTGAAAAACATTATGCTGAGCAAAATAAACTGGAACCACATAGTCTGTGATTCAGTTTATAAGAAACTCTAGAATATGAAAACAGATCTACAGTTAGTTGCCTGGGTAGGGTGGTTGGTGGTGGTGGGCATTGATGGCAGAGAGGCTGGAGCCAACTTTTTATTTTTATTTTTGTAAATGAAATATTCTTTGCTTTGATTGTGTGGTAATTATACGCTATATATATTTGCCAATATATTATATTATGCAGAAGCTATGCATCTATAAAGTTGACATTTTTAAAAAAGAAGACAACATCAAGACTGACTGATTTGTGCACAAAAGATGAGATTCTCTGGCTTTTATGCTGGAAGCTTCCCACATGTCAGAATGGAGAGCTTTTCTCTGTTATTCCAACTCTTCCCTGGTATCCCTAGTTCTCTCTAGGCAGTTCTTTTGAGAGGAATTCTCCTGCTGGTATAGATTAAGTATTTGTGTCCTTCTGAAATTTATATGTTGAAACTTAACCCCCAGTATGGTTGTGTCTGGCTTTCGGGAGGTGATTAGGTCATGAGAGTTGACCCCTCATGAATGGGATTAATGTTCTTATAAAAGAGACCCCAGAGACTTCCTTTGCCTCTTTTGCCATGTGAAAACACAATGAGAAGACAATGTCTATGAATGAGTGCAGGCCCTCACCAAACACTGCATCTGCTGGTGTCTTGATCTTGGACTTCCCAGGTTCCAGAACTGTAAGAAAATACATTTCTGTGGTGTATAAGCCACCCAGTCTATGGCATTTTGTCATAGCAGCCTGAATGATTGAGACACCTGCCCTTTTCAACCTTCACCACCATCCACCCTGGCTGCAAACTATTCTGTGCTTCAGGGTGCAGATCAGAGTCAGTCTGTTCCCTGTCCACCTTTAAACCATTCTGTTTCGGCCTCACTTCTCCCTCTTTCTTTCTGTAATACTTTCAATATCCAAGTCCAGAACCTCTGCAAATCCCTGCAAATCCAAAGTTGTTCATTTGTTCTCAGAGTTTTTATTTATTGATGTGCATTCACTGATTTAATCCTAACTAAAAAGCAGTGTATTAGTTATCAGTTATCTACTGCAGTGTAACAAATGCTTCAGACTTTAGGAGCTTAAAAGAACAACAAAAAGGGGACGAGGACCATTGGAGGCCATCTGAGAGGCTGGCAAACACAGTCAGTAAATACTTACTTGTGTGTCTATATTCATCTACTTCATTTTTATTCCACAGCAAGTCTTTCATCTGCCACTTGTGAAGAAAATACCAATCACAGATACTATATATTATAAACATACACAAGAAGTTTATAGTATTTTAAAATTACATTTGTAAGCTGGGCACAGTGGCTCACACCTATAATCCCGGTACTTTGGGAGGCCAAGGCAGGCAGATCACCTGAGATCAGGAGTTCGAGACCAGCATGGCCAACATGGCAAAACCCCATCTCTGCCCAAAATACAAAAATTAGCTAGGTGTGGTGGCGCATGCCTGTAATCCCAGCTACTCAGGAGGCTGAGGCAGGAGAATTGCTTGAACTTGGGAGGCAGATGTTGCATTGAGCCGAGATCGCACCATTGCACTCCAGCCTGGGTGACAGAGCGAGAGTCTGTCTCAAAAATAAAAAATAAAAATAAATAAATAAAATAAAATTACGTTTGTATATACTCTTTATTTTAAATTAACAGACTTTTAAAAGCAGTTTTAATTTTAAAGAAAAATAAGTGGGAAGTGTTGCATTCCCATGTACCCTCCCTACCCCACTCCCAGTTTCTCCTATAGCTATCTTGTATGAGTGTGCTACATTCGGTATAATTAATAAGCCAAAACTGATACACAGTTCCTAACTAAAGATCATAGTTTACATTAGGGTTCATTCTTTGTGTCTTACCTTCTATGGGTGTTGGCAGTGGTATGGTAACAGGTGTTCATCTTCACAGTATCATATAGAACAGTTTTGCTTCCTTAAACATATCTCTTTCTCTATCCATCCATCCTTCTTTCCTTCCTCCCTGAACCTCTGGAATCTCTGATCTTTTTACTGCCTCCATGGTTTTGCCTATTCCAGAATGTCATATCAGTGGAATCACACAGTATGTAGACTTTTCAAATTGGCTTCTTTTACTTAGCGATATGCACATGAGGTTCCTCCATCTTTTTTTTTTTTTTCCTATATTTTTAGTAGAGACAGGGTTTCACCATGTTAGCCACGCTGATCTTGAACTCCTGACCTCAAGTGATCCTCCTGTCTATCTTCCCAAAGTGCTGAGATTACAGGCGTGAGCCACAGCACCCAGCCCTCCATATCTTTTTGTGGCTTGATAACTAAATTCTTTGTATCACTGAATAATATTTCATTACATGGATGTGCCTCAGTTTGTTTATCACTTTTTTCAAGGACATCTTGGTTGCTTCCAAATGTCAGCACTTATGAATAAAGCTGCTATAAACATTTACGTTCACGTTTTTATGTGGATAAACACTTCTTTTTCATTCCTGGTTCTTCAGGTTTACACTGGGTCTTTTTTTTTTTTTTTCTTATATGGTTCATTTCTTCCATACCTGGGAAAAACACTTAATCTTGTTTTTGCAAGCCTGAATTCGTAGATTCTCATCAAATATTGATTACAAGAAAGTTTCCTCACAATTCATACAAACATTTAAACATTTGTTGAGTGATTCTCAAAGTCCCTTGAGTTTCTAGGCTCTTGGCCATTTCCACACAAAGATGAAATGGTGTGCTATAATTGAGATTGGAGCGCTAAATAACTTTTCCATAATGCAACCCAAAATATCTTAGCTTCTTTTCAGTTAATACTTTAAAGTCTATTTTGTAATTTCTCTATCTTTAACTGAACACTTCATTAAGTTAAATGTAGACACTTATAACTATATCTGAATTACTGAGTATTCCTTTTGATGACAGAATGAAAATTATGCTTCTTTAAGAGTATCTCCAAAAACATTACACTGTGTTTTTTACTACTCTTTGAGCCATTCTAGAAGCCCTGCATATACACATGGCACCAAAACAAGCTGCTTCTGTGTGGGGACACATATTTTGCTTTAGTTCTAGACAGCTGTAACTAACAGCTGTACTTTCTTAGCTGTACTATGTCCAATCCTTCCTTCCTATGTGAGAGAATTCCCCACTGTCTTGGTAATGCCCTTCTTCCCACTCTGGAGGCATTAGAGGACATATCCTGAGGCTCCCCTCTCCAGCAGCCTATGCATGGGCATGTGATCTAGGCTTAGCCAATGATCATTTTTCCAGAACATTGATTCTTGACCAGATAACACAAAGACAAAGGGGAGATGATATTTAATTCACAGCAGTAGGGAGATTATCTCCAAAGGCACTAAGGATGAATCCTAAAAGTGCCCTACAATGATGGTGGCTGTGTTCTTCCCAGGCTATTGCTAAAATCTTGTAGCTTCTTGGCTTCTGGAACCACCTAGGTCTCTACCCATTTTTCAAGCCTAGTATTATAGATTCCTGTCAGTTTGTTAGCCCTTGATAACACCCTTCCAATAAATTTGTTTTTCCCTTAAGATTGTTAGAGTAGCCATTTACTTTCCATAAAAGTATTTCATGGAAATACTTTAATAATGAAAATCAGTCAATTCATTAATTTTCCTAATATTCATTAAACACCTACTGTATATTGTAGCAGAGCTTAAGAATATGATGGTGATTAAATAGAATATGATGGTGACTAAGAATATGATGCTGAGTAATAGACACTGTTTCTACTGTCTTGGAACCCACAGTCTTTTGGAAGATACAGACAAGGAAGGAGATGATTGAAACACAGGCATGATGGAGAAGGATGCTATTCACCAGAAACACAAAGGAGCATTTACTCCAGCCTCAATGATGGTAGTGATGGGGCGGGGGGTGTCAGATAAAGCTTCAAGTGATATCTAAATTAAGATCTGAAAATATATAAAAATGACACCTAGTTGTGAGGTAGGAGGTGGGAGTGAGAATTCCAAATAGAGGGAAAATGCCATGTGATGGCCCAGAGTTGAGAAGAGCAGTACCTTTCAAAAATGAGAAAAAAGCTCTGTTTTTCTGAAGTGCAGAGTAAATTTAAGCAGGTAGAGACTTGAATCTGGAGCGATAAGTGGGACTCAGATTATGCCAAGCATTGTGAGTCACGTAAGGGTGTTAGCATTTTTTCCTATAAGCAGTTAGAAGCAATTGAAGGCTTTCAAGCAGAAGCCTCAGTAGGTAGCTATCTGGTACCTGAGGGCCTGGGGAAATTGTGTAAGAAAAGATTGTGAAATTCAGGAGTGGGAGCAAAAATCTCTGATCTGTCATGACTTCAAAGTCATTGATTTATTTTTATTTTGCTTCTTTTTTTTTTAGATGGAGTCTCACTCTATTGCCCGGGCTGGAGTGCAGTGGCACCATCTCAGCTCACTGCAACCTCCGCCTCCTGAGTTCAAGTGATTCTGCTGCCTCAGCCTCCTGAGTAGCTGGGATCACAGGTGCGCGCCACTACACCTGGCTAATTTTTTTTTTTTTTGTATTTTTAATAGAGATGGGGTTTCACCATGTTGGCCAGGCTGGTCTCGAACTCTTGACCTCAAGTGATCCACCTGCCTCAGCCTCCCAAAGTGCTGGGATTACAGGCGTGAGCCACCGTGCCTGTCCTATTGATTTTTCTAAAATTTTTATCTTGTTTTTTACAGAGATGGGATCTCTCTCTGTTGTCCAGGTTGGTCTCAAACTCCTGGGTTCAATCAATCCTCCCGCTGCAGCCTCCCAAAGTGCTGGGATTACAGGTGTGAGCCACCACACCCAGCCAAAGTAATTGATTTTTGCTTTTTTTTTTTTTTGGAACAATGATAATGTGCTTTCCTTTATGTGTGAAAATGATAATACTGGGCTGAAAATTAGCAGACAGGTCGGGCGCAGTGGTTCACGCCTGTAATCCCAGCACTTTGGGAGGTTGAGGCTGGCAGATCACCTGAGGTCAGGAGTTCGAGACTAACCTGGTCAACACGGGGAAACCATGTCTCTACTGAAAATACAAAAATTAGCTGGACTTGAAGGCACATGCCTGTAATCCCAGCTACTTGGGAGGCTGAGGCAGGAGAATCGCTTAAATCTGGGAAGCAGAGGTTGCAGTGAGCCGAGATTGTACCACTACACTCCAGCCTGGGCAACAGAACAAGACTCTGTCTCTAAATAAATAAATAAATAAATAAATAAATAGCAAGCCGAGTACAGTGGCTCACATCTGTTATCCCATCACTTTGGGAGGCTGAGGCGGGCAGATCACTTGAAGTCAGGAGTTTGAGACCAGCCTGACCAACATGGTGAAACCCTGTCTCTACTAAAAATACAAAAATTAGCCAGGCGTGGTGGTGCATGCCTGTAATCCCAGCTACTCAGGAGGCTGAGGCAGGAGAATAGCTTGAACCCTGGAGGCAGAGGTTGCAGTGAGCCAAGATCATGCCACCTGGGCATGTGCCAGCCTGGGCAACAAGAGAGAGACTCTGTCTCAAAAAAAAAAAAAAAATAGTAGACAGGTTTATTGAGAATTTTTTTCTATAATGGTAATGGATTTACTATGATTTACCAATGTTTCACAGAGGATTACCTATGAGAGTGGCCTTCAGATTTTTTGCTTGTATTTCCTAAAATAATCTTGGAAGCCTGTATCTTTGTACATTTTTAAGTTGACATTTAAGATTTTTTATTATAAATTTAAATAGTTACTAACGATACAATTTTCTGTTATTGTATAAGTAAAACTAAATCACTTGCGTTTATGTATGGAAAATATTCAAACTATAGCAATTTGATATCCACTATCATTCTTTCAGAAATAATGCATCATCTTTAGTAAGCAGAATTTTACATTGTTCCTCTTTTTCTTTGACTTGTTATTTCCATTCTACTTCCCTCACATAATTTTATCATAATACAATATGGTAATTACTTTTTGGCTTCCGACTCTTTTTCTGACTACTCTATCATACATCCTGCTATAAAAATGTGTATTAAATTGACACTTATGAGTGAAAAAAATTTTTTTTCTTTTCCCCATTTTCGTTTTTTGTTTTTTTTTTTTTTTGAGACGGAGTCTCGCTCTGTCGCCCAGGCTGGAGTGCAGTGGCGCAATCTCGGCTCACTGCAAGCTCCGCCTCCCGGGTTCACGCCACTCTCCTGCCTCAGCCTCCCGAGTAGCTGGGACTACAGGCGCCCACAACCGCGCCCGGCTAATTTTTTGTATTTTTAGTAGAGACGGGGTTTCACCGTGGTCTCGATCTCCTGACCTTGTGATCCGCCCGCCTCGGCCTCCCAAAGTGCTGGGATTACAGGCGTGAGCCACTGCGCCCGGCCTCTTTTCCCCATTTTCTATGGCTGGAGAAAAAAAATTTTATTCTCGATTAAGCCTTAATTTTAATTATCACTAATATTGATTAAAACAGCAAATACATTTTATATTTTGATAAATAATTTTTAAACATCAGTCAACATGCCATGCACCATAAGCTCATATGTCCATGGAAGATTAGTACTTACTGCTACAATGAGACAGATTGCCTTGATTAAAAATTGCTTCCTCATACCAGTGTTTTGAACTGTGGCTTCCTTTGTTTGTCTTTGTTCTTACACCTTTGGGCAATGCACCATTATGATTACAGAATGCGTGAAAGTGGCGTCAGCTGCAGGTGGCTTATGCCCGTAATCCCAGCACTTTGGGAGGCTGAGGTGGGTGGATTCTTAAGCCCAGGAGTTCGAGTACAGGAGGAGTTTGAAATCAGCCTGGACAACAAAACCCCTGTCTCTACTAAAAAGGCAAAAATTAGCTGAGTAGCATGGCACACACCTGTAGTTTCAGCTTCTTGGGGCTGAGGCAGGAGATCACCTGAGCCTTGGGAGATTGAGGCTACAGTGATCCATGATCACGCCACTGCACTGCAGCCTGGGTGACAGAGCAAGACCCCTGTCTCAAAAGAACAAAAAGAAAGAAAGAAAATATGTCTTCTTTTGGTAAAATGAGGGAAAGAGACCCAGCAAGACACCTTGAGGCCAGGCATGGTGGCTTATGCCTATAATCCCAGCACTTTGGGAAGCTGAGGCGGGTGAATCGCTTGAGGTCAGGAGTTCGAGAACAGCCTGACCAACATGGTGAAAGCCTGTCTCTACTAAAAATATAAAAATTAGCCAGGTGTGGTGGCAGGCGCCTGTAATCCCAGCTACTTGGAAGGCTGAGGCACAAGAATTGCTTGAACCTGGGAGGCGGAGGTTGCAATGAGCTGAGATTGTGCCATTGCACTCCAGCTGGGTGACAGTGAGACTCTGTCTCACAAAAAAAAAAAAAAAAAAAAAAAAAGACACCTTGACCACGGGCAGATCGATTTTATTTTATGTATTTATTTAAAATTTTAATTTTATTTTAGATATGTGGTATTCCTCTGTGACCCTGTTGGAGTGCAGTGGCGCAGTCATGGCTTACTGCAGCCTTGAACTGCTAAGCTCAAGTAATCCTCCCACCTCAGCCTCCTGGGTAGCTGGGACTACAGGCACGTGCCACCGTGCCATGTTACTTGTTTTATTTTTTGTAGAGATAGGGTCTTGCTGGTCTCAAACTCCTGGTCTCAAGCAATTCTCTCACCTCTGCCTCTCAAAGTGTTGGGATTATAGCTGTGAGTCACTGTGCCTGGCCTAGATCAATTTTAGAAGTATACAAGTTGAGGATCTAAAAACTCACTTCCTTAAAAGTTTCCCAACCTATTTATTCCTTAGAACATCTTTGAGTACCACTGGTAAATTTGAAAATCATGGATCTAGCTGGAAGGCAAAATAAACCAGGTTTCTTTTACAAGTAGCAGTAGGATCTTGGACAAGACATAGATTTGTGTAAATCTCAGTTTACATCATAAAAAGTGAGTGTCAGGGGATTGAGTTAATTTTTAAGATTTTTTTTTTTTTAAATTTTATTTTGAGACAGGATCTCACTCTGTCACCCAGGCTGCCATGCAGTGGCGCAATCTCAGTCCACTGCAACCTCTGCCTCCTGGGCCTCAGGTGATCTCCCACTTCAGCCTCCTGAGTAGCTGGGAATACAGGTGTGAGCCAACATGCCCAGGTAATTTTTGTTTTTTTGTTTTTTTTGGTAGAGATAGGGGTTTGCCATGTTGCCCAGGCTGGTCTCGAACTCCTGGGCTCAAGTGATTCACCCACTTTGGTCTCCCAAAGTGCTGGGATTGACCTCCCAAAGTGCTGATATTACAGGTGTGAGCCACTGTGCCTGACCTAAGATTTTAATTTTTAAATCCCTTGAATTCCACCAGTAATTTTTAGCTATGCCCAGGACAATAAGAAGAAGGCCAGGAACAAAGAGAGGGAAAAGGAAAGATGAAAAGCATCTGTGTGGTTACTGAGGACACCACAAAGGAAAAGAGCTATAGATCAAGACTTTGACACTGTATTAGTCCGTTTTCATGCTGCTGATAAAGGCATGCCCAAGACTGGGAAGAAAAAGAGGTTTAATTGCACTTACAGTTCCACATGACTCGGGGCAAAAGACACTTCTTACATGGCGGTGGCAAGAGAAAATGAAGAAGAGGCATTTCTTATTATCCCTAATAAATTCATTAGATTTTGTGAAACTTATTCACTATCAAGAGAATAGCATGGGAAAGACTGGCCCCCATGATTCAATTATCACCCCCTGGGTACCTCCCACAACATGTGGGAATTCTGGGAGATAGAATTCAAGTTGAGATTTGAATGGGGACACAGCAAAACTGTATCAGACACTTAAAAAAAAAGTTTTATTTGTGTTTAGAATATGTTTTGAGGTTAAAATTTGCTTCACGTTATTGTTTATGTGGCTATAGGCTACTCAATCTCTTTGATCTTTACTTTTTTATCTGTTAAATGATAATAATATCATCTATTTTGTACTTCAGGTGATGATTATGAGAGAGAAACTAAGGCTTCTTTCACTTAGCTAATGGCTTCAAGGTTCATCCATGTTGTAGCATGTATTAGAAATGCATTCCTTTTTACTGCTGAATAATATTCCATTGTATGGCTATGCCACATTTTGCTTTATCTGTTCATCAGTTGATGAACATTTGGGTTGTTTCCATTTTTTACCTATCATGACATGTTGTGAGAGCATACGTTTTCATATCTTTTGGCTAATATGCCTAGCAATGAGATTGCTAGGTCATACGGTAATTATATGTTTAGCATTTAGAGGAAGTGCCAAATTGTTTTCCAAAGGGGCAACACCCAGCTTGGCGTGGTGGCTCACACCTGTAATCCCAGCACTTTGGGAGGCCGAGGTGGATGGATCACTTGAGGTCAAGAGTTTGAGACCAGCCTGGCCAACATGGTGAAACGCCATCCCTACCAAAAATACAAAAATTAGCTGGGTGTGGTGGAACGCCTGTGATCCTCGCTACTCAGGAGGCTGAGGCGGGAGAATCGCTTGAACCTGGGAAGCAGAGGTTGCAGTGAGTCCAGATTGCCCCGCTGCACTCTATTCTGGGTGATAGAGACTGACTCTGTCTCAAAATAAATAAATAAACAAAGCAAAAAGCACAAAAGACATTTTGAGAGAAGATTTTCTCATAATATTTAATCAACAAAAGTTGAATATTAAGCAATAATAAATAAACATTTACATTTTTAAAAAGTGGCTGCCCCATTTTTACACTTCCACCAGCAATGTATGAAAGCTCCAATTTCTCCACATCCTCAACAAAACTTGTCTATTGATTATAGTCATACTGGTGTTTTTAATTTTGTTTTATTTATCTATATTTGAGACAGGGTTTCGCTCTGTCACCCAAGCTGGAGTACAGTGGCACGATCTTGGCTCACTGCAACCTCCACCTCCCAGGTTCAAGCGATTCTCATGCCTCAGTCGCTCAAGTAGCTGGGACTACAGGTGTGCACCACCACACCCAGCTAATTTTTTTATTTTTCTAGAGCCGAGGTTTCACCATGTTGCCCAGGCTGGTTCTGGTGTTTGAAATGGTATCTCCTGTGGTTTTGATTCGAATTTCCCTAGTGGATAATGACATTGGACATCTTTTCATGTGCTTTTTGGTCACTTGTATAGCTTCTTTGGAAAAATGTCTGTTTAGGTCCTTCAAAATTTTTTTTTTTTTTTTTTTTTGACAGAGTCTCGCTCTGTCACCCAGGCTGGAGTACAGTGGTGCGGTCTCTGCTCACTGCAACCTCTGCCTTCCGAGTTCCAGTGATTCTCGTTCCTCAGCCTCCCAAGTAGCTGGGATTACAGGTGTGCACCACCACATCTGGCTAATTTTTGTATTAGTAGTAGAGACGGGGTTTCACCAGGCTGGTCTTGAACTTCTGACCTCAGGTGATCGCCCGTCTCAGCCTCCCAAAGTGCTGGGATTAAAGGCATGAGCCATTGTGCCCAGCTGAACTTTTTTTTCTTTTTCTGATAACACTTAAGATCTATCCTCTTGGCAAATGTGAAATATAGGATCGGTTTTTCTTTGTTGTTGTTGTTGTTGTTTTTGAGAACGTGTCTCACTCTGTCGCCCAGGCTGGAGTACAGAGGTGGGATCTTGGCTCACTGCAACCTCTGCCTCCTCGATTCAAGTGATTCTCCTGCCTCACTTTCCAGAGTAGCTGGGATTACAGGTGTGTGCCACCACACCTGGCTAAATTTTGTATTTTTAGTAGAGATGGGTTTTGGCCATGTTATCCAGTTTGGTCTCCAATTCCTGGGCTCAATCTGCCTGTCTTGAATTGTAATTTGGATGAAATCCAGTTTATCTATTTTTCCTTTTGTCACATGTGCTTTTGGATCATTTTGATTTTTTTTTTTTTAAATATGGTATGAGGTTGGCATCCAGCTTTTTTCTTTTGCATGTGGATACCCAGTTGTCTTGGTATTATTTGTTGAAAAGTCTATTCTTCCCCATTGAATTGTCTTGGCACCTTGTTGAAAATCAACAGTCCATAAATGTAAGAGTGAATCAATTCTTAAATGCTGATTTTTATACTTTTTTTGTAATGTTCTGTACACAAAATAAGATTAACATTGCCAGTTAAAAAGTTCTGGTAGAAATGGGTCGGGAGCAGTGGCTTACACCTATAATCCCAGCACTTTAGAGGCTAAGGCGGGTGGATCATCTGAGGTCAGGAGTTCAAGACCAGCCTGGTCAACATGGTGAAACCCTGTCTCTACTAAAAATACCAAAACCAGCTGGGCGTGGTGGCAGGAGCCTGTAATCCCAGCTACTTGGGGGGCTGAGGCAGGAGAATCGCTTGAAGCTGGGAGGCAGAGGTTGCAGTGAGCTGAGATCACACCATCGCACTCCAGCCTGGGAGACAAGAGCGAGACTTTGTCTCCAAAAAAAAAAAAACAGTTCTGGTAGAAATGATTTCCTGTAACCTATGTCATCATCAGTATTATATTTTAAGATGTTAATGACTCAAGAGAAATTTTAACAAAACATAGATGAATTGTTCACGCTTGTTTCTCTCAAATTTGTTGATGTAATCAGTAACTTGAAATCCTTTTGTTGTCTAGTTGAACTTCCAAATATTCACGAATATTTATCTCCTAAGAGTACCTAAACATTTTTGTAAAATTAAAGAATAAAAAACATTTGGCCGGGTGCGGTGGCTCACACCTACAATCCTAGCACTTTGGGAGGCTGAGGCACCCAGATCACTTGAGGTCAGGAATTCAAGACCAGCCTGACCAACAGGGTGGAATCCCGTCTCTACTAAAAATACAAAAACGAGCCAGGCGTGATGGCGCACATCTGTAATCCCAGCTACTTGGGAGGCTCAGGCAGGAGAATTGCTTGAACCCGGGAGGTGGAGGTTGCAGTGAGCCAAGATCACGCCACTGCACTGCAGCCTGGGCAACAGAGCAACAGTAACAACAATTTATTCCAGGCCAGGCACAGTGGCTCATGCCTGTAATCCCAGCACTTTGGGAGGCGGAGGAGGGCAGATCACTTGAGGCCAGGAGTTCGGGAGCAGCCTGGCCAATATGGTGAAACCCCGTCTCTACTGAAAATACAAAAATTAGCCAGGCATGGTGGCACACACTTTGAGACCCAGGCATGGTGGCGTGCGCTTTTAGTCCCAAGCGATTCTCCTGCCCCAGCCCGGCCCTGATCTTCCATTTTCTAAGAATCATTTCCAGAAGCTTCGTCCAACAACTTCTACTTCCCTTCATCGGCAGGAGCCAATGATCACGTCTCATCTGTAAGGAATACTGGAAGATGTAGTTTTTAGCTAGGCACATTTACCCCCATCAAACCCAGGATACTGTTACTTATGTAATCAAGGGAAAATCCATGTAGGAAGACAGCTAGAAGTTTACTCCACCATTACCGTTTTATAAATACGTATCCTTCAGCTTTACTGAACCAGCAAGAATTCCCACTCCCCAACACGTAGAAGCAATATTGCACTTCTGAAAAAAGTGCCAACACTGTGGGCCTCTGAACTGCATAAAAGATGAGTCCGGGGCCGGGCGCAGTGACTCACGTCTGTCATCCCAACACTTTGGGAGGCCGAGGCCGGTGGATCACCTGAGGTCAGGCGATTGAGACCAGCCTGCCCAACATGATGAAACCCCGTTTCTACTAAAAATACAAAAAATTAGCCCGGCATCGTGGCGGGCCACTGTAATCCCAGCTACTCCGGAGGCTGAGGCAGGAGAATCGCTTGAACCTTGGGGGTGGAGGTTGCAGTGAGCCACGACTGCACCACTGCACTCCAGCCTAGGCGACAAGAGTGAAACTCTGTCTCAAAAAAAACAAAAACAAAAACAAAACACCAACCCCTCCCCCCCACACAAGCAGTAATAAACAAAAATATACTCTCAAATGGCAATTTCAAATCTCTTGAATATTCAGGCAAGCAGACAGGCTTATAGACACAGACGACTTCTAATTCAAAGGTCATTCCCATTTTTTGGAGTTTGAATCCTTTTAGTTATTAGTGTTTCCAACCACGTGGGCGGGTATCTTTGGAGAGCTCAAAATGTTCATTCAACCTCCCCCACCAAAGGTAGAATCTTTGAGGAAACATGTGGGTGGTAGAACCACAGTAAAAATATTTTAGTACATGTTTTTTGTTTGCAGCCTGAATTGGGAACTATCCATTTACTTTTCCTTTTTCTTCTTCTCCATTTAATACACTTACCCATGGGAATTATCCATTTACTATGGATCAAGTTTTGTTTGAAAGTATATGATAGAAGATGACATTCTCAAGTGGAACTGTTTGTACATGTGGGGAGCTGCAAGCTAAACCTCTTATTTGCTCTCTTTGTTCTGTTATTCCAGTCTATTTAACGTAGGATGATGGAACAAGTTGATCCTACATGTTTCTGAAAAAGCCACTTGCTAAACAGTCTTTGGTAGGAGGCTGGCTACAGGACCTTCACTCAACAATACTGTCAACGAGAAATTTGTTTTAGAAACTCTGCACCTATTTTTCTATTCAGTTTCTCAATGCCCGTCCCATGGTGTGACCCACCCAGGCCTGCCCTCCTGGGACATGCTCTGACTTTAAGATTACCTATTCCTTTGCCTCCTCCTTTACCCTTCAGCAAACCAACATCCTTTGTACTCGGTCAGTGAAGTCTGATCTTAGCTTAAATCAGTCCAGTCTGTGATACTGTGATGTCAAACTGATTAAAATAATTTACACTAAGGTATGAATGATGGATAGATACCAAGTGTTTAAGAACTAAAGCAACTGATGATCTGAACAAATAAATTTTCAAAGGGGTGACTACAGGTAGTCATTAAACAGACGGCTTTTTATTAGAGGCGGGGCCTCGCCCTGCCGATTGCCCAGTATGGGGTGCTGTGGCATGGTTATAGCTCACTCCAGCCTCGAACTCTTGAGTTCCAGAGATCCTCCTGCCTCAGCCTCTGGAGTAGCTGGGACGACAGGCGTGTGCCACCGCGCCGCCTTAGCTTGCGTTTCCAACCATTCCAAAAGTCAATAAGCCATTTAGATTTTAATCTAACCATCCCAAGTGCTCAGTCTGTAACTGAAGGGCAATTCTAAGGCAAGAAATGGGATGTCAGGTCACTATATGGCTATGTTTGGCAACCCCAGAGGTGTAGATATTAAGGTGAAAGGGGGTGAAGTACTAAGAGGGCACTCCTCATTCGCACAAGATGTTTTGGTTTCAAGGCTCCTGAGAAGTTATGGAATTTTCAGTAGTTCTTTTTAACATTTCACTTATTCCCTGCATTGATTTAAAGCTTTAAAATTTTTTATTTTAAAGTAAATAGTGTTACCGAAGCTTGAGCTGTGATTCCCAAGTCTGTTTTTTTTAGGATAAGAAGGTGCCTCACGGAGGTTGCGGTGAGCCGAGATCGCATCATTGCACTCCAGCCTGGGCAACGAGAGCGAAACTCAAGTCTCCAAAAAAAGGAAAAAAAAAAAAAAAAAGAGAGATGGGGCCTCGAACTTTGGTGTCCGTTAGACAAATTAAACCAAGGCCATCTCCGCCCTGTTTCGCGGGGTGTCTTCTCTCCTTTCGCAGTTGTTCCACTCCCAGGACTGAAGGTAGACTACGGGGTGACTGCCTAGCCCAGAAGGCCTGACCAACAGCATTATTTCCCTCGCAGTCTCCACAGACACTTGTTCTCACTGTGACCTTTCGCTCACCAGGCAGGCAGTGCGGCATCTGCAGAGGGCCGGAACCGGCTCTGCGCGCTGGACGCAAGCAACAGGCACTACAGGCGCGCCACCACGGGGAGACTCTCAAGCAACAGCAGTGGGCGGCGCACGAATCCTCTCCTTTCTTTAACCCTTCTTCACATCGAGTCCCACCCTCGCCGGAAGCCGAGCGGTTTCTACACACGTCACTTCCGGTGCGGCCCGCCGGCCCCTGGCGGGAGCGAGCACGCCAGTGCGCGGCAACTTTGTTCCCGCCTCTCTTGCCCCGGCCACCTCTCATCTTCGGCTTTCTCTGAACGTGACGTCCGGGCGCGCTCCCGGTCGTACGTCAGGGCTGAGGGGAAAAAGCCGAAAAGAGCGAGGCGAGGAGGAGGGGTTGCGGAGGTTAGGGCCCAACCAGCAAGTCCCGTGGCTCTCCCTCCTCCTGACGAGGAGCGGAGAGGGAAGGGGAGGAGCGAGCCGGGGCCGGCCGCGCACATCAGGAGCCTCCTCGTGGAGGGGGGGAGCGGAGGAAAGGGGTAGCTCCGCCACCTCTGCTTGCGGCTGTGGCGGCGAAAGAAGAAGAAAGTCAGGGCCCATACTCACCGCCACAGACTCAGAAACGCCCCCGCCCCCATCTCCCCGGAAATAGCCCCCCGCCCAGCCCCGCACACCCGCTGCCCCAACCGAGAGCCGCAGCCCGGTCGCCCCCGCCTCGCCCCGCCCCGCTGCCCAACCCCGCGGGCCGCAGAGTGCGCGAGGCTCTAGGCTGGGAGTTGTTGTCAGGCCCAGGCCACTTCCGAGGCGCCTGCGGTGTGTCGCCGCCACCACAGGAGGACGACGTCGACGCCGAAGAGGAGGCGGGGGAGGCGTGTTGTTGTCTCGCCCACTCCCCTCCCCTGAACTCGCACCCAACGTCAGGGCGCGATGGAGTGAAGCGGCGACGAAGGTGGTACTTCCGCGTTGCGCTGCCCGAGCCGAGAGCGCGGCCGAGGCCGCTCCCCCACCCCCGGGGGCACTTGGAGGACTCGGGACTCCCCCGCAGGTCAGCACCCGGCGCATCTGGTGTTTTCGCTGCCGAGGTATAGGACGACGAGCGCGATCGGGAGCTCCACCGCCCGGATTCTTGCTTCTCTGAGGCCCGGAGGCCGCTGCGTACCCCACTGTGACCTGGAACCCTGGGACCCGAGTCCCGACCCGGATTATCGTGGCGCGTCTCCCGGCCGGTCCTGGTGCTCGGTGTCCCTCCGCCGCCGCTCCCGTTTCCGGCGGGGGAGATGGCCAGGATCTGACCCGGGAGGAGGCCGCACCCGCGCCGCGCTCTGCGGCTGGCTCTAGGCGATGCCGAGCAGCTCGGACACGGCGCTGGGGGGAGGCGGGGGCCTGAGTTGGGCGGAGAAGAAGTTGGAGGAACGCCGCAAGCGGAGGCGATTCCTGTCCCCTCAGCAGCCGCCGCTGCTGTTGCCGCTCCTGCAGCCGCAGCTCCTGCAACCGCCGCCGCCCCCGCCGCCTCTGCTCTTCCTGGCTGCTCCCGGCACGGCCGCCGCCGCAGCCGCCGCCGCCGCGGCCTCCTCCTCTTGCTTCAGCCCGGGCCCCCCTCTGGAGGTCAAGCGGCTGGCGAGAGGCAAGAGGCGCGCAGGAGGGCGGCAGAAGCGGCGCCGCGGGCCCCGCGCCGGGCAGGAGGCGGAGAAGCGTCGGGTCTTCTCGCTGCCCCAGCCGCAGCAGGACGGCGGTGGCGGTGCTAGTAGCGGCGGGGGTGTGACCCCGCTGGTGGAATACGAGGATGTGAGCTCCCAGTCCGAGCAGGGGCTGCTGCTGGGGGGGGCCAGCGCGGCAACGGCGGCGACGGCTGCCGGGGGAACGGGGGGCAGCGGCGGGAGTCCGGCCTCCTCCTCCGGCACCCAGCGGCGCGGGGAGGGGTCGGAGCGCAGGCCCCGCCGGGACCGCCGCAGCAGCAGTGGCCGCAGCAAGGAGCGCCACCGCGAGCACCGGCGGCGAGACGGACAGCGCGGTGGCAGCGAGGCCTCCAAGTCCCGCAGCCGCCACAGCCACAGCGGCGAGGAGCGGGCCGAGGCCGCCAAGAGCGGCAGCAGCAGCAGCAGCGGCGGCCGCCGGAAAAGCGCCTCGGCCACGTCCAGCAGCAGTAGCAGCCGCAAGGACCGGGACTCGAAGGCCCACCGCAGCCGGACTAAAACGTCCAAGGAGCCGCCTTCGGCCTATAAGGAACCGCCCAAGGCCTACCGAGAGGACAAGACCGAGCCCAAGGCCTATAGGCGGCGGCGGTCCCTCAGCCCGCTGGGAGGCCGGGACGACAGTCCGGTGTCCCACAGGGCCTCTCAGAGCCTGAGGAGCCGCAAGTCCCCCAGCCCGGCAGGAGGTGGCAGCAGCCCCTATTCTCGGCGGCTGCCGCGCTCCCCGAGCCCCTACAGCCGCCGCCGCTCCCCCAGCTACAGCCGCCACAGCTCCTACGAGCGGGGCGGCGACGTGTCCCCTAGTCCCTACAGCAGCAGCAGCTGGCGCCGTTCTCGGAGTCCCTACAGCCCTGTGCTCAGGTGAGTCCCGTCGTTCGGCCCGTGTGTACTTTGGCTGCTCTAGCCAGATCCCCAGGAGGAAGGGAATGTGGTGCCTGGGTCCTCAAAACCATTCAGGTCCATCACCGAGACGAGACAACACTGCCTGAGCCTCCCAGGAAGGGTAGGCGTTTTCGCGCGCGTGACACTTTTTTAGGGGGTCGAAGGGACAAAGCAACTGGGTGAACGGAACTTTTCTCCTAACTGTGGCAGGGAAGATTTCTAAGGAAGAATTCAAAGTTTCAGACTTGTTGCATTAATGTGTTAACAGGTTTCTCTCAATTGCTCTTTGCGTTTCTGGTACAATTTGGGTAAACCCAGAGGTGGTTTAAGTCGTTTAAATTTAGAAAGTTCTGTGAAGAGGTTTCATTGTTGGGGATTTAAGAATGTACTGCAGCTTAGGATCTAGTATTGTACAGGGGAATAAGAATCAGGTGCTGATGTCAGAGTTCGATGTGGACTGCACATGTTTCTTATGATGATTACAGAGATGGGAGAAGCAGCCTTTCTGTAAAGTTTATTACTCTTTTAGTATGTGAAAAAAGCTTAGGTGGAAGCTGATAGTTCTGAATACTGAAGAGATAAGGAAGGTATCTATTTAATGATATTCTTGTGTGGGGTAGTTTTTACCTGATCTTTCAAAGTCATAATTATAGAAAGCAGAAAAAATGACAAGATTGTGGTTTCTTTGTTGGTTTGTGATGACACCCAGTTGCTAATAACATTATAAATCTGGGTGGTGTAACCTAGTGTAACCAAGTGAATGGCTGAGTACATTCTTATACTATTATAAGCCTGCAACTGCTTAGTTTAAAAGCTAAGTCGACTGTTTTTTTTCTTAGATATGCCGGAAGGATAAAAACACAATGTAACTATACCTTTAAATATCAGAATCTTTGTCCAGAAATCTTCAAAAGGTGTAATTTAGTGAAATTGGAGTAAAACTTTTAGGTAGCTTTCTTGCCTTTTTTGTTATAAAATATTCTTTTTAAAAAATATGCCTTAAAATATACTTATCCACTAAGCAAAGTGCATTAAAAACAACTTTCGAGTGTTTTATGGGTTCTCGTATTCCTTGATTTTTGGACATTCCAGGCCTTATAGTTTAGAGTATTGCAAAATGACATTTGTATCAGTTTTTCCTATTGGGTTTCAGTAATGGCAAGTGGATATACGGTACCCCTAAGTATGGATTATATGGAATCTCAACATAATACGAATATGCATCTGCAAAATTAGCAGACCGTTTTGAAGCATCGGCATAGTAAATGTGAAGGTGTGATGTTTGTAGAGATCTGAGCGTGAGTTTGTCTTTAAGCCAAAAGAGTTGTATAAATTGCTTCACTCTTTTAAAGAGTGTTGAAGCACACTTAAAATGGTAGTTGATGCCTTAATGAAGATTTGAAAAACTCATTCATCAAAATTAGCCGTTATATCTTGTAAGAGTTTGTATTTTGCTTTTAACTAGAATACTTTGCCAAAAGGTTTGCAGTTTTTGCAGTTCAATTTGTTTTGCAAACTGGTTGAAGTTTCAGGACCTGAACAATTTAAAGTGCTTGATGCAATTTTAAGAATGGATTTTATACTTAGGCTTTTTAGTTGCTGGTTACTTCAGCGAGGTCCTTTATTGTATAATAGTGGCATGTATTTTATATATATATGAAATATATAATCGTGGTATGTATGACTAGGACTATTCATATTTAGCAAGTATTTTTTGACCCTGTATTGTATGCCATATACTGTTTTAGGTATTGGGATGTAGCACGGAAGAAAAAGTTACTGCCCTCATGGAGCTTGCATTCTGGAGGACCATTCAACACAGAATCTTTTCATGGTGTTTATATTGACCAGCGGTATTTCTAAAGGGTTGAATTTGGAAGGAACTTTAGGGTATCTTGGCTAACATTCCTGATAGATGGCCATTTGGTGTGTGCCTTAAATACATCTGGAGGTGGGAAGCACATTGCTTTGAGGCAGCCTGTTCCACTAGATTTGGGACTTGATTTTTTAGCAAGATCCTTGAAGACTCAGTTTCCTAAACTGTAACAGGGAAACACTTGTTTTTCTGGATTATTTCAAGGATTAAATGAAAATTTATCTTTTTAAAACATGCAGTCTCACAGAAATATTTAAGGTGGTTGAGTTATTCAATATCTCAAATTGTTAGAATTCATTTTGTAACCAAAATCCACCTTCATGCCACTTCTATCCATTGCTCCAAGTTTAACCTTTTGGAATGGTACAGAGCACATGTGTATGCTAACCCTTTAAAATGTAAAGACAGTTGTGATGATTTCTGAGTCTTCTAGGCTTAAAAAACTCGTATGGTTTTCAGATTTTTCACATTATATCTAGTTTGTCAAATGTCTAGCTGATAACATGGGGCCCAGAATTAATAGCTAAAATAGTTGATTGGAAAATCTTAAGATTTTAAAGTATAGTAAATGTGTCGTTACTTTTTGGGAACAGTTAATTGAACTCACTTGTACAGATGAATGCAGAAAGTTTTATTTATTTTCAGAATGTATTACTTGTGGTAAGTGGCCCATGTTCTTTAATGAATGGACTGCTGTGAGTTCCATGAAGGCAACTGGCCTGTCTTGTCCACCATTGTGTTTCCAGTGCTCAGCACTGTATCTGGCACAAGTACACTCTTAATAAATGTTGAATAGATAAATGAAGGGATGCTGGAGTTTCCTGAACATAAAAAATACTAATGTGGGCCTGTATTACAAACTTCAGTCAAATATTTAATATAGACCATGTGTAATGCTGTAAGAAACAGTGTAATCTTTTCCCAGCCTACGCAGAACTTACATATTAATGAATTGTCAGTGTCGATATTTTTAAGGAAATGCATACACATTCAAAATAGTATTGAAATCATGGTATGAAGATGAAAAACAATTTTAAATAAGCTGAAAATAGAGATAAGAGTTTCACCATGTTGCCCAGGCTGGTGTCAAACTCCTGGGCTCAAATGATCCACCTGCAGCAGCCTCCCAAAGTCCTGGGATTACAAGTGTGAGCCTCCGTACCCAGGCTGAAGCTTTTTTTGATGTCAGATAAATAAATCCTTTTCATTTTAGTGACTTCTGCTTCACAACTTGTTCTTTGTCTTCATTTGAATCTTCAGTCCTCAGCTCATGCGTTTCTTTTCGTCAGTTCCCTCTTACCTTTACTTTTTCCCCTGTATGATCTGTTTGTCATATTTTCTTTACTACTTGACTGTTGGGGTGTGGAAGGTCACATAATCTTGCTGATTGGCCCTATAATAAATGTGAGGGTGTATTGAAAAGAGGGGAGGGTACTTTTTGTAGTGTTTTACTGTATGCCAGGCGTTGATAAATATTTAACATACATTGACCACCAAAGTCCATGTGATAGTTGGAAACATTTCCATTGATGGATTGGGAAACGGGAGCTCTAAAAAGTTAAGTCATTTGTTCCAAGGTCAGCTTGGATTGAAACCCTGGACTGATTTAAAAGTACATGCTCTTAATATTAAAGAGCATGGATTTTGGTTACAATATGAAGGTGGATTTTGATTACAATATGAGGAATTCTTTTGTTTTTTTGAGACGGAGTCTTGCTCTGTCGCCCAGGCTGGAGTGCAGTGGCCGGATCTCGGCTCACTGCAAGCTTCACCTCCCGGGTTTACGCCATTCTCCTGCCTCAGCCTCCCGAGTAGCTGGGACTACAGGCGCCCGCCACCTCGCCTGGCTACTTTTTTGTATTTTTTAGTAGAGACGGGGTTTCACCATGTTAGCCAGGATGGTCTTGGTCTCCTGACCTCGTGATCCGCCCGTCTTGGCCTCCCAAAGTGCTGGGATTACAGGCTTGAGCCACCGCGCCTGGCCTAATATGACGAATTCTAACAGCAGTCTATTTATTAAAGAACATAGGCCACTTACCACTTAAAGCATATGCGTCATTGAACTTCAGTTGGCATTCAGGGGCGCTGGCCACCTCACATAATGACCTGTTCTGGTGAAAAATCAGCTTCTGTTTGGGTACTTATGTGTTAATTTCTGTTCCTTGGCCATTTTTTCAGCATTTTGAGGATTTTAAAAGACGAATCTTCTAAAGAGTCTTTCAGCTTATTTGTGTTTATTCATAGTTTTTATGAACAATTGGGTTTAAATCTTGTGGATTTTTTCTACTTTGTCTTTACAAAGATTGGCTAAAAACATTTCTTGAAGACATTAATTACTCTTAGTTTATTGGTGTTGGTTTTCCCGAATTATTTTGAGCTAAAGTTACTGATGTCAGATTAAAATCTGTGCAAGAAATTACTACGTATGTTCTGTTCTTTCTCTAAACCTATGGAAGTTCCATTCCACCAAGAAGTCCAGAAGCATTCATTATGGAATGATAACAAGAACCTAAGAATCTGAAAAAGATGGGTGGACTCCAAATATAAATAAGTAAAATTATTACTATATGTGGTACCTCTGTTATGGATTATTTAGTGTTTTGTCCTGAAAACTATGGTTCAGAAGTATATGAAATGAAGATATTCTATAATGAAAAAAGAAACTCAAAAAATATGCCACTGATTTAATATATACTTAATAGAAATAAGTCATGAAAATCCCTAGGTGAATGGAATTCTTAAAATGCTTTTAAAAAGTGTCAAAAAATAGGGTATTAGAACAAATGCAGAAACTCTCAGAAGGGAATGGAAGTTCAGGTCAACTGTCTTAAATTTCCAGAGCTGTAATCATATTTTCATTTCAAAGTGATGGCCTTGTGTTTTGCTCCTTCTCTGACCAAACTTTACCTGATATTTACATCTACTCAGTCCTTATCATATTTCTTTTCCACTCTCACTAATATTTATTTCTTTCCATTTCTATCACCCTTTCAGGTTAATTAGCTAGACTTCCTGTTACTGTTACCAGTCTTCTCATTTCATCCATTCTTCTCAGTTCATTCTTTATGAGGAGAGTTAATGTCTTTGTTTAGCTCATGTCACTCCCATTATATTAGAATTATTATTCAAATAAACCTAAACTTTTTTGTTTGAAGGGATAGTGTCTAGCTCAGTTGCCCAGCCTGGAGTGCAATGATGCGATCATGGCTTACAGCAGCTTCGAACTCCTGGGCTCAGAGGATCCTCCTGCTTCAGCCTCCCGAGTAGCTGGGATTACAGGTTCACACCACCATGCCTGGCTACTTTTTGTATTTTTTGTAGCGATGAGTTTTACCATGTTGCTCTGATTTGTCTTGAACTCCTGTCCTCAGACAATCCTCCCACCTGGGCCTCCCAAAGTGTTGTGATTACAGGCATGAGCAACTGTGCACGGCCAACTCTAAACTTCCTAATGCATCATCAGTTAATGCCTTTTATGATCTGACTCCATTCTATCAGAATTCTATTTTCAGAGACATTTTTATTTCTATTTTTATACTTGCTGTTCTCTTAGCTTAAATGATGAGACACTCTAAACTCTCTTTTGCTCTTCATCTCCAGCTTTGCATTTAAAACTCAGGTAAAAAATCCCCGTCGTGTGTGTGTGTGTGTGTGTGTGTGTGTGTGTGTGTGTGTTTTCTTGGTAGAGATGGTGTCTCACTATGTTGCTCAGTCTGGTCTCCTGGGGTCAAACAATCCTCTTGTCCTTGCCTCCCAAAGTGTTGGGATTACAGGCATGAGCCAGTGTGTCCAGCCTTAAATCCCACTATCTTGAGACCTTTTTCCATTCATCTAGATAAAAGTTAATTTTTTTTCCTGTGCCCCCACAGCACTTTATCTTTGTTATAGAACTTTAAAAAATTGTGTTTAATATCTGCTTAGTTGACTGGCTACTTTTGTGTTTTCCCTGCTAGATTGTAAGCTCCTAGAGGAAAATTACAGAGCTTATTTATTGGTGGTTTAATTTAAATACATTTTTTCCCTCTATAGATTAGTATAAACCAGTCTGCACAGATGCCAGTTACATCTCTAAACTTGCTTGGTATTTTGGTTTACACATACTCTCATACTCTAGGATAGGGCAGGTAATTGTTTCGATTTATAAGGAGGGAATTTAAGAACCTCCTTGTAGCTTCTACTTTATTAGAATGAGTAGAGGATGCTGGGACTCACTTTAGTGTGAATGGAATAAATTCAGACCTAATGTTTATATTTGCTCTCTGTTGTGCTGATCAAGATAAATTCTTGGTGAGTTTGAATTAATCTTTAAACGGAAAATTTTCTCAGCAGACATTGTGTCAAACTTTCATTTCCCGACTCTGAAAAATTGTAGCTATTTTTGAAAAACCAGTTGAAAGTGAATGTTGCTTAATATTCACATATAAGGTAATTTTAATTTTTTCCTTTATTTTGGACTTTGTGAATATCATTTTGTTGTTGTTATTTTGGTTTTGGTTGGCTTTGTTTTCTATAAATTTATAAGCTTTAAAGTGGGTGTTGGAAGCAGAAGTACCAAGCCAGAATCAGAAGCATTACTTGTTTGCAGTGATTTTGTTCCTTTAATTCCTGCACATTTAAATTGTGGAAGAACCTAGTGTTTTTCATGTATTTCGAAAATAAGATTGATGTACGTTAGAGGATAAATATAGGTAAAACTGGAATGTAAATAAAACGGAAATTAGAAGGTTAGTGAGAGGAACCGAAAATGGTAAATGATCTACATGCCTCCCTGCTTTTCTGTTTGCATTTTCAGTTGCATAGGGGCACTTTCACTGGGATATTTAGTAGGCATTCCAAACTCAATTTATCTAACATAAAATTATTTCACCTTTTTTAGAGCCCTTTTTTTTTTCTGATACTGCTCTTTATTATTTTTCATCTGTTTGCAAACATAATAGAGGCTAATGGTAGAAATTTTCAGTTAGTACAGAAAAGTATAAGAGATAAAAAGGCCTCTTAAGCCCAGCTACCTGATGAGATGATCATTCATGACATTTTGATAAACATTCTTCTAGACTTTTTTACATAAGTGGGAACATGTAACGATACTGTCTTGGAGCCTGTACTCCGTAATACAGTATATCATCTTTATTAGTAGCTCCTAGTATTCTGTTGTATGGATATAGCATACATTGTTTGGCTGAATCCACTTTGATAAATTCTTAGTCTTTTTTTTTTTAAATTTTTGCTATGTGTGTGTATCTAAAGCAAATATATTTTTTGTGCATTTGTTCCATTATCGTCTTTAGATTGAATTTCCCAGGGGTAAAATTGTTGAGGCAAAGATGGTATATACATGTGAAACATCGATACACTTTCAAAATGCCTTTCAGAAGGCTTTTACAAATTTACATTTCCCAGCAGTGTGGGAGTACCCATTTCCTGGGTCTCACCAACACTTGGAGTTGTCACATATTCCATTATTGTTTTTTTTTTTGTTGTTGTTGTTTTGTATTTTTAGTAGAGATGGGGTTTTGCCATGTTCGCCAGGCTGGTCTTGAACTCCTGATCTCAAGTGATCTGTTCACTTTGGCCTCCCAAAGTGCTGGAATTACAGTTGTGAGCCACTATTGGTGCCTGGAATCATTATTGTTTTATTTGCACTTTGATATTTAATACGGTTTAATATATTTTCATCTGTTTACTGTATATTTTAATTTCTTTCTTTCTTTCTTTTTTTTTTTTTTTTTGAGACGGAGTTTTTTTGCTCTTGTTGCCCAGGCAGGAGTGCAATGGCGCCATCTCGGCTCACTGTAACCTCTGCCTCCCGGGTTCAAGCGATTCTCCTTCCTCAGCCTCCAGAGTACCTGGGATTACAGGCATGCGCTACCACGCCCAGCTAATTTTGTATTTTTAGTAGAGACGAGGTTTCTCCATGTTGATCAGGCTGGTCTCAAACTCCCAACCTCAGGTGATCCACCTGTCTTGGCCTCCCAAAGTGCTGGGATTACAGGCATGAGCCACCGCGCCTGGCCTCTTTCTTTTTTTTTTTTAATTGAGACCAGGTCTCACTCTGTCACCCAGGCTGGAGTACAGTGGCACCATCTCTCCTCACTGCAACCTCCAACTCCCGGCTCAAGTGGTATCTCGTCTCAGCCTCCTGAGTAGCTGGGATCACAGATGCATGCCACCATGCCCAGCTAATTTTTTTATTTTTGGTAGAGACGGGGTTTCACCATGTTGCCAAGGCTGGTCTCAAACTCCTAAGCTCAGGTAATCTGCCTGCCTTGGCCTTTCAAAGTGCAGAGATTACAGGTCTGAGCCACTGTGCCTGGCCAGATGTTCTAATTTCTTGATTCATTTTTTTTTTTTTTAAATTAACTTGTAAGAGCTACTTGTGTGTTATAGCTACTAATTTTTTTTTTTTTTTTTGGTGGCATTAGCAAGTATTTTTCATGAGCTTGTGTTTTATCTTTTAACCTTATTTATGTAATGTTTTGTTTTAAGACTAGGTTTTTGATTGGTCTCTGTGTGTGTGTGTACATGTGTGTTTTAAGTGGCAGTAGTTTCTCCCAGGTACCTAGTGTCAAACTTTAGTAGTACTTACATCTTCTCCCTCCATAATTGTAATGAACTTCTTGTTCTGTAAAGTTTTTTCTTTTTTTTTTTTTTCAGTGGTCTTTTGGTCTACACATTTGTCTTGGAATGCTTTGTTGTTAGTTTTGCTTGCTTTTGGATTTCTCTTTAAGCTCCTCCTGTTCTCTGCGTTCAGATTTAAAATACCACTTTCATTTGATTTTTTCTTTTTGTAAGATACTTACAGAATGAAATACTTTTAAAATTATTTATTTATTTATTTATTTTTGATATGGCGTCTCACTTGTTGCCCAGGCTGTAGTGCAGTGGTGTGATCTTGGCTCACTGCAACCTTTGCCTCCTGGGTTCAAGCTGTTCTCCTGCCTCAGCCTCCTGAGTAGGTGGGATTACAGGTGCCCGCCACCATGCCTGGCTAATTTTTGTACTTTTAGTAGAGATGGGGTTTTGCCATGTTGGCCAGGCTGGTCTCGAACTCCTGACCTCAGGTGATCTGCCCACCTTGGCCTCTTAAAGTGTGGGGATTACAGGTGTGAGCCACTGCACCTGGCCAATTTATTTTTTATTGACAAATAATTATATAAATTTATGTGTGTGATATTTTGGTGTTTACCTGTGGAGGGCTTAATCAAGATAATTAAGAAATCCATCACATCACATACATGCTATTTTGGTGGTGAAAACATTTTAAAAATAATTTTCTTTTTTAACACAGCTCCAAGCAGCCATTGAAGAAAACATTTAAAATCTACTCTCTGGTCAGGCACAGTGGCTCACGTCTGTAATCCCAGCACTTTGGAAGGCCAAGGTGGGTGGATTACTTGAGGTCAGGAGTTCAAGACCAGCCTGGCCAACATGGCAAAACCCCGTCTCTACTAAAAACACAAAACATAGCCAGGCACGGTGGCGTGTGCCTGTAGACCCCAACTACTCGGGAGGCTGAGGCAGCAGAATAGCTTGACCCTGGGAGGCAGAGGTTGCAGCAAGCCAAGATCTTGCCATGACACTCCAGCCTGGGCACAAAGCAAGACTCTATTTCAAAACAAACAAAAAAACTACTCTTTTGTCAATATCAGAATATGCAGTGCGTTATTGTAGTCACCATTCTGCGCAATAGATCACTAAAATTTATTCCTTCTGTCTATCTGAAACTTTGTGTCTTTTGATCAGCATCTCCCTTTCCCTATACACTCCTCTCCCCTAGACCCTGGTAACCACCATTCTACTCCCTGGTTCTGTGAGTTTGAATTTTCTAGATTCCATATATAAGTGAGATCGTGCAGTATTTATTTTCCTGTCACAAATGACATAATTTACTTCTTTTTTAAAGCTGAGCTGAGTGCGGTGGCGCAGGCCTGTTATCCTAGTACCTTGGGAGCCCGAGGCAGGCAGATCGCTTGAGCTCAGGAGTTTGAGACTGGTCTGGGCAACGTGATGAAATCCCTTCTTTATAAATACAGAAAAATTAGCCCAGCATGGTGGCATGTACCTGTAGTCCCAGCTATTTGTGAGGCAGAACTGGGAGAATCGCGTGAGCCCTGGAGGTAAAGGCTACAGTGAGCTGAGATTGAGCCGTGCTACTGCACTCCATCCTGGGCAACAGAGTGAGACCCTTTCTCAGAAACAAAACAAAACAAAAAACAAACCTGAACCACATTAAATAAATTAATCCGTTCATCTAATGATGGACACCTAGATTGCTTCCGTATCTGAACTATTGTGAATAATGTTGCAATGAACATGGGAGTGGAGACATCTCCTACGCATACTGATTGCAGTTTCTTTCGGTATATACCCAGAAGTGGGATCATGTGGTAATCCTGTTTTTACTTTTTTGAGGAACCTCCATACCATTATCCATGATGGCTGTAGTAATTTACATTCATACCAGCAGTGCACAAGGGTCCCCTTTTCTCTATACCCTCGCCAACACTTGTTATCTTTCATTTTTTTGAGGCTAGCCATTCTAGCAGGTGGGAGGTGGTATCTCATAGTGGTTTTAGTTTGCATTTCCTTGGTGATTATTGATGATGATGAGCATTTTTTCATGTATCTGTTGACCATTTGTATGTCCTTTTTTTTTTAAAAACACTGAGATGGAGTCTTGCTATGTTGCCCAGGCTGGTCTCAAACACCTGTGCTCAAGGAGTCCTCCCACCTCACTCACTTCAGTCTCCCAAGTAGCTGGGATTCAAGCGTTAATCACCAAACCCAACTGTGTTCCCTCTTTTGAGGAATGTCTATTTAGGTCCTTTAGGCTATTTATTTTCTTTCTGTTGATTTGAATTCATAAAATATTTTGAATGTTAATCCCTTATCAGATGTGTGGTTTGTAGGTATTTTCTCCTTATCCACAGGTTGTCACTTTACTTCGTTAATTGTTTCCTTTGTTTTGCAGAAGCTTTTAAATTTGATCCATCTCTTTGTTTATTTTTGCTTTTGTTCCCTGTAGTTTTGGGTTTATAACCATAAAACCTTTGCCCAAACTAATGTCATGGAGCTTTTCTTCTACTTTCTACTGTATAAGGTGTGAGATGAGAGTCTATTTTCATTATTCTCCATGTGGATATCCAGTTTTCCCACCCCTGTTTATTTTTATTTTTAAGACACAGGGTCTTGCTGTGTTGGCCAAGGCTGGTCTCAGAACTCTTACGTTCAAGCAATCCTCCCGCCTAGCCTCCCCAGTAGCTAGGACTACAGACATGCACCACTGTGCCTCACTCCCGTCACCATTTATTGAAGAGGCTGTCCTTTTCTTACTGTATGTTCTTGGCTACTTTGTCAAAAATCAGTTGACTATAAATGGGTTTATTTCTGGGTTCTCTATTCTGTTCCTTCAGTTAATGTCTCTGTTTTTATACCAGTACCATACTCTTTTGATTAACATAGCTTTGTAATACACTTTGAAGTCAGATAGTGTGATACCTCCAGCCTTGTTCTTTTTGCTCGGAATTGCTTTGGCCATTTGGGATCTTTTGAGGGTTTGAGTATTCCACTGAATCAAATTCTTGAATGGGGCATTTAAGACTGCCAACACAGACTGAACCAAACTACTCTTACTTCTTACTGTATATCCTGATCACAATACAAACTGGACTATTTACTATTTTCTTGTATCTCACTTTGTATCCTTCCTTCAATTGGCCAATCTGCCTTGCTCGTTCTTTCAACCTTAGTTCAGGTGTTTTTTTGTTTGTTTGTTTGTTTGTTTGTTTTGAGATGAAGCCTCGCTTTGTGGCTGGAGTGCAGTGGTGTGATCTCGGCTCACTGCAACCTCCACCTCCCAGGTTCAAGCAATTCTCCTGTCTCAGCCTCCGGAGTAGTTGGGATTACAGGCACACGCAACCACGCCTGGCTAGTTGTTTTTGTATTTTTAGTAGAGATGGGATTTCACCACGTTGGCCACCTGGTCTCGAACTCCTGACCTCAGGTGATCCACCTGCCTTGGCCTCCCAAAGTGCTGGGATTACAGGTGTGAGCCACCGCGCCTAGTCTCAGGTATTGTTTTTATCTATGAAGCCTTCATTAATCTCGTTTAGAAGTGATTTTTAAAAATAACCTTTAGAACTGAGATCACTTTGTGAGTAATTATTACATCCAGTTCACCCAGTTGATAGGCATTTGAGTTGTTTCCAGTTTTTGGCTGTTATGAGCAAAGCTACTGAACATTTGAGTACAGGTCTTTTGTTTTTGTTTCTCTTGAGTAAATTAGGAGAGGGTTTGCTGTGTTGTATGGGAAGCTAATGCTTGACTTCCTACAATCCCATAGTCTTTTTCAAAATGTCTTTGCCATTTGCATTCCAGTCAGTACAGTATGGGCATTCCAGATGCCTCACCTCCTCAGTAAGACTTCTTTTTTTTTTGTCAGTCTTTGATTTTAGCCATTCTAGTGGATGGGTATTGGTATCTAATTGTGGTTTTATTTGCAATTCCCTAATGATAAGTAATGTTGAGTATACTTCCATATGTTTATTTGCCCTTCATATCTTCTGCTAAGTGTCTCAAAATGTTCATTCTTCATGAATTGGGTTGTCTTACTAAGTTGTAAGAATTCTGTATATATGCTAGATACAAATCCATGTTTTGCAAACGTTTTTTCCTCAGTCTGTGACTCACTTTCCCTAACAGTAATTTCCAAGAGCAAAAGTTTTAAATTTTAATGAAAAACCATTTTAGCATTTTTCTGATTTATGCTTTTTTTTTTGTTTTTTTTGAGACAGCGTGTCTCGCTCTGTCGCCCAGGCATGTTCTCAGCTCGCTGCAACCTCCGCCTCCTGGGTTCAAGCGATTCTCGTGTCTCAGCCTCCTGAGTAGCTGGGATTATAGGCGTGTGCTATCACGCTCAGCTAAATTTTGTATTTTTAATAGAGACAGGGTTTCACGATGTTGGCCAGGCCGGTCTCAAACTCCTGACCTCAGCCTGCTTCTGTCTCCCAAAGTGCTGGGATTACAGGCGTGAGCCACCCACCGTGTTCAGCCAGATTTATGCTTTTTATGTCCAAAAAAATTTTTGCCTAACCCACAGTAACAGAGATTTTCTCCTTAGGCTTATAATGTGCATGTTTATCAGTCTACTTTTATGTATAATGTTAACTTTATGATAACATACTTACATTTTCATCTTGTACTGTTGTCACCTCTTTTTTTTTTGAGACGGAGTCTTCTTCGCCTAGGCTGGAGTACAATGGCACGATCTTGGCTCACTACAACCTCCGCCTCCCAGGTTCAAGCAGTTCTCCTGCCTCAGCCTCCCCAGTAGCTGGGATTACAGGCATGTACCACCACGCCCAATGAATTTTTGTATTTTTAGTAGAGATGGAATTTCACCCTGTTGGCCAGGCTGATCTCGAACTCCTGACCTCAAGTGATCCACCCACTTCAGCCTCCCAAAGTGCTGGGATTACAGGCCTGAGCCACCGCACCCGGTTGTTGTCATCTGTTTTATGTCTGTGTTTGCATGGCGTATGTGTGTTATACATAGACATAAAATTTAAAATGAGGAGAGTCACTTCTTGGGGAAATATTTACTCAAATATTTACCTTTTCGAGTGCTTTTCCTTTTTACAGATCCAACTTTCCATGTAGTATCATTTTCCTGTGGCTGGAGGAATGACTTTGAACATTTTTTATAATGTAGGTCTGCTTTTTGTATGTCTGATAAACTCTCCATTTTGAGAGATAGTTTTACTGGGTATGGAATCCTAAACTGAAATTTTTTTCCTTAATATTTTGACTTGTTGCATTTCTGGCTGATAAATTTCTATAATATTTTGGTTTTGTTTCAGCCATTGGATTTCAAGTCCTGTGATTTTTTAAATATTTGTGGTTCTTAAGCACCTAGTACAGCATATGATAGTAGGTACCTAGCAAGTGAGATTAAATTGCCTGTCTTGTTTTAAAATTGTATTTTCTAGGGCTGTGTGTAGTGACTCATGCCTGTAATCCCAGCAGTTTGGGAGGCCAGGGCAGGCAGATCACCTGAGGCCAGGAGTTCGAGACTAGCCTGGCCAACATGGCAAAACCCCATCTCTACTAAAGATACAAAACTGGCTGGGTGTGGTGGTATGCCCCTGTAATCGCAGCTACTTGGAAGGCTGAAGTAGGAGAATCGCTTGAACCCGGGAGGCCGAGGTTGCAGTGAGCCAAGATCTTGCCACTACACTCCAGCCTGGGCAACAGAGTAAGACTCTATCTCTAAAAAACAAAACAAAACAAAAACCTTGTATTTTGTAGCAAACTATTTCTTCAGCCTAAATTGCTTTGGATTAAAAAAAGAGGTTCAGGCTGGGCACGGTGGCTCACACCTGTAATCCCAGCACTTTGGGAGACCGAGGCAGGTGAATCACGAGGTCAGGAGTTCGAGACCAGCCTGGCCAATATGGTGAAACTCTGTCTTTACTAAAAATACAAAAATTAGCCAGACGTGGTGGCAGGCGCCTGTAGTCCCAGCTACTTGGGAGGCTGAGGCAGAAGAATCACTTGAACCTGGGAGCTTGCAGTGAGCCGAGATTGTACCACTGCATTCTAGCCTGGGCGACAGAGCAAGACTCCATCTCAAAACAACAACAACAACAACAACAACAAAAACCCACAAAGGTCCAGCCTCACAGGGTTAAAAAAAATTCTGTTGATATTAACAAAGTCTAGTAATATACTGTGAACAAATTCTTGATGGCTGGAGAGAGACTATCAAAGTATGTGCCTTTGTGCATATTAAGTACTGAGCTCCCTTCTACTCTTCTCATCTGCTTTTCTTTTTCCGTCTTCAAAAATACATCTCAAGGCATGGTTCAGGAAAACATGAAGACAAACACAGAGTTTGTGCTCAGTGGACTAGAACATGTTTGCTTGAGCACATTTGCAAAAAGTCAGCCATGTGTCTTTTTGTTGTTGTCGTTACTTTTAATATGGCGTAAGGACCATAAAGGAAGTATACTTTTAGAATAAACACAAAACTTTTCATTTTTATGTTATCTTTTCTGGTTTTAAAAATAACATGTTTATTGAAATATATTTCACATACCGTACAGTTACTGTTTTAAGCTACAATTTATTAGTCTTTAGTCTCTTCATAGCATTGTGTAACCGTCACCACTAATTTGAGAATATTTCAGTCACTCCAGAGAGAAACTCCATGACTATTAGCAGTCACTCCCCATTCCCACATCCTACAGTCTTGGCAACCAATGGTTGGTGATTTCTTTCTGTCTTTATAGATTTACCTATCCTGGACATTTCATTTCACTGGAATCATATAAAGTATCGTGTTTTGTGGCTGGATTCTTTCACTAAAGCATAATGTTTTCAAGGTTTATTTGTGTTGTTGTATGGATCAATATTCCTTTAAATGGTCAAATATTCCATTGTACAGTTATGCCACACTTTATCATTAGTCATGGACATTTGGGTTAACTTTTTGGCCATTTTTTTTAATGCTGCTATGAACATTTGTGTACACATTTTTGCATGAACATTTGTTTTTCTCTTGAGCGTATACCTAGGAGTAGAATTGCTGGGTCATATGATAATTTTATGTTTAAGATTTTAAAGAGCTGATAAACTGTTTTTTAAAATAGTTGCATCATTTTTATATTCATATCAGCAACATATGAGGGTTCCAGTTTCTTCACATCCTCAACAAAAGTTTCTTTTTGATTGTAGCCATCTTGGTATTTGCAGTGGGATCACATTTTGGTTTGGATTTGCATTTCTCTAATGACAAGTAAAGTTGAGCATCTTCTCATGTGTTTTTGACCCTTTGAGAAATGGCCAAAATCTTTTTTTGAGAAATGTCTACATGAATCTCTTGCCCATCCCCACCCACCCACCCCTGTTTTTTGAGACAGGGTCTCACTCTGTTGCCCAGGCTGGAGTGCAATGGCACAATCTTGGCTTACTGCAGCCTCCATCGCTGGGGCTCAAACGATTTCCCTATCTTAGCCTCCTGAGCAGCTGGGACCACAGGTGCACAGGGACCACCACACCCGGCTAATTTTTTTGTATTTTTGTATAGATGAGGTTTTGCCATGCTGCCCAGTCTGGTCTCAAACTCAAGCTCAAGCAGTCGTCCCACCTTGGCCTCCCAAAATGCTGGGATTATGGGCATGAGACACCATGCCCGGCCTTCTTTGCCCATTTTTAAATTGGGCTGTTGTCTTGTTATAGGGTCTTAAGGGTTTTGTATACTGTCTATTCTGGATGTAAGTCCTTTATCAGATACGTTATTTACAAGTAATTTCTCTCTCATTCTATCACTTTGTTGATGGTGTCAATTAAAGCACAGAAGTATTTCATTTTGATGAAGTCTTATTATATATTGCTTGTGTTTTTGGTATCAAATCTAAGAAGGCTTTGCCTAATCTATGTTCACAAAGATTTTCTGCATTTTCCTCTAAAAATTTTATAGTTTTAGCTCCTACTTTGATCGATTTTCAGTTAGTTTCTTGTATGGTGAAAGGAAGAGGCCTAGCTTCATTCTTTTGTGTGTGGATATACAGTTGTCCCAGCACCATTTGTTGAAAAGAGTATTCTTTTTCCATTGAATTGTCTTAGCACCCTTGTTGAAAATCAACTGATCATGAATATTAGGATTTATTTATGTACTCTGAATTATATTCCATTGATTTATGTATCCGTCTGTATGCCAGTGCCACACAGTCTTGCTTACTCTAATTTTGCAGTAATTTTTGAAATCAGGAAGTGTGAATCTTCCAACTTAGGTCTTTTTAAAGATTGTTTTGACTCTTTGGGTTCTTGGCATTTTCAAATGAATTTTAGAATCAGCTTGCCAGTTAGTTCAAAAAAGAAGCTAGGATTTTGATGTGGAGTACATTGATTTAAACAATTTTTTGTTTCATCACTACAAAATTGCAACACATTGACTTTTTAGATTAATTTGGGGAGTATTGTTAATTCTTTTTTTTTTTTTCTTTTTGAGATAGGGTTTCACTATGTTGCTCAGGGTGGTTTTGAACTCTTGGGCTCAAGCACTCCTCCTGCCTTGGCCTCCCTAGGTGTTGGGATTACAGGCATGAACCAGCACGCCTGGCCACGGAATATTACCTTTTAACAGGTTAAGTCATCTAATATGTGAACATGGGATGACTTTCCTTTTATTTAGATTTTCCTTAATATTTTTTAGTGTGTTTTGTAGTTTTCAGGGTATAAGCCTTGCACTTTTTAAATTAAATTTTTAGGTATTTCAGCCTTTTAAAGGCTATTGCAATGGAATTGTTCTCTTTTTTCTTTCTTTTTTGAGATGAAGTCTTGCTCTGTCGCCCAGGCTGGAGTGCAGTGGCGCGGTCTTGGCTCTCTGCAACTCTGCCTCTCATGTAGCTAGGATTACAGGTGGGGACCACCACGCCTGGCTAATTTTTGTATTTTTAGTAGAAACAGGATTTTGCCATGTTGGCCAGGCTGGTCTCGAACTCTTGACCTCAGGTGATCCGCCCACCTTGGCCTCCCGAAGTACTGGGATTACAGGTGTGAGCCACAGTACCTGGCCTGGATTTGTTTTATTTCTTATCCTTGACCAATTACAATGGCTAGAATCTCAAATACAATGTTGAGCAGAAGGGATGAGAAGGGACTTTCTTGTCTTGTTCCTCATTTAGTCTTTCTTCGCAAAGTGCTTAGTTGCAGATTTGTCATAAATGCCTAGTTTTATTTTTTAATAAAAAATAATGACTTTGATTCCAACTCATTGCAGAAGTCAGAAAAAGAAAAACGACTTTGTTTGCCTCGAAGTCTAAGTTTTGGTGTAAAAAAAATTCTGGGTTGGGCATGGTGGCTCACACCTGTTATCCCAGCACTTTGGGAGGCCGAGGCAGGAGGGTCACTTGAACCCAGGAGTTTGAGACTAGCCTGGGCAACATGGCACAGACTTGTCTCTACAGAAAATACAAAAATTAGCCAGGCCTGGTGGTGTGCACCTGTAGTCCCATCTACTTGAGGGGCTGAGGCAGGAGAATCGCTTGAGCCCGGGAGGTTGAGGCTGCAGTCAGTGAACCAAGATTATACCACTGCACTCCAGCTTGGACCACAGAGTGAGACCCTGTCTCAAAGCAAAAAAAAAAAAAAAAAAAAACCTCAAATACCTTGTTTGACCCCTATACGGGAGCATATATTAATATAAATATTCATTACTATTCTAGGGTCCATGAAAAAAGGAAATCTCCTATTTTGTAGTATGTGTGTAATGATTGCCACATTGGTTTCTCATATACCATGTGTACAGAAACATTTGAACAGTGTTTTATAATGAGTAATATATGCATTAGTGTTGAAATTATGAGAAAGAGCCAGCCATGTGATGATCTAAGCATCCCAGGAAAAGAAAATAATGTATGCTTAGGCGTCAAGTCAGGAAGAAGCTTGACCTTCTGCAAAAGCAGAAAGGAGACCAGCGTGGCTGGAGTCTAGTAAATAAAGAAGGGTATAATAAAGATGGAAGGTGGTTTAGACCTTGTGAGTCACAACACAGAGTTTTATTTTTATTTTAAATGCAGTTGGAAGCCATTGCAGAGTTTTAAGCAAGGACATGGCATAACCCAATTTATGTTTTTAAAAGACAAAGACATAAAATACAAGCCAACCTGTAACAAGTACTGGGTGATTTCAGCATATGGGGAAGTGATAGAGATGAGACCTCAGCTTGACCCATGAAAGATCGATAAGAGTTAAACAGGCTGGGCATCGTGGCTCACACCTGTAATCCCAGCACTTTGGGAGGCCAAGATGGTCGGATCACCTGAGGTCAGGAGTTTGAGACTAGCCTAACCTGGTGAAACCCTGTCTCTACTAAAAATACAGAAATTAGCTGGGTGTAGTGGCGGGTGCCTGTAATCCCAGCTACTTGGGAGGCTGAGGCAGGAGAATCGCTTGAACCTGGGAGGCGGAGGTTGCAGTGAACCAAGATCATGCCATTGCACTCCAGCCTGGGCAACAGAGTGAGACTCCGTCACACACACACACACACACACACACACACACACACACACACACACGAATTAAACAAATGGAGGAGAAAGAGGTAGTGTGTAGCAATAAATAGTGCCTGGCTTTGAAATGGAAGACTTGGGTTTGAGTATTGATTCTGCCTCTTCTTAGTTCCCCCATCTGCTTTCTCTATACTTTGGTTGCACATGAGGAGAAAATCAAATGAAAAATGCTTATAAATGTGAACCTGTGAGGGTTAGTATGGTATATCGTCATGTCCCCAGTTTTCCATGGGGCATATATTCCAGTATTTGCAGTGGTTGCCTGAAACCACCAAAGTAGTACTCCACTCTAAACATACTATGTTTTTTTCTATACATACGTACCTGTGATAAAGTTTAATTTATGAATTAGGCACAGTAAGAGATTAACAACAATAATAAAATAGAACAGTTATAACAATACGCTGAAATAAAAGTTATGGGAATGTGGGGTCTGTCTCAACATATCTTATCATACTGTACCTTGCATATGAGAAACCATGGAAAGTAAAATTGCGGATGAGGGGACTGTTGTACGGTATTTGTTTTATTCAGTGAAAGACTCTTACCTGTGTGGTATTATGCTAGGGGCTGTGGAGTGATACAACAATGAATTAGACTTCTCAAGGAGGGTACAGTTTAATAGACAATGTGAGGTTGATATCTAAAATATGAAGTTAAGAGTGAGAGATCATAAGAAGGGTGCAGATACAATGCTATGGGAGTTCAAAGAATGGAGAGCCTGCTTCTTGCTTGGATTTGACTTCTTTCTTCATAAGGCTTTATGAGGAAGGAAGCACTTTTATGCTAGTGCTTGAGAGATGGATAAGCCTTGAATATAAGATGGAGGGCAAGATGATATTCTCCCTAGGCTGGTATGTGGGAGTGTAAAGGCATGGAAGTACTGGGCAAATTTAGTACTTGATAAGCAAAGGTAGGTTAGGACCAAACAAATTATGCAGTACCTTGATACTAGGCTACTGTGCATTCTTTTCAATAGGAATACTATCAGTAGTGTCTTTAATTGTGTAAATATTTATTGAGCATCTACCACTGCCAGGTTTATGATAGAAGTCAAGGCTTGAAGATAGAATATCTCAGTTTAGTTGGGGAAGATAGATTATCTGATTATTTTTATTCCGAGATATAAACAAAGTTGTGATGGGATCATAGGACAAGTACCAGCTCTAACTGACTGGCATAATAAGAGAGGGCTTTATAAAGGTGGTAAACATTGTGCTGAGATACGAAGTATCCTTTTGTTTCCTAGATAAAGGAGGTGAAGAGAGGAATATTAGAGAAACATTCTAGGCCTGACACTTCCTGTATTTTGTGATGGCTGGACAAGGACTTTATATGCAAGTCAAGCAAGGCTGAAGGTTTTGGGGTAACTGAAAGATTATTCAAGTGCAGAGTTAATTGGAAAGGGTGGAGACTAGAGGTGGGAACCTGGTAAGGAGACTTGCACTGGGCCAAGTGTGTGATTATGTAGTACCTAATGTGGAATAGTAGCTATGGGGATAATGAGCATGGAGAGCTGAAGACATGCTTGAGATGTAGAATTGGTGGAGCTTGGAAACCAAATAGATCTGAGAAGAGATAAAAGGGATCATGTGGAATGTAGAATAATTTCCAGGTTTCTGCTGTTTTAGAGGGGGCCACTGCCTGAGAATAGGGTATATTTAAGGAGAAGGAGGGTGGATTTGAAGAGGAAGCTTAATCGTTTTAGCTATATTGTGTTGAAGATACGTGTCAGAGAGTTGGAAGTAGAGAGGATGATTTCCTGGGGTGAGGGGGGGGGGATGAATTGACAGTGTTTAGGTAATCATTTAAGCCACACATAGCATAAATTAAACATGTGGGAGAATGAGTATAGGAAGGAAGAAAAACCTCAAGGTGCAGAAACAGCTATAGAAGTAAGAAAATCGTGAAAACGAAAGGTAGTAGAAATAGCTAGGAAGTGCTCCAAATAGGTTGTAGCCGACATTATCACAGTGATGTTTTTTTCTTTTTCTTTTTTTTGAAAGATAGGTCATTGGTTGCCTCAGAGGTGACCGGTTGCAGAGAGGATGTGTGTATAAGCCAGATTGTGGTGGTTTGACGATTGAAAGGACAAATGAGGTTTTGGCCATAACTGGAAGGAGAGATAAAGATAATATCAATATGCCATCATTTTCTCTCTCTTTTTTTTTTTTTTTTTGTTTTATTTTCTTGTCTGTTTTTAAAGATCTTAGAGATTTGAGTAATTTATTCCTTCAGGGGAATTAACAAATGAACAGCAAAGGTTAACCTTACAATTAATAGAATAAGCCAACCATAGCCATAGAGTAGCCTAGTATAGTGCATCTCAAACTTTAATGGTTATCTTGTTAAAGATACCCATTAAATTGTGGGCTGGAGTCTGAGACACAGCATCTCTGACAAGCTTGCAATTGGTGCTGATGCTGCCTGTCTATGGACTGCACTCTAAGAAGTAAGGCTCTAGAGAGTATGAGATTGATTCATTATAGGGGAGTTAGCCTTAGATAGAAAGAGGAACACCTCCTCTCTTAATTGAGGTGGAATGTAAGGTGGATGAAGGCACAGGAAATACAGATTAAATTTGCAGGCAAGAGACATGCCTGGTAGTCTTTGTGGTTTTTTTTGTGAAACAATAAATAAAGCTATGTTATGAGAAGACTGGGATTGTGTGAGCTTGATGAAAGTTGTGAAGGTTTGGAATAGCTACTAAGAGGAGGAAAATGAGTGAATTTGGCACGTGTAATAATCACTGAACAGTGAGGATTAGTTTGGTTATGGTGTCTGTAGAAATAATTGGAGCAGAGAGAGACTAGTAATAAAGATTTTTTTTTCTTTCTTTCTTTTTCTTTTTCTTTTTTTTTTAAATGGAGTTTTTGCTCTTGTTGCCCAGGCTGGAGTGCAATGGCATGATCTTGGTTCACCGCAACCTCTGCCTCCTGGGTTCAAGCGATTCTCCTGCCTCAGCCTCCCAAGTAGCTGGGATTACAGGCATGTGCCACCACATCCAGCTAATTTTGTATTTTTAGCAGAGACAGGGTTTCTCCATGTTAGTCAGGTTGGTTTTGAACTTCTGACCTCCAGGTAATCCACCCATCTTGGCCTCCCAAAGTGCTGGGATTGCAGGTGTGAGCCACTGCACCTGGCCAGGAGAAATTGCTTATTTTTTTAAGATGATATGGTAGCCTAGGGAAGTGGTAATGAGACCTAAAGTTGAACAGTGTCCTTGAGAATGGAAGAGGAGGATGTGGTAGGCCAAATAACACCCAATACCACACCCCCTCCAAGTGCCATGCCCTAATCTTTGTAATCTGTGACTGTTACACCTTACATTTTAAGAGAAACTTTGTAGATATGATTAAATTAAGTATCTTGATATGGAGGGGTTATTCTGGGTTATCTGGGTGGGTCCTGTGTCATCACAAGGATTCTTACAAAAGAGAGGCTGTAGGGTCTAGTCAGATGACAGGAATAGGAGAGAGGAAATGCCATGGTGAAAGTAGAGGGCTGAGGAATGTAGACAGCCTGTGGAAGCTGAAAAAGGCAAGGGAACATTTTCCCAAGAGACTCCAGAAGAAACAAAGCTGTGGTGACATGTTGATTTTTAGTTCACTGAGACTGATTTTGGACTTCTGACTTGCAGAACTGCAAGATAATAAATTTGTGTTGTTCTAAACTGCTAACTTTGTGGAGTTTTCTGTTACAACAATGATCAGAAACAGAGGGTATGGATATAAGGGAATAGTATAGAGTTAGAGTCAGTAAAATGAGACAATTAAGGGGTTGTGGTATGGGAACCAGGAAACTAGATTTCTAGCCTGGGTAAATGAGTGGAGAGTAGTGAAATTAAAAATAGAGAATGGTAAGGAGTAGATGTTAGAGGAACGTGTATTTGCTTTGCATGTCATAATTTTAGGAACTGGTGAGAATAGTATTTTGAGTCTAGTAATATAGATTAGATAGAGTGGAAGAAAATTTGAAACAAGGAGATGAATTTAAGAGGCTACCACAGTGCTGTTACATATAGTTAGTAGGGCTGTTATAATGATGTTACATGACAAAATACATAGGAACATCACTTTAATGCTTTTCAGTTTGGGAGTCATATTCATACCTTTTTTTGGGGGGGGTTAATAAGTATTTGAAATAGACACAGCTGCTATTAGCATGAGAAATAAGCAGAGTGGAAACATTAGCCTCAAAGATGTTGTGGATCGCAGCTACTGTATTGGACATCCTATGTATAGAACATTTCTGTCATCCAGAAAGTTCCATTAAGTGACGCTGCTCTGTGTTATTTTCAACAGTGGAGGACTGGATATTATCAGTATTTTAGTAAAATTTGTAGGACGTGGTATTTGCTAATGAGAAACAATTGTCAGAAGACCTAGACTCCTGGAGAGACTGTGAGGTAATAGTCAAGTGAACACTAAACAATCCTCTCTCTCCAAGGAACACTAAATAGTCTAACAACGAGCACTAGCCAGTTGGGTTTCAGGATACTGGGTTTTTATTCTGGTACTGCTTTGTGTTGTGTGTATTGGGAAAACCTGTTAGAAACATAGAAAGTTCTCTTCTTAAAGAGGTCCTGTAGCCTCTTAAAAACATCAAAAGCAAGAAACAGGTAATATGTATTCATTAATTTCTATAACAATATAGGAATATTAGGAAAACATTTTTAGAAAAATCTTGGCTGGGTGCAGTGGCTCATGCCTATAACCCTAGGCCAAGGTGGACAGATCACTTGAGTCCAGGAGATCAGCCTGGACAATATGGTGAAACCCCTATCCCTACAAAACATACAGAAATTAGTCGGGTGTGGTGGTGCGCGCCTGTAGTCCCAGCTACTTGGGGGGCGGAGGTGGGAGGATCACTTGACCCTGAGAGGTCGAGGCTGCAGTGAGCCTTGTTTGCGCCACGACACTCCAGCCTGTGCGAAAAAATGAGAGACCCTGTCTAAAAAAGAAAAAAAAAATTATCTATTAAACAAGAAGGTTGGACCTGCTACCTACTTCCATTTCAATTCTTTTAGTAAAACATTATCATGCCATAATTCATTATATAGTTTTAATTAAAGATGCACTTCTCTCTTATTCTCATAACTTTTTATGGCTGTAATGTTAATCATTAGTAAAAATGACCTAAACTTAAATTTGTTTAGTTTTAGGTTCCCAAACCATGTTTGTTATAAACAGTAAATATATTATTGGAATTTATTAGCAAATCACAATATCTGAGAGAATGGAAATTTACTAAGGCATGAAATAAATAGTTTAAGGAAGGAACTTTTGTAGATAAATAAGAGTTGGAGAGGAGCAGAAGTTGTATGTAGAAGAATTTAGTTGGTATAGTGATCAAATACTATACAAAGTTGCCTCCAAAATATCTTTTTTTTTTTTTTTTTTTTGAGACGGAGTCTCGCACTGTCACCCAGGCTGGAGTGAAGTGGCCCAATCTCGGCACACTGCAAGCTCCGCCTCCCGGGTTCACGCCATTGTCCTGCCTCAGCCTCCCGAGTAGCTGGGACCACAGGCGCCTGCCACTACCACTACGCCTGGTTAATATATATATATATATATATATTTTTTTTTTCTTTTTTTTTCTTTTCTTTTTTTAGTAGAGACAGAGTTTCACTGCTTTAGCCAGGATGGTCTCGATCTCCTGACCTCGTGATCCACCTGCCTCGGCCTCCCAAAGTGCTGGGATTACAGGCGTGAGCCACCGTGCCCAGCCCCAAAATATCTTTTTATAGGACAAAAGTTTTCTGAGTCTTTATTGCTACCTCTGTTATTCAGATTCTGTCTAAAAGAGATTAATAGTTTAGAAGAATGAATTGTGTTGGGATTTTACCTATTATCTTTGTATCTCTTTTCTTAGATGAGATTCACTGATTATAAATCTCAATTAAATATACTTTATGTGTCTGAATGAAACTGATGACCGGAATCTTGCCAGTGTAGGAAAAGTTGACTTAAGAAAAGAAGGTTTGCTTTCTAAACCTTCTATGCTGTTACCTTTGATGAGATGACAGTCTCTTTGCTTTCTTCTGCTGTTTAGCTTTCTGCGACTCATCAGTATGTGATCAGGGAGTAGAAACATGATGTATATCAGACTTGTTTGGAACTCCAACAAAATCTGAAGGGAGAGGAAATTAAAAATGTGGCTGAGTATTTCATGTTATGACACTTTGGTTCCTATATTAAAGTTAACCACATTATTTCACAACCAACTTACAATCACTTCATATTTAGCCAAACATTTCCTCTCATTTCTGTGTATAATTATAAGCTTATTGATACTAAAGTATGGTTTTTTTATGAAATGCTTTCTCAATACTGAACCCTAGTTGACCCTCAGCACTTACTTGTTTTTGAAAGAAGGAGGTAGAAGTTGAATTTGTGTTTGAGTTTATCCTAAACCTAATCATCATTTTGTTTTTATCCTAGAATTAGAATGTTTCTAAACACTTCCCTCCACACTGTATTAATGTCAACTAAGAACAGAAATTTTCAGTGGCTAGGCATGGTGGCTCACGCCTGTAATCCCAGCACTTTGGGATGCCAAGGCAGAAGGATCCCTTGAGCCCAGGAGTTTGAGACCAGCTTGGGCAGCAAAGTGAGACCCTGTCTCTACAAAGTTAGCTGGGCATGGTGGTGCATACCTGTTGTTACTCAGGAAGCTGAGGTGGAGGATTGCACCTCGAGGCTGCAGTGAGCCATGGGTAGTGTGTGTGCACTCCAGCCTGGGTGACAGTGAGACCTTTTTCAAAAACAAAAACAAAAAATCTCTGCTTATTTTTTTTTTGAATTACAAAATTTTGCAAAATAAAAATTAAAATTTTGTGGGTACATAGTAGATGTATATATTTATGGGTTACATGAGATATTTTGATACAGGCATGCACGCATATTAGCCACAGGGTAAATGGGGCATCCTTTTATCCTTTGTGTTAGAAGCATTTATCCTTTGTGTTACAAACAATCCAACTATTGTCTTACAGTTTTTTTGTAAATGTACACTTAAATTATTTTTTACTATTGGCTGGGTGTAGTGGTTCATGCCTGTAATTCCAGTATTTTGGAAGGCCGAGGCAGGCAGATCACCTGAGGTAAGGAGTTCAAGACCAGCCTGGCCAACATGATGAAACCTCATCTCTACTGAAAATACAAATACTAGCCAAGCGTGGTGGGGGCATGCGTGTAATATCAGCTATCAGAAGGCTGAGACGGGAATCGCTTGAACGCGGGAGGCAAAGGCTGCAGTGAGCCGAGATCAGCCTGGCAGCTGAATTGAACAAGAATAAAAAAGCACGAGCGGCAGAGGCAGCAAGAGCCGCAGAAGCACTGCACTCCAGCCAGGGCTGGAGCGAGACTCTGACTAAAAAAAAAATTGAGTATAGTCAGCCTGTTGTGCTAACAAGTAGTAGGTCACCTTCATTCTTTGTATTTTTTGTGCCCATTAACCCTCTCCCGACCCTCCACTATGTCACTCCCCTTCCAGCCACTGGTAACCGTCCTTCTACTCTCTGTCTCCATGAGTTGAATTGTTTTAATTTTTAACTCCCACAAATAAGTGAGAACGTGCAAAGTTTGCCTTTCTGTGCCTCACTTATTTCATGTAACATGATGACCTCTAGTTCCATCCATGCTGTTGCAAGTGATGGGATCTCATTTTCTTTTTATGGCTGAATAGTACTACATTGTTTATATGTACCACAGTTTGTTTATCCTTTCATCTGTTGATGGACGCTTAGGTTACTTCCAAATCTTGGCTATTATGAATAGTGCTGCAATAAACATGGGCGCACAGGTATCTCTTTAATATTATTGATTTCCTTTCTTTGGGGTATGTACCTAGGAGTGGGATTGCTGGATTGTAAGATAGCTAGTTCTATTTTTAGCTTTTTGAGGAACTTCCAAACTGTTCTTCATAGTGTTTTTACTAATTTACATTCCCATCAGCAGTATACAAGGGTTCCCTTTTCTCCACATTCTTGCCAGCTAGCTCCTTGGCAGTGTGTTAATGTGTTAACCTGCCTACTTTAGAGTTAAAAAAAAAATGCTGAGTTTAAGACCTGAGTTCTAGGCAAAAATAGAATCCAACTCAGATGTTATAAGAGACTTTAATGCAGGGACTGCAGAGGTGCCCTGGGTTAAGGGAACCCATAAGGCATGTTTTTACTAGAAACAGGGAAGCCCAAAGGGGCAGGAAAAATATTGTGCTATTGGAGCCTCATGAGAGCTGTGAAGAGGGTGCCTCACAGCAACCATGGTGGTGGAGGGATGCAGCTTCTGCCAGAAAATGCGGCCATGAGGAGGGAGGGAGGTAGGAAGAAATAATGCAGCCTTTCTCCGCCGCCTTATCTTCTGTCAGTGGCAAGACAGCCCTGGAACCCAGAAGGCATATCTGTTGGGGTCAGCATCATTGGTTACAGAGTAGAGCAGAAAAGTATTGGGAGATAGAGTAGTTGTAGTAAGATAATAAGCAACACAACTACTAATGAGTTCAGTTGTTGACTTCAGGTAATATAATATTTTACCCAATTTCTTATATGTTATCTATGCATACTTTACTGGGTTGATGTGGGCATTAAATGAGATAACGTGAAAGTATTATCATAGTGTCTTTGTCTTGTTGAGTATATTTTAAAAGTCTTAGTAATGCACGGATTTGAAAAGCTCAGCTTCCTTTCACTTGGTACTGTGTTAAATTTGTTTTGTGGGAACTTTGGTTGCCACTATATTTTTAAATATATGTTTTCCAGTAATTTTTGAGAAGTGAATGGCCTCATTATCAAGTTGTTTCCAAGATTTAGTTTCTCATTGTTTTATACAGCAAGGAGCCTGAAAACCTAAGTCCTAGTTCAGGCTATACTACTATTTGTGGCATAGTTCTTTGTGGGAGTTATTTTTACTTTGCCTCTCTGTTCTTTTCCCTTCTGAGAAATTGGAGCAATAATACTTAACTAGTAAATGTTTAATATTATGGTAAAATAATCGTTGTCAAGTACTTTGAAGACTTAAATGATATGTATATTACCTTTTACTCTCGTTCATTTTGAAAGTATCAGAGCCTCAGATTAAGAATGATTGGATGGTTTTTAGTTTGTAGCATTTTCTGTGTGAAATTATGTAGCTCATAAGATATTATCTTGTATATGTGTGTTTATGTGAGTAAAGTGATTATGCTTATGTCTATTTTAGTTAATGTGTGTGAATGTAATTTTTTTTTTTTTTTTTTGAGACAGAGTCTTGCTCTGTGCCCTTCACCTCCCAGGTTCAAGCAATTCTCCTGCCTTAGACTACAGGCGCATGCCACCATGCCCGGCTACTTTTTGCAGTTTTTTTTTTTTTGAGGCGGAGTCTTGCTCTGTCGCCCAGGCTGGAGTGCAGTGGCCGGATCTCAGCTTACTGCAAGCTCTACCTCCCGGGTTTACGCCATTCTCCTGCCTCAGCCTCCTGAGTAGCTGGGACTACAGGCGCCGCCACCTCGCCCGGCTAGTTTTTTGTATTTTTTAGTAGAGATGGGGTTTCACCATGTTAGCCAGGATGGTCTCGATCTCCTGACCTCGTGATCCACCCATCTTGGCCTCCCAAAGTGCTGGGATTACAGGCTTGAGCCACTGCACCTGGCCTACTTTTTGCAGTACTAGTAGAGACGGGGTTTCATTCACTATGTTGGCCAGACTTGTCTCGAACTCCTGACCTCGTGATCCGCCCACCTTGGCCTCCCAAAGTGCTGGGATTACAGGCGTGAGCCATCACGCCTGGCTGTACATTTTCTTAAAACTATCTTTCTGAAACGAACTCCAAGAGACTCTATTTATTGCCCAGTAGTAAGTCTTGTCTTTTTCACTCTTGCCATAGACAGAGCACTGTTTATTTCTGAACTTATGGTTGAGTAAGGTACTTTTGAGATGTGGCAACTGTCTCCTGGTAAAAGATTTGTCAGATTTTACCCTGCTGCTACTACTACCATTGATGTAGCCTTATTGCCTACTTCTTTTTTCTGAGACAGCAGTGATGCCTTGTCACATTTTTCCTCCTCATTTTTACATTTGTAGACCAAAGCAAGATAGGGGCAATCCATTTTGAAGAGAACTATGACCACCAAATAATATTCTACTTTAAAGAACTTTTTATTTTTCAAAACTCCTTCGAAAATGTAACTTTGAAATTAAGTAAATTTCTATTTTATTTCATAAACTCGAGTTAGCACTGTCTTTGTAAATTCCAAACTGAACCTTTCTGAATTACTGACTAAATCTTAATTATTTCTCACCAGACGGTCTGGCAAATCCCGAAGCAGAAGCCCGTATTCATCTAGGCATTCAAGATCTCGTAGCAGGCACAGATTGTCTAGATCCAGAAGTCGTCATTCTAGTATTTCTCCTAGCACACTAACTCTGAAGAGTAGCCTGGCAGCTGAATTGAACAAGAATAAAAAAGCACGAGCGGCAGAGGCAGCAAGAGCCGCAGAAGCAGCGAAAGCTGCAGAAGCAACTAAGGCTGCTGAGGCTGCTGCCAAAGCTGCAAAAGCTTCAAACACTTCTACACCTACCAAGGGGAACACAGAAACTAGTGCCAGTGCATCACAAACAAACCATGTGAAGGATGTGAAGAAAATTAAAATTGAACATGCACCTTCTCCCTCAAGTGGTGGAACTTTAAAAAATGACAAAGCAAAAACAAAGCCACCTCTTCAGGTAACGAAGGTGGAAAATAATTTGATTGTAGATAAAGCCGCCAAGAAAGCAGTCATAGTTGGAAAGGAGAGTAAATCTGCTGCTACAAAGGAGGAACCAGTATCTCTTAAAGAGAAAACCAAACCACTTACACCAAGCATAGGAGCCAAGGAGAAGGAGCAACATGTAGCTTTAGTGACCTCTACATTACCACCGTTACCTTTGCCTCCCATGCTGCCTGAAGATAAAGAAGCTGATAGGTAAGTGAAAAAAGTATTTGTCAATAACTGCTCAAAGAAAAAATGTAAGTCTGAAGTGAGAAATGGTTTGACCTCCCCTAACCCCCTCAAAACAACTTTAGTGGAAAAGACTACAAGTAAGTGAATGAATTTTCTTTATTGTATGCATCTTAAAATTAAGCACATTGCATACAAGATGGCAAAATTAAAGTTTATACTAAGACATTCAGGGAAAAATTGCCATTGCCTTGGGATACAATGAATATTTCAATATGATTTTGGGTATTAGAAATACCAGTATTCTCTTTGGTTTAGTTTTCCTTGATGATGGCAATCAGAAACAGGACATTTTATGAATAAGTTGGCCATGTTTAATATACATCTCATAAGCATTTGTCTCATTTATTTCTAAGTTTCTTCAGTGGCCTCGTAGATTTATCACTGTCAGTGATTTTATTATCATTTTTTAGTTTAGTTTTTTCTTAACTCTTTTAATTAAAAAAAATTTTTTTAAAGCCTGTCTTGCAGTTGGGATTAATCACATTATATTATAGGAAACTCATAATGTGGCCAGGCGTGGTGGCTCAAGCCTGTAATCCCAGCACTTTGGGAGGCCGAGGCGAGTGGATCACCTGAGGTCAGGAGTTCAAGACCAGCCTGGCCAACATGGTGAAACCCTGTGTCTACTAAAAATACAAAATACTTAGCCGGCTGCAGTGGCGGGTGCCTGTAATCCCAGCTACTAGGGAGGCTGAGGCAGGAGAGTCACTTGAAGCTGGGAGGTGGAGGTTACAGTGAGCCGAAGTCACACCACTGCACTCCAGCCAGCCTGGATGACACAGTAAGACTGTGTCTCAAAAAAAAAAACCAAAAAAAGAAAGAAAGAAAATTGATAATGTCATTATGCTTTCCTTTAACACGTTTAAAAAATTTCTATTATGAACGTTGAGGGTATGACTTATTTTTTTATTGAGAAACATATTCTTAAGAGGAAGTTAAAATACAACTAAGAATGTTTATTTTTTGTGTCCTAGTGTAGAAGAATTAGACTTGTGTGGTTTATCTGCCTGTTATCTGCCTGTTATACCAGCTAGCTGTTTTTATTTTTTATGAAGAAATTAGAGCTTCCACCCCCACCCACTCCCCATTAAAAAGCAACTATATGAGTAGTTTTCCTAGCTGACTTTTTAAAATAGATTTTGTGGATAAAAATGCCATGTGGACAAGTGCTTACTTTGGCATTATGAAAATTTTATAATTTAACACAAACAAAAGTGAAATAATAATTCTTGAGTTTCATGCCCTTTGAGGTGCCTTTTGAAAAATAATCAAAATGTTGTTGGGAGACCCCATCCAATTTAATTGGGTGTTATTTAATTATACTACTATAATTGTTGTATTTGCAGGTTTGACTGTTAATTCATTGAATTGAGTTACTTCATTAGAGAGTAACCTGTTACTGAGAATCCATGTTTTATTGAAACTGGTGGTTCTCTACTTTATATTCTTCGTATATGCTTTAGGAGTAAATTTTTACTAGGATATTTTCAGGAACTCTGTATGTACACATATGAGTGCTTAATAAGGATATTCGTTATGCATCTGTCTTTAATTAGTTGATGGCACATTTAATTATTGTTCATTACTTTTTTTTTTTGATCCACCTTTTCTGTCTCCTCTGCTTTTTCCCCTTTTTGTTGTCTCTTCTTTCTTTGAATGTGTTTGTATGTTTAATGGATACAGAAGTTTCTTAAGATTCATGAGCACTACCAGTACATGTCTGTGTGGCCAAAGATTAATTCATCACCAATGGAACTTTCCTTATTTTGATATCTGTAATTTAACTACCGAAATGTATGTACTAACTGCATATGAGGAAGAGACTTGATATTGTTTTACTTTTTATAAAAGTTTTTAGGTGATTAAATAAAAATGTATTGTAAAAAGAAATGGTTAGAAGTGATTACTTTTGGAAATAAATGGACGCTGAAGGGAATGGATGGCACAGGAGACTTATTTTATATTTATTATTTATAATACTGTTAGAAGTACAATAACATTTGTTAGTAGGCTGTAGTAGAAAGCTTAGTTTTTAGTGCCAGTTGTACTTCTTACTACGCTCATGACTTAATCTTTCTGTGCCTCAGTCCATTTAGTTCTATTCATGGGTGAAAATATTTACAGTTTAACCTCACAGATTAGTTGTAAACATTAAACGAGTTGATGGACTGAATTTTGCAAGCTGTAAAGTGTTATGCATCTCAGTTATTATAATTAGTCCTAGTATAAATCAGCACTGCTGGAAATATTACAGATATTTAAAACTGCTTTAGATTATTGAAAAAAAGTAAAAATTACAAAGTATGATTTACATTGTATAATATATGAACCATTATATATGTAACATGTAGATCTGTTGTGTAACGAATAGACCTAGTGCTTCCTTTGAAAATAATTGGTTTTTGTAAAAGAGGAACTATTGGTTGGTTTTCCATCCTCTTTTATAATGAAGGGGGAGCACCCCCAGGACATATTTTTCATGTATCCAAAAGTAAGCTCATGGTAATTTTATGTTTACAAGTTTCTTTTTAGTAACCATTGTATACTTTTTGGTTTTTGCTGAACAGCTATTAGTTGAAAGTGGTTTATAAACTATTTCTCTTGAGGTAAAGAAACAATCTTTTCTGTTACAACATACTTTAGGAAAGCCAAATATGGGAGGTATCTTTATTTACTTGTTACTCACTGTAAATTTAAAGATCATTTTAAAGAAGAGTGAGTAATGGTCTGCATAATCTCATTGCTGTATCTTAAGGAAAGCTTTCGATCTTTGCTTTCTTTTTTTTTTTTGAGACTGAGTCTGGCTCTGTCACCCAGGCTGGAGTGCAGTGGCCGGATCTCAGCTCACTGCAAGCTCCGCCTCCCGGGTTTACACCATTCTCCTGCCTCAGCCTCCCGAGTAGCTGGGACTACAGGCGCCTGCCACCTCGCCTGGCTAGTTTTTTGTATTTTTTAGTAGAGACGGGGTTTCACCATGTTAGCCAGGATGGTCTCGATCTCCTGACCTAGTGATCCGCCCGTCTCAGCCTCCCAAAGTGCTGGGATTACAGGCTTGAGCCACCACGCCCGGCCGATCTTTGCTTTCTTTGAGCATGCCTGTATCTGTATTCCTGGTTGACTCTCACTGTTGTATCCACAAATACATTAGCAAAAGTGTGTGTGTGTGTGTTTTGAGTGGCCTCTTGATTTTGCAAACCTCTACTCCACTTGTTTTTGCTGTTTTATTATGTCTAAGTAAATTCTCCTCTTCCCTCATACTTCTTTTATTTTGAAAGTATTCAAGCACTTAGAAAAATTGAAAGAATAATACAGTTAGCATCTGTGTTTACTGGATGGAAGTTACATTTTGTTTTATATGCTCCGTCTCAGCGGGTGTGGTGGCTCACAGTTGTAATCCCAAACTGTAATGAGCACTTTGGAAAGCCAAGGTGGGCAGATGGCTGAACCCAGGAGTTTGCGACAATCCTCGGCAACATGGCGAAACCCTATCTCTACAAAAAATACAAAAATTAGCTGGCTGTGGTGGTGCATGCCTGTAGTCCTAGCTACTTGGGAGGCTGAGGTGGGAGGATCACCTGAGCCCGAGAGGTTGAGGATGCAGTGAGCTGTGATTGCGCCACTGCACTCCTGCCTGGGTAACAAAGTGAGACCCTGTCTCAAAAAAAGGAAAAAATTACACACACACACACACACACACACACACACGCTCCATCTCTAGTTGTTTAAGAGAACTAATGAGGGTATGTGTGTGTGTGTGTGTATAGTTCTCCCCGAGATGAAGTCTTGCCCTGTTGCCCAGGCTGGAATGCAGTGGTGCCATTTAGGCTCACTGCAACCTCTGCCTCCTGGGTTCAAGCAATTCTCCTGCCTCAGCTTTCGGAGTAGCTGGGATTACAGGCGCACACCACCATGCCTGGCTAAATTTTGTATTTTTAGTTGAGATGGGGTTTCACCATGTTGGCCAGGCTGGTCTCGAACCCCTGACCTTGTGATCTGCCTGCCTTGGCCTCCCAAAGTGTTGGGATTACAGGTGTAAGCCACCGCTCCCGGCTGTGTATATATTTCTTTTTACTATACCGTAAATATTTAAGTCATCTCCCAAGAATAAGGTCAGTCTCCTGCTTGATCACAGTATCATTATTGTGATAACAAGGAAATCAACAGTAGTTAATCTAATATAAATAAACAATAATATCATGCACTATATATAATCAGTAATCAGTACTCTCCCCCACCCACCCCCTGTCTCCAGCCCCATGACTTTTTGAAGAGTCTGGGCCAGTAATCTTACAGAATGTCTCACCTTTGGATTTATCTGATTATTTCTTCTTGGTATCATTTAACTTGTTCTTCTCTAATCCCTTTATTTCCCATAATCTGGAAATTACTTGTGCTTTGTTTAGATAAAGAATACACAGTTTTTTAGCCAGAATATTTAAGAGGTGATTTTATGTATTTTATGCTGTTGTTACAGGAGGACCAAAATACCAGATTGTCTTACTCTGCTAGTAGTGATATGATCACTTGGTTAAGTGGATGACCAACTTGAAGGTCTCTTCATGTATGAGGGTACATTTTCCTCTTTGCAATTAGAAGTGAGCTGTAGGGTAATAGTTTTGGCAGTGATTGAATATCCTTTTTCCCAACAACCTATCACATAATGGTTTAGCAGCCATGAATGATATTTGTCTAATTCAGTTACTATAGTAGGGGCTGCAAATGGTGATTTTTTTTTTTCCGTTGCTGCTGCACAAATTGAAAATGGTTATTTTCTAATTCTGCCGTTCCTTTTAACATTAGCTGGCCTTGTTTTGTATGTACATGTTTCCCCATATCCCATTTAATCATTCTACTCTCGTGGATTTTTATTTATTTTCTGTGTTACTAATAGTAATAGCCACTATTCCTTTTGACCCTTACATTGTCTGAAATTTGGCCAGTGGAAGCTGCTATAAGCTGACTCTTTTATTCTTTTGACATGACCTCATTTGTTTTTTCGTGTTTCCTTGCCAAAGGTATATGTTAGGCTCACTTTGAATTTTGCTTCATTCCCAAAATTGCAGTCTGTTTTCCCACAAAATCATGAGATAGATGGTAATCTGTGTGTTTTCAGAGAATGTGATTGTTTTATTATTATTTTTAAAATTAGGATCATACCATGGATAATGTTCCTTGACTTGCTTTTTCATTTAATGTGTTGGAGATCTTTCCATGTTGGTATAGATGGGCCCGATATTCTTATTACAGGAATGGATGTATCGTGTTCTTCTGTTGATTAATGGATACTTAGGTTTATAATTATTTGCTATTAAACTCTCCTTATATATTAATATTTTATGTATATTTAGGTAATTTTTATAGGATAGTTAACATGTCAAAGTACACACATTAAAAATTTGATAGAAACTGCCAAATTATGTCTTAATAAGGCTGTATACCAATTTATGCACCCAGATGTATGAAATTGCCGTAACAGTTTTGGATAGTGTCAGTTTTGACACTCTTTAAAATACGTAATTATTTAATTTTGCATTTTTCTGATAATGAGGTATGGTATTTTCTAGAACGTTTATTGGTTATTTATTATTTTTCTGGTGAATTGCTTGCTTGTATTCTGTGCTGGCTTTTCCTTAAAGTTGTTTCCCTTTTTCAAATTGGTTTTTAGTTGTTATGTTAGAGATGTTGACCTTTGCCTCTCAGAATCTATTGCTTATCTTTGACATTTGTTTTGCTTTTGGTTATATGAATGTTTTCCATTTTTATCTAGTCAAATCTATTCTCTTTAAGACTTCTAGGTTTATAAAATTTAAAAAGGTTAAGTCAGATCTCATAGAAGTTTGCTTTCGGTTATAGTGTAAAGAAGTGTTCTGATTCTTTACTCCCCCAACCCAGTGTTGTTACCAGAACTGTTTATTGTATAATTCATCTCACTAATTTCCATATATAAAAATTCTTACATATATCTGTTTCTCTACTTTCTTTTCTTTAACATATTTTATTTGTCAGTATCTTACCATTGTAATGTCTTTAGATACATGGTATATTGGCTCCCAAACTCAAATTTCTATTTTAGGGGCAAACAGTAATATAAAAATGAAGGGAATGAAGTAAATTTGTGATGAGTAAACAGCTCTGCTGTTGAGCTGCAACATCAATGTTGCTCTACGAGAATTTAAGCTTGTCTTAGAACTTTTGCTTTTTTAAAAGAGGAAGCCTAGAACCTGAATATTACGTAAATCTTTGGATTTAAAATTACTCACAATTCATAGTTCTTTATAAAACATTAGATAGACTGAATAATATATATCCTTTGACTTCAACCAGCCTTTGGCTTGTAGTTCTAGATCTTTGAATAGCTTGACAGGGCAAATCCTACTTAATTTCTCTTTTTCAGAAATTTCTTGGCAGTTCTTTTGCCTTTATTCTTAGACAAATTTTATAATCAGTCAGGTTGTCAAGTTGTATTAAAAAAAAAAAACTTTCTTGGATTTTTTTGAAACTCTATTAAATGTAATAGAGTCATAATTTGGAGACAGCTTTATAATATTAGTTTCCCATATTAAAACATGGTTTCTTTTCATTCGTTCAGATCTAATTTTATGTTCTTCAGTCAGATGTTTTATTTTTTTTCTGTTGCATGTGTGTATTTCTTTTTAAGGCATTTTATTTTTGTTGCTGTGGTGTATGGAAGTGTTTTTAAAAGCACATTTTCTATTTGATTATTGCAAATACTCAAAAATGTTTTAAATTATGTAATATTCTTGGAAAGTAATATTTGATAGTTAATATAATAACATTTAATATAGATAGTTTTTTAAGTTTTAAATTATAACTGAAATTAAAACTTTAGTTTTTTGCTTTCAGAAATGTTGATTGAATCTTCAGATAACTCTTGACTAAAGCCTCATTACAAGTTAGAGACTATAGTTTTCAAGTAAGTTATTCTAAATAGGCCTATTTTCAGTTGGCGTTCAGGTGATACCTTTTCTAGAAAGAAGCCTTTACTGTATTTCAGACTTGATTTAGCTACCCTTTAGCTACTACATTACTCTAGGAATCTGTTTGTATAACACTTTATCCTACTTCCTACCTGTCTTCCAGACTGTAAGCTCTTTTTTGAAAGAAACTGTAGCTTAATGTGTTTGTTGTTAAATTTCCAGTGCCTTACAAAATACCTAGCACATGGAAGCTCATAATCAATATTTGCTGAATGGAGGGAGAGGAAAATTGAGAAGCGGGCTGTGTGATACATTTTTTTAAAATTAAAACTACAGGCCTGGCATGATGGCTCACGCCTATAATCCCAGCTCTCTGGGAGGCCAAGGCAGTTCTTTTGGATCACCTGAGGTCGGGAGTACAAGACCAGCCTGGCCAACATGGTGAAACCCTATCTCTACTAGAAATACAAAAAAATTAGCCGGGCATGGTGATGCGTGCCTGTAGTCCCAGCTACTTAGAAGGCTGAGGCAGGAGAATTGCTTGAACTCGGGAGGCGGAGGTTGCAGTGAGCTGAGATTGTGCCACTGCACTCCAGCCTGGGCAACAGAGCAAGACTCCGTCTTAAACAAAACAAAACTACAAACCAGTTTCTTTTAAAGCATGTTTTTTCTCTGTTAAAGAACCTTTCAGTGAGTAACACAGGACATACATTTACTATGATTATTAAGTCGTTTTTATCAGATGGTATTATTAAGTTGTTTTTATCAAGTGGTATTAAAGGATTCATTTGTTTTACAGTATTATTGTTCAACATGAATAGGAGGATAATTACAATTATTTACATTGATAATAATATCTTCAGTAATTTCTGATCACAGCAGTGTAGTTGGAATAAATTTTTTCACTATGGGACTCAACTGCTATGACAGTATGTGAAGTCCAAATTTTATTATCATTATGAGATTCTCTTTCAACATGTCACATTATATTAGATGACATACTTTGTCATATCAGGGAAATTTAAAATAAATCGCCAAGTTAAGGTATACTTTAAAACTCAGAGCTCTTTATGCATTCATAAAAGGTACAAAGCTAATGGAGTTTAAATTTCAACTGTAATTCTAGTAGGCTGGAATCTTTAAAAAATTAGAAGAATCATTGTGCAATTTAGAAAAATTAATTAACCCTGAAAAGGGTCAAAGCCGAATTATCTGTGGATATTTAAATGGGCAAGATAAATACTATCATGTGCTTTCATTTATTTATTACAGTACAATATCTTTTGTGTCTCTACCAGAATCAAAGTAAGTGCTTTGCAGCTGGGTGTTGTGAGGCCAAGGCGGGCAGATCACTTGAGGTCGGGAGTTCAAGACCAGCCTGGCCAACATGGTGAAACCCCGTCTCTACTAAAAATACAAAAATTAGCCGGGTGTGGTGGCAGGCACCTGTAATCCCAGCTATTTGGGAGGCTGAGACAAGAAAATCGCTTGAACCCAGGAGGTGGAGGTTGCAGTGAGCCAAGATCCTGCCACTGCACTCCAGCCTGGGCGACAGTGAGACTCCATCTCAAAAAAAAAAAAAAAAAAAAATGGTTTGCAAAACTGAGTTTTTATGCAAAGCATGTTTAGTTGATTTTCAATTTTAATGTACAGTTTTATGGTTAATTCTGTATCGTTTTAAAAAATGAACTTTATTTTTATAACAGTCTTATATTTATAGAAAAATTATGAAGATACTACAGGGACCCTGAATACCCTGTACCCAGTTCCCTTACTGTTAATATCTTACATCATTGTGGTACATTAGTTAACAATGAATCAATATTGATACAAAGTTATCATGAAAGTTCCTACCTTATACAGATTTCCTCAGTTTTTACCTAATTCTGTATCATTTTTACCCCAAATTTTGCATTTTACAGTTGAGTATAGTGTATTACTTTAGCTAGAAAGAAACTCAGACAATAGTCTTATAATGTGAAATATTGTTGAATATTCATGACTATTGCTACTTAAATGTAAGACATAAGCACATTTTTATTACTTAACAAAATTTTTATTTGTCTGACTTCTTTCACTTTTAGCTTACGAGGAAATATTTCAGTAAAAGCAGTTAAAAAAGAAGTAGAAAAGAAACTCCGATGTCTTCTTGCTGATTTACCGCTGCCCCCTGAGCTACCAGGAGGAGATGATCTCTCAAAGAGTCCAGAGGAAAAGAAAACAGCAACACAATTACATAGTAAAAGGAGGCCTAAGTATGTGCTTGCTTTCTACCTGCTCTTAAATTGACCAGCAGTGATTCTGGGTCATCAGAAGTTCATAAAACACTAAATTAAGGTTTAAAATAAAAAATGTACTTATTCTTTCAACTTAAATATATGAATTCTATTACAGTTTTGAAAAAATTCATAATTGCTTGCATTCCTATTCACAGTGACGAATAAAACCAAATTTAATTTTCCTTCATAATTTGTAATGTATTAATTTCCTGGGGTATTGTATTTGTTTAAGATATTTTCTGTTATTAAGAGATTGAACACAGAAACACTGAAATTGGGCAGAGTAGAAGTCAGCATTTAGTGAGCCCAAATAAAATTAGTAATGGGCAAGCTGCTATTACCTTTGCTTTTAGCTCCATTTTCTCCTGTAAACAAATACATTCTTTGTTTTGCAAGAGATGGAGTAGAAGGTGGTTTGAAATTTGTATCCTAAATTAGCTTCAAGTAAGTGCCTAGAGAGACCTCTTTCCCTTAAAACCTGTTAATCAGTTAAAGGCGGGCAACACTGGTGCTTTTTTTTTTTTTTTTTTTTTTAACTTCCTAACCAAGGGACAGTGAGGACTTTAAGTTAGATCTGATTTTAGAATTGCAGTTGAGGTAGTACGTAGTGTGTGTGTTTGAGGTCATTTTCTAAACTGGCCGGGCACAGTGGCTCATGCCTGTAATCCCAGCACTTTGGGAGGCCGAGATGGGAGAATCACTTGAGTCCAGGAGTTTGATACCAGCTTGAGCAACATAGGGAAACCCCATCTCTACAAAAAAAAAAAGAAAGAAAGAAAAAAGCCCGGTGTGGTGGTGCATGCCTGTGGTCCCAGCTGCTCAGGAGGCTAAGGCAGGAGTATCACCAGAGCCAAAGAGGTCAGGGCTATAATGAGCTATGATCGTGTGCTACTGTACTCCAGCCTGGGCGACAAAGCAAGACCCTGTTTCCAAAAAAAAAAAAAAAAAGCCAAAAAATACTCTCTTCTTGAGCACTGTAATTTTATTCTTTTACTTGAATTTCTGTGATTTACTATAATATTAAAATACTACAAAATTATGTATCTTTTTGAAGAATGTAAGATTTTTGTCCTACCTATCCATCTGTATCTGCTTAAATGTGGATTCATGAGAGTTGGTTGTATTAATACCTTTTGTACTCTCTTAGACTGCAAAATCTTTTTTTTTGATGTTTTTCAGATGATTTCATCCAGCCATAAGTCTAAATTTGTCAATAAGTTTTATAGTTAGATTTTTGTTAACATTCTTTATCAAACTCTTGTTTTTTAAAAGTAGATTATGTATATTGTTAATGGATGAAAAATAAAACTCCCTGGAGATTGATTAGAGAATTTTGACTCTTACTAGTGTTGGTTTCATCTACTCATTGAAAAATTACATTTTATTTTTGAAAACCCTTCATACAAGCTCTACTACTTTTTTTCTCAGTTTAAATGCTTGTCTACAGAAGAAGAGTCAGCATATAGAAATGATACCTCAATTTTTATGATAACTTACAATACCAAATCAGTGTTACTTGTTTTGGATAGATGATGGTAAATACTGCGAGAGTAGGGAAGAATAAAGAATATACAATTGGGTGGCAAGTACATATTGAGTTATTAGACAGTTTATTCAATTTGCTTGATTGTATATAAAAACTTTAGAACTATATTTGATAGAATATGTGGGCCTCGCTATGGTGAAATCAAAGAAAAAGATATTGACTGGGGAAAACGCTGCGTGGATAAATTTGATATCATCGGAATTATTGGAGAAGGTACTTACGGACAAGTTTACAAAGCCAGGGATAAAGACACTGGTAAGAATGCCAAGTTCTGGGAATCTTTTGGGCCTATGGAATGTACTTAGTTTGTGTTTCTTTTCTAATGTTTAGCTTTGGAAATTTTCCAAAAAAATTCAAATTTATTGTGCTTTTGTTTCATCTTGTTTTTAATTTTATTCTATATATGCATTTTGTAAGTTATGAGTACATGTAAGTGAGTCTGTATATGTATATATTTTAAAAAGTGTTCCTTTAGTATTTGTTGTATACTGTATGGTAGGATTTAGTTTTTCTTTCCTCTTTTATGGTGAGTAATTCTTACACTGTTATTAATCAGAGGGAAAGGTATCTTGACCTGAATTAATCTTACTAGTAAATTTTTTTTTGTCATAAGCCTTACACAACACTTTCATTTAGCCTTCAATTTTTTTCCTGCAGTAACTATCCTTGGAGGTCAATTTTAGCAGCTTAATCTTTCATAACATAATCAGGAACTCAGAGAAAGTTTTAAAAGGCTTCACAGGAGAAGCAAAAAGTAGCTGTGTCAGAAGCTATGTATTTTACTTAATAATGCATAGAGCTAGTATTTTATCTTTCTTTACTCATAATTGCTTATTGAAATAAACCAATAGATTGGGCATGGTTGCTCATGCCTATAATCCCAGCACTTTGGGAGGCGGAGGCAGAGGCAGGGAGATGACCTAAGGCCAGGAGTTTGAGACCAGCCTGGCCAACATGAAGAAACCCTGTCTCTACCAAAGACACAAAAATTACCTGGGCATAGTGTCACATGCCTGTAAACCCAGCTACTAGGGAGGCTGAGGCTGGAACCCAGGGGGTGGAGGTTGTAGTGAACTGAGATCGTGCCACTGCACTCCAGCCTGAATGACAGAGCGAGACTCCACCTCAGAAAATAATAAAATAAAATAAAAACACACAAATTAGCTGGGTGTGGTGGCGGGCACCTATAATCCCAGCTACTTGGGAGGCTGAGGCAGGAGAATTGCTTGAACCCCGGAGGTGGAGGTTGCAGTGAGCCAAGATTGCGCCACTGCACTCCAGTCTGGGCAACAGAACAAGACTCTGTCTCAAGGAAAAAAACCAGTAGATTAAAACAGCACAGCTATTTGAGGCCATATAGTATATGGAAGATGACTTTATTGTTAGAAACTACTGAGGGCAATTACTTCATAGAGTAATAATTAGTATTTATAATGATGTGTTATCAAAAACATTAAATTACAACTTTTAAAACTGTTAAGTAAAACCAGGACTCATACACAATATAGAAGACATTCCATTAAAATTAATAGAATAAGTTGTAATGATTAAAAGAATACACCTCCTTCTTTTAGAAAATTTGTAAGAACATTTTTTTCTCCAAAGAAGTGGAATGAACAAACCTTTATTATAGTGAATTTTTTCTTATAGTAGACTTTGTGTATGTGTGTATATTTCATTTTCTATTTGGATCATTTCTGATACAAAGCTGACTCATACTTAAATTACGTGACAATTTAGTGTAGTGGGGAAGAACGTATATTTTTGAGGCAAGTAACTGGAGTTTGAATTCCAGTTTTACTACTAGGTAACTGGCCAGGTTTGGGCAAGTAATATGTCTGAGCATATTTTTTTCACTGATAGAGTTTTTCTCTATTCAGAGAAATTTTATGCATACATAAGCATATGGGCTATATTTGTCTTTCCCTTGTTCACTTTAAAAAAAAAAATGACAGTGTGATATACCCAGTCTTCAGCATCTTTTTTTTTTGAGGCGGAGTCTTGCACTATCGCCCAGGCTGAAGTGCAGTGGTGTGATCTCGGCTGACTGCAGCCTCCACCTCCCAGGTTCAAGTGATTCTCCTGCCTCAGCCACCCAAGTTGCTGAGGTTACAGGTGCCCAGCTAATTTTTTGTGTTTTTAGTAGAGTTGGGGTTTCACTATGTTGGCCAGGTTGGTCTCGAACTCCTGACCTCGTGATCTGTCCTCCTCGGCCTCCCAAAGTGCTGGGATTACAGGAATGAGCTACCGCATCCGGCCTAGCATCTTTCTGTTTTCTTTTTATTTTTTTCCAAGTGAATGTAAAAGCATCTTACTTTATTCACTGAATATATAAATGGGGAGCATAATATATTTGGACTTAGCTCATTTTTAACAGTTGTATAGTATTCCCTGGTTTATATAAATATTACATAATTTGTTCAATGACGGACTTAATTTTTTTGAACTATAAGTATTATTTGGTATATTGGAAACAAACGTATTTTGTGGGTTGTATTTTTGAGAAGTAAGAACAGAATTAAATTAAAATACATTTAAAGTTAAGAAAAATGTCATCTGCTTTTGTCAGCTGGTAACCTGATTTTATTAAATTCCTTAATAGGAGAAATGGTAGCCTTAAAAAAAGTACGTCTGGATAATGAAAAGGAAGGCTTTCCAATTACAGCAATTCGAGAAATTAAAATTCTCCGGCAGCTTACCCATCAGAGTATTATCAATATGAAGGAAATAGTGACTGATAAAGAAGATGCTTTGGATTTCAAGAAGGACAAAGGTATGTGCGCATATTTAAATAACTAATTCTTTGTATTCATGATTAATATTGCTAACTTGCAAATTTTTTTTATAGATTTGACTATTTGAGCAATTAAATACTATTGCTCTAATGTGAAACTATATTTTTAAGTTTGGTAGAGTTGAAGAATTGATTGATTTACTTTAGTGGGTTTTGAGTAAACTTCGTAAAGGGTATTTGCCAGTGTTACACATAAAGTATTCACTAGTAATATGTGTTTTTTTTGACATCAGTGTGTAGTTTTTAGAGTTCATTTTTTAGTAGTTGAAAAACATTTTTATGTTACAAATGCCTTAACATACAAGGAAACTTTATGGTAGGCATATGTATTATTTCTGAAAGTGTGGAGGCAAAAATCATACTTGAAATTGCCTTTAATAATCTATAGTGGGGTATGTATATATGTATAGTTATTATTTAGTAGAGAAGCTGACAAAAAATTAGCCTGCTTATTAAAGTAGTTATTATAGGGCATATGATGGGTGAAAGCAGTGCTCTACTGCTGGTATGTTTTACATCTTAGATTTTAGATTTAAATCTTTATACAATCTTATATTAAATCTTATATTTAAGATGTAAATATAGGATCTTTATATGAATCTTATATTTAAATCTTCATGAGATTGTAGAACCAAAGTTTACTGACTATATTCTGAGGTTTGCAAACAGCAAAACTTTTTTTCAGACTAAATCTAACATAAAACAGACACAGTGTTGCACATCTATAAGCCAAACACTTTGTGAGTCCAGGGTGTGAGGCGCACTTGAGCCCAGGAGTTCAAGACCAGCCTGGGCAACATAACGAGAGCCCATCTCTACAAAAAAAAATCAGAAAATTAGCCCTGCATGGTGGTGCATGCCTGTGGTTCCATTTACTCAGAAGGCTGAGGCAGGAGGATCTCGAGTGCAGGAGATGGAGGCTTCAGTGAACTGTGATTGCACCCTGCACTCCAATCTGGGTGACAGATTAAGACCTTGTCTCTCAAAACGAAAAGAAAAAGATTAAAGTAGGAATGTTCTGATTGAACATGGTACTTAGCCTTCTGTCTTCCCCAGCTACACACACACAGTCTCTCTCTCTCTCTCTCTCTCTCTCTCTCTCTCTCTCACTCTCTCTCTCTCTCTCTCTCTGTCTCTCTCTCTCACTCTTCTGGGAGACACAATTCAAAATGATTGATAAACTACATGGTAGTTATTTTGCATAAAGGAACTGTTTGAAAGTACAATATGGAGTTCAGAATCATCTTTTTAATTGATGTCACTTCTGTTACTTTTTGTCCCTAGTAAAGCTTGCATTTCTCAGCCTGACTTTTACCCAGGTTTGTCTTTTCAACTTTATTTTTCATTACTACTTATTGTGTGGTAGAAGGGGTACTGGTGTGACTTGAATTAGAATATCTGGGTCTTGAGACTGAGTGCATTAGTGGTGTGGGCTTATTAGTAAGGCTTTTAGCCCTTTTGAGTCTGTTATCGCTTCATCTATAAAAGGGAAACATTATCTATCATGGTAAGAATTAAGACTTTTAAACATGAAAGTATTGGGCAAATGCTGTTTGTTTTGCATTAACCTCATGCTCTAGCTAAATTAGTATATTTGCTTTTCCTCCAGCATACCTGGGCCGTCCTGCTTTTTTGATCTGTGAGATCACCTCCCTGCTTGCTTCTCCAATCCCATCTATGCCATTTTGATTGCCCACCAGGCTTCACAGACACACGCATACCCACACACTCATTCACACATGCACGCATGCACAATTTGAAAGGCTAATTTTTCACGCCTGAGGTCTCAGCCTGAATGTTGCTTTATTCATTAGTGAGGCCTTACCTTATCAGTCTTCCCACTTTCCACTACGTATAGACACAGACAATTTAATATTTCCTAATAAGTGGGAATAATTATAATGGTTTGTTACTTGTTTCTGTACAGATAGATGGGAACCATACCTGTTTTCTTCACTGTTGTGCCTCCTACCTAGCTCAGTGGCTGGACCATAGAATGTGCTGAATGACTAATTGCTGAATGAATATATGAGATCTATTTTTTTTAAATAATCCTATTTATACTTTAATACTTAAACAGTACTGTCTGTGAATGTAGTAATAGTCTTCCGGGTATTACAATTATGGTCATAATTTATTTTCTTTATCAGGTTATAAATTCCCTGAGCCTTTTTTTGCTTTGTTTTTAGTTTTATTTCTCCTCAGTGCCTAGCGCTGCACTTCAGAAATCATAGATTTTCATGTTATTTGCACTCTTCATCATCTTTCTTCCTACCATAATCCTGTTTGTAATTCTATGAGTCATGATAAATAGGAATGTGTTTTACTATGTGAGAAGTTACATGTAGGTACCTGGAATTAGTTAAATGCATTAGTGTATGTGAGAAGTTATGAAATTTAAAACATAATTCTTAAATGAATCTAATAATTTTGATGGGATCTATGATGAAGCAACATTTTCTGAAAAGGAAACTAGATTTGAAGTCTAATCCTGACCACGCTAGCTGTATGACATTATGCTAATTGTGATTGCTACTGTGTGGTATTAAACTAATTTTAATTGTCTAGTTAGAGCATAAAGACAGTTCAGTAACACTGGTTAAATGTTACGGGCTAGTCTAAAATGAGTGTATTGGAATGTATAAACATTAAAAAGTAAAAGTTTAGACTTAACAATGTAAATATGAAAATTAGAAACAATACAAAAATCAAGTAAAAATATTAACTTTTAAAAATATAAACATTGCATTGTTATAACTAACTAAGCTATTAGTTGTGTAAGAGAAACATCATAAATGCCCTGTGCAGTGGCTCATGCCTGTAATCCCAGCACTTGGGGAAAGCCGAGGTGGGTGGATCACTCGACTGAGGTCAGGAGTTGTTCGAGACCAGCCTGGCCAACATGGTGAAACCCATCTCAACCAAAAATACAAAAATTAGCCAGGCATGGTGGTGCGTGCCTATAGTCCCAGCTACTCAGGAGGTTGAAGCAGGAGAATTGTTTGAACCCAGGAGGTGGAGGTTGCAGTGAGCCGAGATTGCACCATTGCACTCCAGCTTAAGCAACAGAGTGAGACTCCTGTGTCTAAAAAAAAAAAAAAAAGGAAAACATCATAAATATATTTTCTTAAAACTTGGCTTTACTTAAAAATGAGAAAAAGTTAATCATGAAGGTTATAATTTCAATTAATTATTGAAAGTAAAAAAAATTTTTTTTGTTTTTTTTGTGACCCAAGTCTTGCTCTGTTGCCCAGGCTAGAGTGCAGTGGCACGGTCTCAGCTCATTGCAATCTCTGCCTCTCAGATTCAAGCTATTTTCGTGCCTCAGCCTTCCAAGTAGCCAGGATTACAGGTGTACGTCACTACAGTCATCTAATTTTTAATTTTTATTTTTTTAGTAGAGACGGGGTTTCGCTATGTTGGCCAGGCTGGTCTGGAACTCCTGACCTTAAGTGATCTGCCTGCCTCGGCCTCCCAAAGTGCTTGCATTACAGGCTTGAGCCCCCGTACCCTGCCAAAAGTGAAATTTTATTTCATCTTAAAGAAGGAATTATTCTTAAGAAACAGAGGGTTAGGTGGTATCACCGAGTCATGGGTATATTTTTGTGCAGAAACAGATGCTGAAGAGGCTTTTTCTTGTTTTTTTTTGTTGTTGTTGTTGTTGTTGTTTGTTTTGTTTTTTCTTTGAGACAGGGTCTCATTCTGTCACCCAAGCTAGAGTGCGGTGGCATGCAATCAGGGCTCACTGCAGACTTGACCCCAGGCGATCCTCCTGCCTCAGCCTCCCAAGCAGCTGGGACCACAGGCGCATGACAGCATGCCTGGCTAATTTTTAAAAAAGTGATTTGTAGAGATGAGGCTTGTCGTGTTCCCCAGGCCGGCCTCAAACTTCTGGGCTCAAATGATCCTCCTGCCTTGGCCTCCCATAGTGCTGGGACTATAGGTGTGAGTTGTTACACCTGGCCTGAAGAAACTTTTGCTAAACTAATTGGGGGAATGGACAGGGGATAAACTGATTCTGAAATTTCCTTCTAACTCTTTCATCTTCATGTAGTTTCATCTCTTTTAATCACTTTGAAGGGAACTTTGAACCTTTTTGTCTGATTTTTTAAATCTTTTATTGTTAACAAGGTGGGGTTTTGGGATCAGAGAGCTTTTCCTGTTCTTCTAGATACTCAGTTTCTTCATGTATGGAAGGAGAGTGGGATGCAGTTACTTACATTAGTTTCAGTATTTATGTTCATATTTCACTGTTCAAAAAGTCTTTGAACTGTTCAGTGTTTATATTATAACAGATTGTGAATGGAGATGCATTTGCTGAAAATAGAATTAATTTGCGATATAAGCTTTTCTTTGTTACTTTCTTCCTTTCACTGAGGATTATAAAGTTATAGAAGAATACTTTCTGAATGAGTAAAATAATATTTAATTAAATATTAAACATTTTAGTGCTGTTTACAATTCTCTGGGTAGGCTGGGCATGGTGGCTCACACCTGTAATCCCAGCACTTTGGGAGGCTGAGGCGGGTGGATCACCTGAGGTCAGGAGTTCCAGACCAGCCTGGCCAAGAGGCCAGCTGGGTGTGGGGACACGTGCGTGTAATCCCAGCTACTACGGAGGCTGAGGCAGGAGAATCACTTGAACCCGGGAGGCAGAGGTTGCAGTGAGCCGAGATCATGCCACTGCATTCCAGCCTGGGCGACAGAGTGAGACTGTGTCTCAAAAAAAAAAAAAATTCTCTTGATAGAGAAGACTTTTATGCTGTATAAAGTAAAAACTCGAGTCATTGATCTTTATTTCAAGATGTAAATTTTCAGTGTTCAGATTTAAAAAATTCGTCAACTGAAATGTACCTGTTTCTACTGATAAGACCTACACATTAACATTCTTCTTTTTCTTCTTCTGCCCCACCCCCAAAAAGGTACCAACTCTGCTTAGTAACAGTACTACACAGAGGGGTAGAATCCTAAAACTATGAATCTGTGACCTTATACCTTAACTGTAAATTTCACATAAAACCTTCCTACTTAACAAACCAGTGTTTTGGTACTTAACATGGTATTCTGGACACCCAAACATCAGTATTATAATTACTATCCCCTAATTAATTTAGCTGTAATACTTGGAATATTAGTGTTTTTATAATGAGGGAATTAGAGCACTCTACTGTGGAATTTTCCTAAAAATCAGAAGACAGTATTCTATAGTAAATGCTTGTGGCAACATATCACTGTGTGGTCCAGGGAAGAAGTCCTCACATGTCACTTCCTCTGTAGTCTCTGATTCACAAAACAGTGTTAGGTGCTCCCGTATACTTGAATTGCATGTCATACATAATTCTGTAATAGTACTTTCATATAACTTGTATTTTTGCTTTGCTTTGTTTTTGTTTTTGTTTTGAGACGGAATCTCGCTCTGTCACCCAGGCTGGAGTGCAGTGGTAAAATCTTGGCTTACTGCAACCTCTGCCTCCCGGGTTCAAGTGATTCTCCTGTCTCAGCCCCCCGAGTAGCTGGGATTACAGATGTCTGCCACCACGCCCAGCTAATTTTTTTCTGTTTTTAGTAGAGACGGGGTTTCACTGTGTTGGCCAGGCTGGTTTTGAACTCTTGACCTCACGTGATCCACCCACCTCGGCCTCCCAAAGTGCTGGGATTACAGGCGTGAACCACCGTGCCCAGCCATAACTTGTATTTTCATATAACTTGTCACGTTTTCATATCTTATTCTTACTGTATTTCTGAGAGCAGGGACTGAATTTTATTCTTTGTATTCATTGTGTGCAGCCCACAGTTGATTATCATTAAATTTTGAGTAAGTGAATGAATGAAATGGAGAGTTCGGAAGGTTCTATGGAATAGGTGCAATGTTAAAGGTGGGTGCAGTTTGGATAGGTATAGTGGAGGGCATTCTAATTATTAGTTGTCATGACTTGTTTTTACAAGACAATGAAAGACTGGCATATCCCCTAAAGAATACCTAGCTTCCAAATTATTTACCTTGTGTTTTTCTAGGCCTGAATTTATATTCCCACAGTTTAGAACTGCTGATATCTCCTGAGGTTTGAGAAGAAAGCAACATTGATTTGTTCATTCTTTCTTACCACAAATGTTTATTGTGCTAGGTTCTAGATAGAGCTGGGCTGGCCAATGCAGTAGCCACTAGCCACATGTAGCTATTTAAGTTAATTAGTATTAAATAAAATAAAAAGTTTAGTTTCTTAACTGCACTGTTCATGTTCCAAGTGCTCTGTAGCTACATGTAGTGAAGTTACAGAACATTTTCATTATCTTAGCATTGAATAATGCCCATCTGAATACTGGGGATGTTAAACAAACCAAATCTGGTCCCTAACTCAACCTAGTTTCTGGAACCAGAAGAATCTGCAAACACTGCTAGAACTGAATCAAACTTATATATGAATGACAAACCTGTTTCTGCCTAGAGATTTTTCTTTATTGTTAGTTAATGTGTAATTGTTGGAATTTCAGTTGAAGGTGTTAAGTTTCAAAAGAAGTGAAAAAACTTAAGCAATAACTCACTGTGGAACATACCCAATAAGTCAGGGAGCTTTGCTAAGGAGTCTGTTCTTAGCAACTGTAAACTGTGTTATCTTTTTTTTCCCCTCCTAAAAAGAGAAATGAACTTGCAGGGTTTTTTTAATAGAAAATAACATGTTTCTGTAACAGTGGGGCTTCCAGCAGCACATTTAAGGCAGGGTTGAAAGTCACTCATGGAAGTTACTTTTTTTGCTTTTATACTGGGGGTTACCTATATTGTGTTATCCATTATGTTATGTAAAAGATAAAACTTACAAAATAGTTTCCATTCTACATTTTACTTTTATCTGGAATTTTATGTGAAATTTACAATTAAGATATAGGGTCAGGGATTCATAGTTTTAGGATTCTACCCCTCTGGTGTAGTACTGTTACTTTGTAGAGTTAGTACCTTTTTTGGGGTGGGGCAGAAGAGGAGAAAGAAGAATGTTAATGTGTAGGTTTTGTTTGCTTGATTATAAAATAAATATTTGTCATCTATTTGAAAAACAAAGTATAAAGGAGAAAAGAAGTTGACCCAGATACTGTCACTATCATCATTTGTCTATATTTTCCTCTAGTGTCTCTTTTCTCACATCTATGTGATTATTACCAAATGAAGGTTCTGCTTCTTTTATTGTCTCATTTAATAAAATGCTTTTGTAATGGCATAATGTCACTTGGGTGAAATGTAGCCTGAATTATATTTTATTCCTCCATTTTGTGTATTTAAGTTCCTTTGGACATTTCATTATAGTTCCTTCTATTGAAGCTTTATGCTTGGATATTCTAGGAGGTACCTGCCACTATTCATATGCCGTTAGCTAAAGCAGAGGCTTAATGTGCTAGGAAAAGTCCTAATCAATTCTTAATTACTGGTTTGGTTAGGAATGAAGTATTGAGGATAAAAGTCTTACATAATGAGCAGCTGTTGCATCAATCCTAGCAGTCAGTGGGTCATAGATACTAGAACCAGATTTCCTTCCATTCTTAATATCCTTATTGGTAAACTTTTTTTTTTTTTTAACATTTGATTATTTCCTTAAATAGATCAATAAGAATTGAATTGATAGACCGAAGTTTTTAAATTCTGAAACTTCTTGACATATATTACCAAGTTGTTTTCCAGAAAAAAGGTGCCAATTTATACTCCTAAATCCAGGGTACACGTCACAACCTAGAAGTAGAAGGGAACTGCCTCAACCTGATAAAGGACATCTTATGAAAAACAGGGATATCTGCTTCTACCACTTGTATTCAGCATTGTACTGGAGGTTCTTGCCAGGACAGTTAGTCAAGAAACTGAAATAAAAGGTGTCCAAGTGGGAAAAGAAGAAGTAAAACTCTCTTTAGTTTGTGTGTGTGTATATTTGTGCATGAAAATATAGAAAATCCTCTGGACTCCACCAAAACAGTATACCCCAACTTTTTTGACACCAGGGAGTGGTTTCATAGAAGACCATTTTTCCACGGGCTGTGGGGGAGGTGGGGATGGTTTTGGGGTGATTCAAGCACGTTACATTTATTGTGTACTTTTTTATTATCATAATATATAATAATTAACAACTCACCATAATGTAGAATCAGTGGGAGTCCTGAGCTTGTTTTCCTGCAACTAGATGGTCCCATCTCAGGGCGATGGGAGACAGTGACAGATCATCAGGCATCAGATTCTTGTAAGTAGTGTGCAACCTAGATCCCTCACACGCACAGTTCACACTAGGGTTTGTGCTCCTTTGAGAATCTAATGCTGCTGCTGATCTGACAGGAGGCGGAGCTCAGGCAGTAATGTGAGCAGTGGGGACTGACTGTAAATACAGATGGAGGACCAGGCGTGGTGGCTCACACCTGTAATCCCAGCACCTTGGGAGGCCGAGGCGGGCAGATCACTTGAGGTCAGGAGTTCCAGACCAGCCTGAATAACATGGGGAAACCACGTCTCTACTAAAAATACAAAAATTAGCTGGGCATGGTGGCTTGCACCTGTAATCCCAGCTACTCGGGATGCTAAGGCAGGAGAATCCCTTGAAACCAGGAGGCAGAGGTTGCAGTGGGCCAAGATCATGCCACTGTACTCCAGCCTGGGTGACAGAGTGAGACTCCATCTCAAAACAAAACAAAAAACAGTTGGAGCTTCACTCACCCGCTGCTCATCTGCTGTGCGGCCCAGTTGCTAACAGGCCACAGGCCAGTACTAGGGTTGAGACCCCTGCATTAAAAAACTATTAGAACTAATAGGTAAGTTCAGCAAAGTGCCAGCATAAAAGATCAATATGCAGAAATCATTTGTTCTGTATACAAGTAATGAACAAAGTAGAATTAAGTCAACAATTTAAAAAGAGAATAAAATGTCTAGAAATAAATTGATGAAAGAAGTGTAAGACATGTATCTTGAATACTAGAAAACATAATTGAAAGAAATTGAAGACTGAATGGAAAGACATTCCATATTCATCGATTAGAAAATTCAGTATTAAGACGGCAATACTCAAAGTGCTCTACATATTCAACACAATTCCTATCACATCTCAGCTGACTTCTTTTCAGAATCTGACAAGCTGATTCTAAAATTCATATGCAAATTCAAAGGAGCTAGAATAACAAAAGGAATCTTGCTGGACGCGGTGGCTCACACCTGTAATCCCAGCACTTTGGGAGGCTGAGGCAGGTGGATCACGAGGTCAGGAGGTCGAGACCAGCCTGGCTAACACATGGTGAAACTCCGTCTCTACTAAAAATACAAAAAATTAGCCGGGTGTGGTGGCAGGTGCCTGTGGTCCCAGCTACTTGGAAGGCTGAGGCAGGAGAATGGCATGAACCTGGGAGGCAGAGCTTGCTATGAGCCGAGATCGCGCCACTGCCCTCTGGCCTGAGGGACAGAGGGAGACTCTATCTCAAAAAAAAAAAAAATCTTAAAACAGAAGAACAAAGTTGGAACCCTCACACTTCTCAATTTTAAATCTTCCTACAGGCCAGGCATGGTTGTTCATGCCCATAATCCCAACCCCTTGGAGGCCAAGGCGGGAAGATCACTTGAGTCCAGGAGCTTGAGACCATCCTGGGCAACATAGTGAGACCCCATCTCTATTTTTATAAATTTATATAAATTTTAAAAAATCTTCCTACAAAGCTAGAGTGCTCAAGATTGTGTGGCACTGGCATTATGATAAATGTATAGATAAATAATAGAATTGAGAGTCTAGAAATTAATTCCACACATTTTACAAGCTCAATTGATTTTCGACAAGGTGGCAGGATGATTCAGAGGATGATAGCTTTTCGGCAACTGGTGCTGGGATAACTGGATAGCTACACACAAAAGAATGCAGTTGGACCCCTTCATACCTCATACAATAATTAACTTAAAATGAATCAGTGACTTAAATGTAAGAGCTAAAACCATAAACCTATTAGAAGAAAATATAGGAGTAAGTCTTTATGATCTTGGATTGGGCAGATAGATGCTTATTAGATATGACACCAAAAGCAGGAGCAACAAAAGAAAAATAATAGATACATTGAACTTCATCAAAATTAACTTTTGTCCTTTAGTGCGCATTATCATTAACATGAGAAGACAACACTTAGAATGGGAGAAGATATTTGTATACTGTATATCTTATAAGGGACTGGTATCTTAAATGTATAAACTCTTAGAACTAAATAATGAAAAAAGACAACCTGATTAAAAAGTAGGCAAGGGATCTGAACATATATTTCTCCAAAGAAGATATGCAAATGGCCAATAAGCACATGAAAAGATGTTCAACAACTTAGGGAAATGCAAATCAAAGCCACAGTGAGATACCACTTTATATCCATTAAGATGGCTATTATAAAAAACAAAACATCACCACCACCAACAAAAAAAAAAAACCCTAGGAAATAAGTGTTGGTGAGGATGTGGAGAAATTGGAACCTTTACTCACTGCTACTGAGAGAGTACGATGGTGCAGTTGCTTTGGAAAACAGTGTGGCCTTTCCCCCAAAAAATCAAAAATAGAATTCTAGAAATTCGACTACTGGATCTCCAAAAGAATTGTCATTAAGTGTGGTGGCTCATAGCTATAATCCCAGCACTTTGGGAGGAGGCCAAGGTGGGAGGATAACCTGAGGCCAAGAGTTCAAGACCAGCCTGGGCAACATAGTAAGACCACATCTCTTCAGAAAATTAAAAATCAACCAGGTGAGGTGGCACATGCCCGTTGTCCCAGCTACTCAGGAGGCTGAGGTGGGAGGATTGCTTGAGCCCAGGAGTTTGAAGCTGCAGTGAACTATGATTACTCCATTGCACTTCAGCCTGGGTGACAGAGAGAGACTTTGTCAAATAAAATATTTAAAAAATAATAATAAAAAATGGAAGACCGAGCACGGTGACTCACACCTGTAATCCCAGCACATTGGGAGGCCGAGGTGGGCGGATCACCGGAGGCCAGGAGTTGGAGACCAGCCTGGCCAACATGGTGAAACCCCGTCTCTACTAAAAATACAAAAATTAGCTGGATGCAGTGGCGGGCACCTGTAATCCCAGCTACTCGGGAGACTGAGACAGGAGAATTGCTTGAACCCGGGAGGCAGAGGTTGCAGTGAGCTGAGATTGCACCACTGCACTCCAGCCTGGGCGACAGAGTGAGACTCTGTGTCCAAAAAAAAAAAAAAAAGAAAACAGCATTTCAAAGAGATTCATAAGCTCATGTTCATAGCAGCATTATTCACAGTAGCTGCAAGGTGGAAGCAATCCATGTGTCCTTGGATGGAAGAATTGATAAGCAAAATGTGATATGTACCTGCAATTAAATACTGTTAAGCCTTGAAAATGGAGGAAATTTTTACACATGCTACAACATGGATGTATCTTGAGGACATGCCAAGTGAAATAAGCCAGTCACAAAGATAATATATGTATGATTCTACTTATGTGAGGTACCTACAGTAGTCAAATTCATAGAGACAGAAAGTAGAATGATGGTTACTAGGGGCTTAAGGGAGAGGGGAATGGGGAGTTACTGTTTAATGAGTTTCAGTTTTGCAAGATGAAGAGAGTTCTGGAGAGGGATGGAAATCATGGTTGCGCAACAGTGTGAATATGCTAATGCCACTGAACTGTACACTTTAAAATAGTTAAGATTATGTTGTGTGTATTTCGCCACAATTTTAAAAAATTAAGCAAGATGAAGTGATACATGCTACTATTTGGATAAACCAAGAAAACGTGATAAGTGGAAGAAAGCTAGTCACAACAGACTATGTATTATATGATTCCATTTATATGAAATATCTAGAATAGGCACCAAATATTACCAGAATATAGATTGGTGATTGCCAGAGACATGGGGAGGGGATTGGAAATGGAGAATGACTGCTAATGCCTGTGAGGTTTCTTTCTAGGATCATGAAAGTGTTCTAAAATTCATTGTAGTGATGATGGTTGCAGAACTCCAAGTACACTCAAACCAGTTGAACACTGTAAGTGGTTGAATGTATGATATGTGAATTATATCTCAATAAAGCTGTTATTTAAGGAAGAAAACCATAACTAGCTCCTATGAATTCTGTGTTTAATTAAAATACAGTGCAAATTGAGGGGATAAATACTGGGGTGAGAGGGGTGTCTCTCTGTTATAAAAGATGAGACTGTAAAGGTGCTAGACCTTGAATACTATGCCAAGGAACCAAAATATCAAAAAACTTCTACTTTTTTCAAAAAATGATAATACAGTGCTTATTGTACATTTCAAACAGCATTTGTAGTGATTTTATTTTATCTTTGGGCATTTAATAGGCAAAAAATGCTGTCTTGTCTTTTTTTTTTTTTTTTTGAAACAAGAGTTTTGCTCTGTTGCCCAGGCTGGAGTGCAGTGGTGTGGTCTCGGCTCACTGCAACCTCTGCCTCCCAGGTTCAAGTGATTTTTCTGCCTCAGCCTCCCAAGTAGCTGGGATTACAGGCGCGTGCCACCACGCCCAGCTAATTTTTGTATTTTTAGTGGAGACAGGGTTTCACCACATTGGTCAGGCTGGTCTTGAACTCCTGATGTCATGATCTGCCCGCCTCAGCCTCCCAAAATGCTAGGATTACAGTTGTGGGCCACCGCGCCCGGACTGTCTTGTCTTTTTGTTTTTAAATTTCTATGGAGCTTGAATAGTTTCTTATATGTAGAGGCCATGTATATTTGTCTCTCTTTTCTTTCTTTCTTTTTTTTTTTGAGACAGGGCCTTGCCCTGTCACCCAAGCTGGAGTGCAGTGGCACAATCATCTCAGCTCACTGCAGTCTTGACCTCCTGTGCTCAAGTGATCCACCCACCTCAGCCTCTCGAGGAGCTGGGATGACAGGCACATTCCAGCACTCCTGACTCATTTTTGTGATTTTTTGTAGAGATGTGAGTTCACCATGTGGCCCAGGCTGGTCTCGAACTCCTGGGGTCAAGTGATCACACCCGCCTTGGCCTCCCAAAATGTTGGGATTACAGGTGTGTGCCACTGTATCTGGCCCATTTATATTTCTTTAACCATCTATTTTCATGTTTAGGTCCTTTACTCTTTTTTAACTAGGGTATTAGTGTTTTTCTTAATTGATTTTAATTATATGATTTACATAGTAAAAATGTTCATGTTTTGACTAACATTAAAAGCTATTCAGGCATCTGGTATTCTTGCTCTCTCTGTTTTTCTGATGTTAGTGATCAATAAATTTTTTTGAGGGGTGAGTTGAATTGAGAAGAAAAATATGTATAAAATAGATTGTCATCTGTTTCAGAATAATCAAATAATTACTAGAAGATAGAGGAATGTGTTTTAGTTAAGATACACCAAATAATGTCCTAAAGGAAAAAAGCTCAAATCTTAATTTGGAATGACTTTCTTCTCTGGGTTTCAAGGAAATATAGAGTTAGTACCACGTGTTGAAATGTAAAGAACGTAGAGAGATCAGAATGTGTTAGATGCCCATCAGGAGATGATACATGGCAAAGGGACTGTTAGGAGTTTAATGGAAAGGGAAACTGGGCAAGTAGGGAAGGGAGTAGGATAGGAATGGAAAGTAGGGTGGGGAGTGCATTTCCCATGTCACTATTTCCTGAACAGTACATTAGAGCACTAGAAATGCGTGCTCTTGGAACAGGTGGTGTAAGGTAATAGTGATGGTAATATGTATAATGGGTTAAGAGCATGAATTAGAATCCTATACTCTGTTTTCCTCATCTGGAAAATGGGATAATAATGCCTAACTCATAGGTTTGTTGTGATTATTTAGTGGTATAGTCCATGGGAAGTACTTCACATAGAATATGGCACATAGTAAGCACACAGCAGTAAAGTTTAGCTTGGTAGTAGATTGATTTTGAGGGCAGAATTAGATCATTAATATAATATTAGGCAGGTGGGATGGAATTTTGGAAGAAATAAAAATTTTAGTTTTAGTCCTCTACTGAAATTTTATTATGTGGAGATCAAGCCTCAAGAATGGAGTTGATCCAGAAGTTAAAAAAAAACAAAACGTTTTCTGAAAGCTTAGAAGCAGTCTCTAATTGTGAAGAGTTTCAGTCACATCTGATTAGCTCTGAGTAATTGGTTAACCCACCAGAAAGAAAAAACAAATCATTGGTTGCGATCAAACCCAAACTGGCAGCGAAAGGAAGACTGACAAGTGAAACTCAGGAGCAGATAATAAGGGAAATGCAAAGAGCAGATGCCTTGGTACAGGTTAGAAATGGAGAGTAGAAGAGGAAGTTAAGGAGCAGATGCTCTTGACATTGAGATAACTATAGACAACAAGAACAGATAGAATTCTGCAGTTAAATTCTGCACTGGGAGAAATGCCAGCAGTGAGGGGTGGAAGTGGCAGAGTGCCATTTAGAGCGCATTAAGCTAAAAGTTACCTGTTATGTTGCTGTGCAGTTTTTGGTACCTCTTGGAGGAAGGTAATGATTAACTGCTGTTTTTTCATCGTGAAAAGTAGAGGACAGTGAGGCTGGGGGATTGTTTTACTTTTGCCACATAGTAGTTGTGTGAATGTGGGCAAATTATTTAGTGTCTCTGAGCTTGAGTGTTACAAGAAGATCATTATACTTTTTGGGTTGTTGTGAGACATAAGTGAGACAGTATGTGAAGTATTGTCACCATTCTTTCTTCATGATTACTGTTAGAGTCAACCTATATGTACTAGGATATCACTCTTACTATGCCATGTGATAGGAGAGACTTTATATAGTAGTTGATCCATCATGCAATTACCGTATAAAACTTGCCGGTTTCTTACTTGTTTCAGTTTGTGTTTAGAATTTTGTTGAAAGTCAGATGTCAAAGTTTGGGAGTATTGTACCAGGTGTTCTATATTTATAGAAATATATCATCTGATGTTGAAGAGAAATATGAACTGTGGCATAACTTTTAAACAAGGAGGCATAATTCTTCTTTATACATCATTAAAGATTTACTGTAAAAGTACATAAGGCAGGGCAAAAAGAAAAAAATAATTTCCGGTAAATGTAAGAAAAAAGAAAAAATATCCAGCCTCGCCATAATAAAATAAATGTAATTTAAATGTTACAAACTTTTTATCTGTCAAAAGTGGTAGTGTTTTAAAAAATTTTTCTCACTAGATTTTTTTAGAATTATAAAATTATTTTTGATTTGGTTAAAACAATGGAAATATAGAAATAAAAAGCATAAATGGATAGAAGGGGAATATGTAGCAGATAAGAATACCATGGCCAATGATGAAGAGACGTGAGTCACATTTTTTCAGTTTCTTTCCATACAATTTTTTTGTGTAAAACAAGCATGTGCATTATTCTATTCATGAATTTTTTCAAAATTGAGGCATTAGTATGCAATATTCTGCAAAATAGTTATCTTTATATGCCATGATATAGCCACCTAAAAAGCAGAGATAGTATTCTGTAATTCTGTAATTTAGATATATTTTGTATTTTATTAAGCTTGCCCATATAGATGAATATTTCGGTTATTGGTTTTTAGTTTCTTCAACAGTGCTTTACCAAACATCATTAAGTGTAAATCTATGTGTATTTGTTTGGGACTTTTGTAGGATACATTCCTAAAATTGGAATTGCTAGTTAAATGATGTAATTCTTTTGTGTGTTAATAGGTATAGCCAAATTAACTTATAAGGAAGTTTATTCAATTTTTTTACATTCTAATAAAAATTTTGTGGGAATATGTAGTTTACTGAAACACAGTGTATTATTGATTTTATGGTTTTGCCCATCTGATAAGAGAAAGTAATACCTTTTCCTTATTGTTTGTGAAATTATACTTTTTTCCCATAATTTTTGCCATTTCTTTTGTGAATTTGCCTGTTCCTTTGATATTTTCTTACTGATTTAGAGAGATATTAAAATACAGATATCAATGTTTTATGTGTTTCATGTGTCAAATAATTTTCCCATTTCTATTGCTTGCCCTTTGTTTTTCTGTGTTGTTATTTTAAATCTTTATGTGATCACATCTGTGTGTTTGGGGGCTTTTTTTTTTTTAATTTTGGAAGGGTAGTTTCTCTCATGCTTAGGAAGGCTGAATCCTTGGCAGAGTAATAGGAATTTTTTTGTGTTTTAAAAAAACTTCTATTATAGTTTGAAGAAATACTCAGTGATCTTAATCTTTTATTTTTGTTTTACACTGTTCTGCAATCTTAGCCCGTATGAAATTCCCACGTTATTTTTTTTTTTTTTAAATTCCCACATGTTCTGAATTTCCCGTTTCATTGATGGTTTTGTATGTCCTGCCACCATATCATATTGCTTTAATTATCACCACCCTATGGTATATTTTAATTTCTGGTGGATAATTATTTCCTTCTCTTTCCCCCTTAAAAAAAAAGATTTTATTTTTATGCATTTTAGATGGATATAAGGTCTGAAAACATACTGATGGAAATTTGACTGGCATTACATTGATGTTAGTATGGGAGAAAGAAGGCTTTTTAAAAAATTGGTCAAGGTGTGGGATCATTGACAAGCATATTAATGTAATGCTGGAGAGTAAAAGTTGTTAGAGAGTAATTAAGGATGTAATATAGAACCTGGCATGTGCTAAATACTAGATAAACATTTCATGTTACTATTATAATCATTATTTCTTAAAATATAATGTATTCCTTAACTCTGCAATTGTATTTTTGGAAACATAAGGAAGTAGTCATACCCAAGAGAAAACAAGTCATTATATCAAAAAGACACCTGCATGCATATGTTTATTGCAGCACAGTTCACAATTGCAAAGATATGGAACCAATCTAAGTGCCTATCAGCCAATGAGTGGATAAAGAAAATGTGGTTTGTATACACCATGGAATACTACTCAGCCGTAAAAAAGAACGAGAGTGTCTTTTGCTGTAACTTGGATGGAACTGATGGCCATTATTCTAAGTGAAGTAACTCAGGAATGGAAAACCAAATACTGTTATGTTCTCACTTATAAGTGGAAGCTAAGCTACGGGTATGCAAATGCATACAAAGTGGTATAATGGATGCTGGAGACTCAGGGGGAGAGTGGGAGGCAGGGTACAGTGTACACTACTTGGGTAACAGGGGCACTAAAATTTCAGACTTCACCACTATACAATTCATCCATGTAACCAAAAACCACTTGTATCCCTAAAGCTGAAAAAGATTTTTTAAGTAATTAAAATTGAAAAAAATTTTTTTAAGTAATCAGGACTAGATAGAGCTACAAGATTGTTCTTCATTGTATTGTTTATAATAACAAAACGTTAGCATCAACATAAATGTCTCAACAATAGAGAATTGTTGAACAGAACTATGGTATATTATTACTAGAGAATGCTATGTGGATTATATACATTGTGTAAAAGTTAAATTATAAGGGAGGTTATTCACAGTGTTTACAAAGGACTAGGTAAAGTTCAATCCAAAATTTTGTTAAAATTTATTCCAGGAACGCAAGAAAACTTTTGAGGGTGATGGATATATTCACTGTCTTAATTATAGCCACAGTCTTAATGGGTACATACCTATGTGAAAGCTATTTAAGTCATTCGCTCTAAGTACGTGCAGCTTACTATTGTCACTTAATACATCGAAGCTATAAAAGAAAATTTTCTGTTAAAATGTAACAAACTTAAGCTAAATTATTCAGTTTATTACTTTAAGAAAGAACCGGCTGAGCGCAGTGGCGCAGGCTTGTAATCCCAGCACTTTGGGAGGCTGAGGTGGACGGATCACGAGGTCAGGAGATCGAGACCTTCCTGGTTAACACGGTGAAACCCCGACTCTACTAAAAATACAAAAAAAATAGCCAGGCCTGGTGGTGGGCGCCTGTAGTCCCAGCTACTCGGGAGGCTGAGGCAGGAGAATGGCCTGAACCCGGGGGGGCAGAGCTTGCAGTGAGCCAAGATCTCGCCACTGCACTCCAGCCTGGGCGACAGAGCGAGACTCAGTCTCAAAGAAAAAAAAAAGAAAGAAAGAAACAACAGGATGTATATTTACGTATGTAGAGAGAGATTTGTTTTAAGGAATTAGGTCACAGAATTGTAGGGGCTGGCAAGTCTGAAATTTGTAGGGCTGGCCAGCAATCTTGAGTCTGAAGGTAATCTGGAATCAGAATTTTTTCCTTTTTGGTGGACCTCATTCTTTTCTTTCAAGGCCTCAACTGCTTGGATGAAGCCCACCCACATTGTGAGGGTTCATCTTTTCTCCCCAAAGTCTTCTGATTTAAAAGTTGATCCCATGTAAGAAATACCTTCTTAGAAACATGTAGGCTGGTTTTTACCAAGCAACTGGGCACTATAGCCTAGCCAAGTTAGCACATGAAATTAACCTTCAAACTGTAACAGGATGATTTTGGCAGAATAACAAAATATCCAACTGAGAGAGTTTTAACCCACATGGGAATCTGTTAGCTTACATGAGAAGAGACCCAGAGATAAGGGCAAGGTTTAGCATTGGTTGATTTAGTGACACAAAGATGTTATCAGAATCTCTGTGTATGCCATAATGCGTGCTTCATTCTCATGCTTGAGAATTTGGATGATGGGAACTGAATGATTTTTGCACTTTCATGAAGTTTTTTGTTATTTGTCTCTGGCTTTAAATGTGTTTTCTGAAAGTGAATTGGAATTTTACACGTATGTTCTAGATTTAATATAAATGATAAACTTTCAACTTTATTTATTTATTTTATTTTTTTTGAGACTGGGTCTTGCTCTGTCACCTAGGCTGGATTGCAATGTCACAATCTTGGCTTACTACAACCTTCACCTCCTGGGCTCAAGGGATTCTCCTGCTTCATCAGCCTCCCAAGTAGCTGGGACTACAGGTGCATGTCACCATGCCCAGTTACTTTTTGTATTTTCAGTAGAAATGGGGTTTCTGTGTGTTGCCCAAACTGGTCTCCAACTTCTAGACTCGAGCAATCCTCCCGCCTCCGCCCCCCAAAGTGCTGGGATTGCAGGTGTGAGCCACCGCACCCGGCCCAGATTATTTTATCACCTCTTGTTATTTCTGTAGCAGCCACTTTACCAACCAGGATTCCTTTATTGCTACTTTCATACTCCTTTACTCTTCAGTTTTGAACCTCTTCCTTTCCCTCTTGCTGTTCCCCCGGTGTATTTCATTGCCTAAGAAAGGCTAAACTGGCATGCTACTCCTAAAATGTTAACAGTGATTGCATTTGTCTTAGAATGTTATTGAGGTTACACATACTTCTTGCTACACTTTCGACTCTTGTAGCAGACACTACATTAAATGATGGCAGTTCAATGGAATATTCGTAATTAAGCTAAATAAAAGTTGCTTAAACATAACAAGTAAGCTTTTAAGATGGTAACATTATAGTTATAGGTGAAATACTTTGTAGGTAAAATTTTTAAAAAGCAAGGTAACTTTTAAGGTTAAGATTGCTTTAAATATATTAAAATGTAGGGCTGGGCGAAGAGGCTCATGACTGTAATCCCAGCACTTTGGGAGGCCAAGGTGGGTGGATCACGAGGTCAAGAGATCAAGACCATCCTGGCCAATGTGATGAAACACCATCTCTACTAAAAATACAAAAATTAGCCAGATGTGGTGGTGGGCACCTGTAGTTCCAGCTACTTGGGAGGCTGAGGCAGGAGAATCACTTGAACCTGGGAGGCGGAGGTTGCAGTGAGCCAAGATTGCGCCACTGTACTCCAGCCTGGTGACGGAGTGAGATTCCGTCTCAAAACAAAAACAAAAACAACATGTATATAAAGTTTTAAGTCTGAAATTCCCAAAGATCAGTTCATATGCTTTCTTAGAAAGAATAATTTTGGCTGGGCGCGGTGGCTCATGCCTGTAATCCCAGCACTTTGGGAGGCTGAGGTGGGTGGATCACTTGAGGTCAGGAGTTCAAGACCAGCCTGACCAACATGGTGAAACCCCGTCTCTACTAAAAATGCAAAAATTAGCTGGTGTTGTGACACATGCCTGTAGTTCCAGCTACTTGGGAGGCTGAGGCAGGAGAATCGCTTGAATCCAGGAGATGGAGGTTATGGTGAGCTGAGATTGTGCCACTGCATTCAAGTCTGGGAGACAGAGACTGTCTCAAAAAAAAAAAAAAAAAGGATATAGTAATTTTGTCTGTTTCAATAATTTGCTTACACATAAACCTCCAAAAAGTTTTTGAAAATATCACTAAAAAAGTAGAACCAACATACTTTTCTTTGAAAACTAGTTAGAAACTTATCTAAAAAAGTAGTGTTTTATTTAATTAAAATATATATGTATAATGCTTACTATGGGCCAGAGACTGCTTTAAGCTATTTACAAATATTCAGTTAATCATCATAACAAATCTATGAACGATAGAGAAGGAAATGAGGTACAGAGGTATAGGAAAAGTTAGAATTTTTGTCACGTACTAAATATGTGAAAAATAGCAACTAAAAATTTTCTTTTCAAGCAGATAGTCATTTCTGTTGGTTTGATTTCAACAGGATGTATAGAATCTCATTATTCATCAAGGTATATTTATGGGAAAATGTGTTTAGAACTCAGATTTTCAGGCACGATGCACACCTATTCTCACTCCCAGTTGTGATGTCATTAAGTGGATTTTTGCTCTTTATACTCCTACCACCTTTCATGTTGAGGGCACATATTTACTTAGGCAGCTCACTATCGCTAGTGGCCTTAGGGCCTGAAATTTGGAATGGAAAAGAGCCAGGAGGTCTTAAGTTTTCAGTTTGAAGGTTGGAGGACCAGAGTTTTCTTTGGGCCTCTTTTTGGTGTAAACACCTCTGGGTTTGAGATATATATTTGGTTTCATGTCGGCACAGTGACCAGATCTTTCTCTTTTGCCATTTCAGGAATTGATCTAGTTTTTCTTTTCATTGCTGCTGCCCCCATCAGCCACAAACTTCTTGTAATGTGCATGTATCAATTTTTAGGTTTCCTACCACTGACATTAATGAGAAATGGAAGAGTATAGGTCCCTTCTCTTCCAGTACTCATACTACACCTTCTACCTTCAGGCATATTTTTTTTCATATCTCTTCTACAGGTTATGGCTTTGGGTTAAATAGAAATGTTGAAATAAGATCCCTGAATACTTTTAAAAGAAATACTGTAACAAATACTTGTTGAGCACCAATTATATACCATTGTTCTAGGCATTTGGAATAGACAAGGTCTCTACCCTGTGTTGTGTCATAATGGCTGAGGATTGGGGCTGGAGTGGGGTTAGGGGAATAGAGGAAGTATCTTTTTTTTCTCTCTGTCCCAAATTGAACCAGGGTCAAAGGAGAGTAGAGGAATGTCCTGATCCACCCCCATTGATACTGTATGACTTGGGACTCTAATGTTAGGTTAATTTGCTTACTCCTGTTAGAACTAGAATTGTTTTCTAACAATTACAGATTAAAGGTAGACCCATAGGAAGAAATGTTTTTTTTTTCTTTTTTCTTTTTTTTTTTACAGAGTTAGGCAGAAATGGTTTTGAATTTCATATGAATGTCCTGAAAACTTTGCAGATAGTCTGATTCTGTTACTTGTTTTCTCAAGTAAAGATCAGTGCAATTGTTGCAGCCCTTAGTTTTACAGTCAGAGCTGTTAAATCTTGTTTCTGAAATTCTATTCCTTAGTTTTTTCTGTTGTCGAATTTGAGAAAGCAGAGTTCTAGTACAATTTATACCCAACTTTTTTTTTTTTTTTTTTTGGAGACAGGATCTTACTCTGCTGCCCAGGCTTGAGTGCAGTGACGCTATCTTGGCTCACTGCAGCCTCTGCCTCCCAGGTTCAAGAGAGTCTCATGTCTCACCCTCCTGAGTAACTGGGACTACAGGTGTGCACCACCATGCCCAGCTAATGTTTGTATTTTTGGTAGAGGAGGTGAACTCCTGGCCTCAAGTGATTTGCCCACCTCGTCCTCCCAAAGTGTTGCGTTTATAGGCGTGAGCCACCGTGCCCTGCAAACTTCTGATTATACATTTTCATAAGTATTTGTGGTTGAAATAGATGATTTTCTGAGACTTTGGTTAGAAAGTTTATACCTCTGACATTTTGTCTTTTGGTGTCACACCTGCCCTAGCCTTGGATTGATCTCTTAATACTAAAACTGCTGGAGAAAAATCATTACAGCCATCTAGGTTATTTTCTTCTCAGATTTATGGTCAACAAAGATAGGACTTCAGGGCTACCAAAGTATCCTTTTATTTGTCCTTAGTGAGCTCTGTCTTCCATTATGCAAAGCAAAGATTCTTGTCCAGCTTCTATTTCTTTTCTCTTAAATAGAAGATATTGCTTCATTATCTGCAGGGAAAGTCACACCAGCCAAGAACTCACTCTCAGCTTTTAACTTTCAATGTATTTACCTCACTCTGTACCCGTTTTACTCATTTATCTCAGAGGAGGTAATAATTCTCTTTCCTACTTGAAGCAGATTCCCTCAAGTTCCTAGGTACTTTGACGTGTGTGTTACCTCTTCTGCATTTTTAACTGCTTCCCTCTCCACTCACTCCTTACCTTCAGCACTAGCCCTACCCACATATTTCCTGTATTAAAACAAAAAAACCTTTCTCCAATTTGAGTCTGCTTTATGGATTATTACTCTGTCTTACTATTTCTTTTTGTTGCCAGACTTTGTGAAAGAGTAATCAGTAAGTGGATGCCAATTGTACTGCCTCGCTTTGTCATTCACCCATTGGTCTGAATTTTCTTGCTACTTTATAAAGATAAGGACAGTGGTAATTTATTGCTAAAAGTAATAATTTCTCAGGTTTTCTTAGTTGACTTGGCCAGCATTTATTATGTTGACTTGCTCTTAAAACTTCTGTCTTTTCTGAAACAGTTCTATTCAGGTTTGCTTTCTCTCTCTCTGGCTGTTGCTTCATAGTCTTTCTCAGTGGTGTCTACTTGGTGGTGGTCTTTTTCTTCCAAGATATTTGTAGCTCTGTGTTTCTTTTTTTTTTTTGAGACAGAGTTTCGCTCTGTTGTCTAGGCTGGAGTGCAGTGGCATGATCTCTGCTCACTGCAGCCTCCGCCTCCCAGGTTCAAGCGATTCCCCTGCCTCTACCTCCTGAGTAGCTGGGATTACAGGTGTGCACCAGCATGCCTGGCTAATTTTTGCATTTTTAGTAAAGATTGGGTTTCACCATGTTAGCCAGGCTGGTCTCTAACTCCTGACCTCAAGTGATTCGCCTGCGTTGGCCTCCCAAAATGCTGGGATTACAAACGTGAGCCACCGCACCCAGCTATAGCTCTATGGTTTTTTAATCATCATGTCTCTGTGCCATTACCTTATGAAAACATTCCCAGATCTGAGCTTCAGATAGCTACAGCTATTCACTAGGTATCTCCATGTTCATATTTCACAAAGGTATCTCATCATGCCCCTGACCGCTGTCAGCCTGCTTGCTCTTAGTCCTGCTTTAAATCTCAGCTTAAATATCTCTTCCTAATAGCTGAATCAAGTTTTATCTTTTGGGCTACCACTGCATGTTTAAGCCTATCAAAGCATTGTAATACTACAGTTACTTTATTTACGTGTTTGTCTGCAATGGTATTAATAAATTTGCAGCCTCCTGATGTGAACAACTCTTATTTGTCTTTATACTTGTAAACAATAAACTTCTGTTGTTTCGTTGAATAGTCTCACAAAGAAAAAATTCCAAAATAATTGATAGAGTATAGTTTTTATAAAGTTATATTTTAAAAATTACTTAAATTAGTATTTGTAAATGTAAACTTGCAGTTTTTTGATCCACTTTCACCATTGCTGTTCCTTGTATCTACTTCCAACTTTTGCCAACTTACTAGTCTTAACAGGTAGGATATATATTAATTCAGAGAATTTCTAGAATGGATAATTGAAAGTTGATTGGACATTCACAGCCTTTTTCTTGAGATGAGATTTTCTTCCATTAGGAATAATCTTATTGAAGAATTTTAAAACACATTTTTATAAATAGTGCTACCTTGCTTTCTGTAATGTTTTGGTCATGTGTGAACTTTTATTTTGGAATTAGTAATAAGTGAAAACTTTAGTTTGATCTAAACCAATGTGCCATTGAATTTATTGTTTATTTTATTGGTGTTCTTTCCCCTTTCTTGCCTTATATGAACACTTAGAGAAGAAAATTAAGAAAATCAAATGCTTTATTCTCTCTTAGTTTTAATGCCAGTTCTGCTAACAGGTATTTTTCTATGTGAAGCAATTTTTTTGGTTGCCAAAATAAGCCAAGGTTTAGATTCTTACTGTCTGAAGTAGTGGATAAGGACACTCAGGGTCAATTCTTGGTTCTATCTGGCTGTCTTTCATTGCACCCCCAACCCCTTTTGCTCTGATTCTTTCTAACCCATCGTTAGCAGTCTCAAAAGCACTAGTGGCATCTCTTTTAAGTACTAAACATAAGTACTAAACATGTGGGGAGAGTATTTCAGTAGAAGTGGTTATGGCCACTATACCTTTTCTAGAGAACAAAAGTACCTCACCATTGAAATTAAGAGAAAGAAATCCTGTGTAAGAATACCATTTAGGCCAGATGTGGTGGCACACGCCTGTAATCCCAGCACTTTTGGGAGGCCAAGGCAGGAGGATCACTTGAGCTCAGGAGTTTGAGACCTGTCTGGACAACATAGCTAGACTCCATCTCTAAAGCAGTAAAATACATTAGCTGAGCATGGTGGCACATGCCTGTAGTCCCAGCTACTTGGGGGGCTAAGGTGCGAGGATCCCTTGCTTGAGCCCAGGAAGTCAAGGCTTTAGTAAGCTGCGATTGCACCACTGCACTCCAGCCTGTGCAACAGAATGAGACCCTGCCTCAGAAATAAATAAATAACAATCTACCATTTAAAAATAATTTGAATATGTTTTTCTTACTCTTCCCTTAAATAACCTAATAAATAACCATAAAATTTCTTCACTTTGTCTACAAGGACTCTTTACTTACAGCAGTTTTTGTTCCAGTTTTTCCTTGAAATAGCCAAAACATGCTGTTGGAAAGACAGATGGTAGATTAAGCAGATTTCATAGACCTCTGCTGTGATTGTAATTCATTTCCTTTCCAGCCTTCCTTTTAAAATGAAAATACTAGGAGAAAATTGGGAAATAATCCGAATAATAAATACTGTGGTGTACTTAAAGTTGTTGCCTGGAACTACTTGCTTTAAGATATTTCATTAGCTTTTTTGAACAATAAACAATTTCAAGTTATATATAGACTTAGCTGGTTTCTCTCCAGGCTATTAACTGGTTAGGAGATGATTCACACCTTTCTGATAAATAATGCTAACCATGTATATAAATTTTAAATGTTCTAAAAACCCAATTTAAACTAAAAAGACAAGTGAAATTATTTTAATATTATCTTTTATTAGGCTGGGTGCGGTGGCTCATGCCTGTAATCCCAGCACTTTGGGAGGCCGAGGCGGGTGGATCGCTTGAGGTCAGGAGTTCAAGACCAGCTTGACCACCATGGTGAAACCCTGTCTCTACTAAAAATGCAAAAAATTATCTGGACGTGGTGGGGTGTGCCTGCAATCCCAATTGCTCAGGAGGCTGAGGCAGGAGAGTCTCGAGCCCAGGAGTCGAAGGTTGCAGTGAGCTGAGATTGTGCCACTGCACTCCAGCCTAGATGACAGAGTGAGACTCTGTCTCAAAAAAAAAAAAAAAAACAACAACTTTTATTTAACCCCAGATATAAAAATTATTTAGCTATTTTAGATTTTTTGGTACTGAATCTTCACAATCTACTTTGTATTGTACACTCACAGCATATCTTATCTCAACTGGGTCTAATCACATTTCAACTGTGCAGTAGCCATGAGTTATGACTAAAGCCTTCTGAATGGACAACTTAGTTCTAAACAGCTTGATATTTGCCCTACTTTGGGAAAGATACAGTATTTGACAGGTTTTGGGGCCACCCACTACTGATTTACCTCACTTTCTATAACACCCTTGGGCTGTTGTTTTTTTTTTTTTCTTTTTTTTTTTTAGGATTCACCTTTCTTCTGTTCTCTGTCCCTATAGCTGTGAAGCCTGCTCTGTTTCTAGGGGTACATGACTCAGTTTGAGCAGTTGGAGCCTTGCAGTTCTCTTATGAGGTGGAGACTTAACGCTGAGATTTCATATACAGAATGAGGTCCTCTTACCTGTGCAGTGTGAGTGTGAGGGTAATCATCTTGAGACAGAATGGGTTCTGAGAATAGAGCAAGCACTGAGAAATGGAGAGAAGGAACCTAGGCCCTTGCCATAGGATTTTGATAGTTCTGTTTTTTCCATAATTACAATAGAAGTTCAGAAGATTGAGAAATTAACCTTTTTTCTTTCTTTTTTAAAATTATTGTACATTGGGTTTTCTGTCGCTTGCAAGAGTGACATTCCAAGTAAATAAGTGTGGATTAGGGAGGTTCAGTATGGCCTTAGAATGCCCCAGCTGCAGAAGGTTGTTCTCTCGTTGATGGGGGTTGGGGGGGCGTTCACCAGGTAGATGTCAGATCCTTTGTGATTCCCAGGATCTCAGATGCTTGAGTTGACTTTTTTTTTTTTTTTGGAGATGGAGTCTTGCTCTCTCGCCAGGCTGGAGTGCAGTGGCACGATCTCGGCTCACTGCAACTTCTGCTTCCTGGGTTCAAGCAATTCTTCTGCCCCAGACTCCCAAGTAGCTAGGACTACAGGTGCATGCTACCACACCCAGCTAATTTTTGTATTGTTAGTAGAGACGGGTTTCACCACATTGGCCAGGATGGTCTTAATCTCTTGACCTCATGATCTGCCCGCCTTGGCCTCCCAAAGTGCTGGGATTACAGGTGCGAGCCACCATGCCAAGCCTGAGTTGACTTTTTACCAGGGTTTTTACAGACCTGTTGGTGGGGCAGATACTTAACAATCTACTCAATGAAAAGGATCAGAAATGCAGATAACAATTATTTATTCCCCTGGTGGTGGTCTCACTGAGTCTTATTTGCTTTGCCTGTGAGTTTAGAACTTATTGTTTCCAACTTTTATTGAATGTAAATCTCTTGTATTTTAGGGACTTTTAAAATATAAATTCCTTAATATTTTTCTTTTCAAAATAAAGTTCCTCTGTAAGAAGTATAAATGAGTTTACTATGACGATAGTAATGCAAATATATATATAAAATATATGTAATAATGCAAATATACATAAAGAAAAAAATTAATTTCCCATTTTCTCTTGCCCCTTTTTGCCAAATCCAGTGTTAACAGCTTAGTATGTATCATTTGTACTACATTAAAAAAAAAAGGGAAACAGAAATGGAAAAATATATTAGATATATGGTTGACCCATGAACAAGATGGGTTTGAGCTGCATGGGTTCACTTATATGCAGATTTTAAAAATAAATATATTGGAAAATATTTTTTTGGAGATTTGCAACAATTTGAGAAAACTCAGATGAACCATGTAGCCTAGAATTTTAGAAAATTAAGAAAAAGGCTGGGCGTGGTGGCTCACACCTGTAATCCCAGCACTTTGGGAGGCCGAGGCAAGCGGATCGCTTGAGGCCAGGAGTTCAAGGCCAGCCTAGCCAACATGGCGAAACCCCATCTTTACCAAAAAATACAAAAATCAGCCTGGTGTGGTGGTGGACACCTGTAGTCCCAGCTGCTTGGGAGGCTGAGGCAGGAGAATCACTTGAATTGGGAGGCAGAAGTTGCAGTGAGCCGAGATCATGCCACTGCACACCAGCCTAGGTGACAGCAAGACTCTCCGAAGAAAAAATAAAAATTTAGGCTGGGTGCAGTGGCTAGCCCCCATAATCTCAGCACTTTGGGAGGCTGAGGTGGGTGGATCACAAGGTCAAGAGATCGAGATCATCCTGGCCAACATGTTGAAACCCTGCCTCTACTAAAAATACAAAAATTAGCTGGGCGTGGTGGCATGCACCTGTAGTCTCAGTTACTCAAGAGGCTGAGGCAGGAGAATTGCTTGAACCCGGGAGGCGGAGGTTGCAGTGAGCTGAGATTGCACCACTGCACTCCGGCCTGGCGACAGAGCGAGACTGTCTCAAAAAAAAAAAAAAAAAAAAATATTAAGAAAATGGTGTCTCGTGAATACATAAAATTACATAAAATATATGTAGATGCTAGTCTGTGTCTTAACTGTCATTGGGAAGGCTTCTCGTCAACAGTAGGCTATTGGCTGGGCACGGTGGCTCAAGCCTGTAATCCCAGCACTTTGGGAGGCCGAGACGGGCGGATCACGAGGTCAGGAGATCAAGACCATCCTGGCTAACATGGTGAAACCCCGTCTCTACTAAAAAAAATACAAAAAAATAACTGGGCGAGGTGGCGGGCGCTACTCGGGAGGCTGAGGCAGGAGAATGGCATAAACCTGGGAGGTGGAGCTTGCAGTGAGCTGAGATCCGGCCACTGCACTCCAGCCTGGGCGACAGAGCGAGACTCCGTCTCAAAAAAAAGAAAACCAAAAAAAACAGTAGGCTATTAATAATTAAATTTTGAGGGAGTCAAAAGGTGAACATGGGGTTTCAACAGTGTGGGGGACCAATGACCCTAACCTCCAATTTGATCAAGTCTCCCTTTCTCTCTCTCTATCTCTCCCCCCATACATATATATACACGCACACATATATACACACACATATATATGTATAGGGAGAGAGAGAGAGAAAAGATTTTTTTTTTTTTTTTTTTTGAGACAGAGTCTCGCTCTGTTGCCCAGGCTGGAGTGCAGTGCCATAATCTTGGCTCACCACAGCCTCTGCCTCCCAGGTTCAAGCGATTCTCCTGCCTCAGCCTCCTGAGTAGCTGGGACTATAGGCTTGCACCACCATGCCCTGCTAATTTTTTGTAGTTTTAGTGGAGATGGAGTTTAACTATGCTGGCCAGGCTGGTCTCGAACTCCTGACGTTGTGATAAACGCCCGCCTTGGCCTCCCAAAGTACTGGGATTACAGGCATGAGTCACCATGTCTGGTCTCTATTAGAGTCCTACTGTCTGAAGTAGTGGATGAGGACACTCAGGGTCACTTCTTGGTTCTATCTGGCTGTCTTTCATTGCACCCCCTACCCCTTTTGCTGTGATTCTTTCTAATCCATGTTTAGCAGTCTCAAAAGCGTTAGTAGCATCTCTTTTAAGTGCTAACTATGTGGGGAGAGTATTTCAGTGGAAGTAGTTGTAGCCTCTATACATTATATCTTTTCTAGAGAACAGAAGTACCTCACCATTGAAATTAAAAAAGTATGTATATATGGGGGCATGGAGAGAGAGAGAAAGAGAAACAGTCATTCAGGCAGTCTGGCATGCAAAGACACAGAGAATCTGAGAGTGACACAAAAATCAGCAGAATACTTTTTCTGCTTTAAAAGTCCTGTGTTCATCCTTCCCCACCCCTGCAACTCTGGCAACCACTGGTGTTTTTTTTTTTTTTTTTTTTTTTTTTTTGAGACAGTCTTGCTCTGACAGCCAGGCTGGAGTGCAGTGGTGCCATCTCAGCTCACTGCAACCTCAGCCTCCTGAGCAGCTGGGATTACAGGTGTGCACCACCATGCCTGGCTAATTTGTATTTTTAGTACAGATGGGGTTTTGCAGTGTTGGCCAGGCTGGTATGCAACTCCTGATCTCAAGTGATCCGCCTGCCTTGGCCTCCCAAAGTGCTAGGATTACAGGTGTGAGTTACTGCACTCTTCCACTGATTTTTTTTTTTTAACTTTATCCATAGTTTTGCCTTTTCCAGAAAGTCATCTAGTTAGAATCATACAATATGTAGAATATTCAGATTGGCTTCTTTCACTTAACAGTATGCGCTTCAAAGTTCCTCCTTGTCTTTCTGTGGCTTGATAACTCAGTTCTTTTTTTCACTCAAAATATTCCATTGTATGGGTGTACCACAGTTTGTTGAACCATTCACCCACTGAAGGATATTTTGGGTACTTCTAAGTCTTGACAGTTATGAATAAATATTTGTATGCAGGTTTTTGTGTTAAGTTTCAGCTCCTTTGGGTAAACACCAGGGATTGATGGATTATATATGGTAAGAGAATGTTTACCTTTTAAGAAACTGCCAAACTGTCTTCCATACTGTCTGCATAAGCAATAAATGAAAGTTTGTGTGGTTTCACATTTTTGCCAGCATTTGGTGTTGTCAGTGTTTTGGATTTTTGCAGTTCTAATAGATATGTAGTGGTAGCTCATCGTTGTTTTAATTTGCCATTCTCTGATGAAGTATGATGTTAAGGCTGGGTGCGGTGGCTCATGCCTGTAATCCCAGCACTTTGGGAGGCCAAGGTGGGTGGATCACTTGAGGTCAGGAATTCAAGACCAGCCAGGCCAACATGGTGAAACCCAGTCACTACTAAAAATACAAAAATTAACTGGACGTGGTGGCATGTGCCTGCAGTCCCTGCTACTTGGGAGACTGAGGCAGAAGATTTGCGTCAACCTAGGAGGCAGAGGCTGCAGTGAGCCAAGATCATGCGACTGCACTCCATCCTGGGCAACAGAGTGAGACTCTATCTCAAAAAACCAAAAAAAGGAAAAAAAGAAAAATATGATATTAAGCATTTTTTCATTTGCTTATTTGCCATTGGTATATTTTCTTTGGTGAGATATCTGTTCAAATGTTTTGCCTTCTTTTTTTTTTTTTTTTTTTTTTTTTGAGACGGAGTCTCGCTCTGCTGCCCAGGCTGGATCTCGGCTCACTGCAAGCTCTGCCTCCTGGGTTTACGCCATTCTCCTGCCTCAGCCTCCCGAGTAGCATGCGCCACCTCGCCCGGCTAGTTTTTTGTATTTTTTAGTAGAGACAGGGTTTCACCGTGTTAGCCAAGATGGTCTCAATCTCCTGACCTCGTGATCCGCCCACCTCAGCCTCCCAAAGTGCTGGGATTACAGGCTGGAGCCACCGCGCCCGGCCCTTGCCTTCTTTTTAATTGGGCTCTTTATTTTCTTTTTTCTTTCTTTTATTTTGGAGACGATCTCACTCTGTCATCCACGCTGGAGTGTGGTGGCACAGTCATGGCTCACTGCAGCCTCAAACTCCTAGTCTCAAGTGATCCTCGTGCCTCAGCCTCCTGAGTAGCTAGGACTACAGGCACACACCACCAAGCTCGGCTAATTTATTATTATTATTATTATTTGGAGAAATGGGGTCTTGTTATGTTGCGCAGGCTAGTCTCCAACTTCTGCCTTCAAGTTATCCTCCTGCCTCGGCCTCCCAAAGTGCTAGGATTATAGACGTGAGCCACCATGCCCAGTAGATACCAATCTCGCAGTCTGACTTGTCTTTTCATTTTCTTAGCAGTGTCTTTTGAAGAGCAAAAGTTTTTCTTCGGTTGTTTTGTTTTGTCACTCAGGCCTGGAGTGCAGTGGTATGACTTTGGTTCACTACAACCTCTTCCTCCCAAGCTCAAGTGGTCTTCCCACCTCAGCCTCCAGAGTAGCTGGGACTAAAGGCACATGCCACTGCACCTGGCTAATTTTTGTATGGTTTAAAAAATATTTTTTGGAGAGACAGGGTTTTGCCATGTTACCCAGGCTGGTCTCGATCTCCTGGGTTCAAGCGATCTGTACACCTTGTTCTCCCAAAGTGCTGGGATTATAGACATGAGCCACTGCACCTTGCCAAAGAGCAGAAGTTTTAAATTTTAACACTATCCAACGTATTAGTTTCTTCTTTTCACATATTGTGATTTTGGTGTCTTATATAAAAAGTCATTGCCAAACCCAAGATCACCTGGATTTTTTCCTGTGTTCTAGAAATTTAGTTTTGCAGTTTACACTTAAGTATGTGATCTGTTTTGAGTTAATTTTTGTGAAAGGTATAAGTTTTGTCTCTAAATTCATTTTGTTCACGTGTCAGTGTCCCCTTGTTTCAGCAGCATTTGCTGAAAGGACTATCCTTTCTCCATTGAAGTGCTTTGACTCCTTTGTCAAAGATCAGTTGACTATTTTTTTTTAAAGGATGCATTTCTGAGCTTTTGTATTCTGTTTTGTTAGTCTAGTTATCTGTTTGTTTCCCCCCCCCCCCCCCCCACTGATACCGTACTGTATTAATTACTGTAGGTTTATGGTCAGTCTTAAAGTTGGGTAGTGTCAGCCCTCTACCTTTGTTCTCATTCAATGTTTTCTTGCTACTCTGAGTCTTTTATTATCTATATAAATGTTAGAATCAATTTGTTGATAATCCACACAATAACTTACTGGGATTTTGATTGGGATTGCTTTAAAAGGATATATCAAGTTGGGAAAGAACTGACATCTTGACAATGTAGAGTCTATGTGCATGGGATTTGTCTTCATTCCTTTGATTTCTTTCATTAGAGTTGTGTTATTTTTCTCATATAGAGTACTTGGGATTATACATGTGAGCCACCATGTCCAACTAATTTTTGTATTTTTAGTAGAGATGAGGTCTCACCATGTTGGCCAGGCTGGTCTCGAACTCCTGACCTCAGGTGATGCGCCCACCTCAGCTTCCCGAAGTATTGGAGTTACAGGCGTGAGCCACCATGCCTGGCCTGAACATTGTCCTTTGATTCTTAAGAGTTTCCATTTCTCTGCCTTTGTATTTTGTTTACCTTTTTTCCATTAGAGCTTTAGGAATATTAATTAGAGCTTTTAAAAAAATTAGTAGTCTGATAATGCCAATATTTCTGCTGTATCTAAGTCTGACTCTGATGCTTACTTTGTTTCTTCAAACTGTGTTTTAGCATACTTTTAAATTTTTCATTGAAAGAAGTAGTACATGGTTTATAGAAGGAACTGAGGTAAATATGCCTTTAGTGTAAGGTTTTGTGTTTATCTGGCTAGAGGTTAGGCTATGTTCTCTCTTTGCTGTACCTATAAGTATCAGAGGCCAAAATTTCCTCTAGTGTTCTTTTTGTCTCCCCTGTTGTCTTTTGGTTTCTCTGATATTTCTTAAATAAGGTCTGAGGTGTGCAATTTGTTTAGTTGTATTCTCCACTTAGTATACAGGAGCTGTATTTATATAGTGGTAAGGTGTGGAGGGAGGGAAGTGTTCTATAGCCTAAAGATTTGTTCTCAGTCTTTTAGTGAACCTGTGCCCCTAGACTGTAGTCTCCACAAGTACTTCTGATGTTTTGGTTTTTCCCTGAGACAGGAGTGCTAGAGGATGCTGCTATATTGGGTATTTCATTACCCTGAGTCTAAGGCTAGAGTGCTCTGGAGTTGAATATTTCCCTTCTAGATTGGCAAGGCTTTGGTGGAACCCTGGTAGGTTAGGCTCTGATAAATAATTTCTCTTTTTTTTTTTTTGAAGTCAGGCCTTGTTAAGGACAGAATGCTCTGGGCATATTTCATCATAACTACATATTTTTTTCTGATCTTCACTATGATAATCTGGAGGACTTCTGGTTATTAAAAACTGACAAAATGTGGAGGCCTCTCAGACAGGGTCCTGCTGTAGTTTTAAATTAAAACTTGTTCACACTGAGCCTCCAGCTTGGTTTAGGCTTTCCTACCTTGGTAATGGTTCCCAAGGAGATTTCTGCAGTTGTAAGTTGTGGTTCTCTGTATCCTGTACCTGCCTGCCTCTCTCTAATTTTGGGGGCAGTGGTTTGCCCTGTGACTCCAATTTCTGTGATAGCTCTAAGAAGAGTTGTTGCTTTTCACCTTTTCTTTTCTTTTCTTTTGAGTGTGGAATGGCAGTTTTTAACTCCTTAAATTCCAGACCAGAAACAGGTAGTCCCCAGGGCTAATTTTTTTTTCTATAATTTACTTTTTAAATTAAAGATTATAACATATCTCTAGCTGCATAATATACTACAGTATGGATATACTAGATTTATTCAACCTTTTGTTTATTGGTGGACATTCAAGTTTTCTCAGCTTTTTTCCATTATAAATAGTACTGCTAAAAATATTCTTGTACACATATATTTGCATACTACTGCTGTTATTTCTTTACATTTACTCTTAAAAGTGAGATAGCTAAGTCAAAGGATATTTGTATTTTTAATAATACATATTGTCTGATTACTTTGCCCAAACGTAGCAGTGTGTGAGTATCCTTTCTTTGGCTATTACTGAATGTTGTCAATCTGATAGAAGAGAATGATATCTCATCATTGCTTTGATTAGTACTTTCTTGAAAACTGGTGAGGTATGGAGCATCTTACATATATTTATTAACATTGTAATTTTCTCTCTGGATTCTTTATTTGTGGACATTGGCATTTACTTTCAGTTGGGTTATTTGCTGTTCCCCTTATTAATCTGAATATTAGGCACAATTGATAATGTTTCTTAAAATTGTACTTATTTTAGAAAAAGTTAGAAAATTGCAGCATAAGAGAAAGTAAAAATCACTTATCTGTTCACACAGATAAACTCCTCTTAGAGTTTTGATACTAATATTTTTCTAAGGATATGTATATATATCAAATTTCCTACCATAATGAAATTTTATGTGGCATGTTATAGTTCCACCACTACATTACATATGATTTTATTAATTTTAAATACAATATAGGAAAAATATGAAGCAATATAAAAATGTTTTTAAAAACACAGATCATGACTTAATTCAGTTGATTACATGACCCACAGTTTGAAAACCATTGCCCTAAACCAGGGTTTCCCAGCCCCCAGGCCATGGACAGGTACTGGTCTGTGGCTTATTAGGAACTGGGCCACACACAGCAGGAGGTGAGTGGCAGGTGATCGAGTGAAGCTTCATCTGTATTTACAGTGGCTCCCCATAGCTCCCATAACTGTCTGAGCTCTTCCTGCTGTCAGATGAGTGACAGCATTTGATTCTCATAGGAGCCCAAACCCTATTGTGAACTGTGTGTGTGAGGGATCTAGGTTGTGTACTTGTTATGAGAATCTAATGCCTGATGATCTGTCACTGTCTCCCATCACCCCCACATGGGACCATCTAGTTGTAGGAAAACAAGCTCAGGGCTCCCACTGATTCTACATTATGGTGAGTTGTATAATTATTTCATTATGTGTTACAATGTAATAACAATAGAAATAAAGTGTACAAGAAATGTAATGCACTTGCATCATCCCAGAACCATCCCTCCACCCACCCATCCCCCCATCCCTAGTCCATGGAAAAATTGTCTTCCATGAAACTGGTCCCTGATAACAAAAAGGTTGGGAATCACTGCTTTAAACTATGTAAATATATAACCTTGGCTTACACCTGTAAGCCCAGCACTTTGGGAAGCTAAGGCAGGAGGATGGCTTGAGCTCAGGAGTTTGAGACCAGCCTGGGTGATATAGTAAGACCTTGTCTGTATAAAAAATTACAGAAATTAGCCAAGCATGGTGGCATACACCTTTAGTCCCAGCCACTGGAGTGGCTGAGGCAGGAGGAGGAGCGCTTGAGCCTAGGAAGTAGTGGTAAGATTGTACCACTGCACTCCAGCCTGGGCAACAGAGTGAGACCCTGTCTCTAAATAAATAAATAAATAAATTATGTATACAGATACACACACACACACACACACACATATATATATATATATGTATAAAACCTTGATAAGTAAAAACCAATTTTAAAATATAGGAACATAAAATTTATTTCTTAATTTAATAATTTCAAACCTTCTAAAATTTTACTTACGTTTTTAAAAGACTCATTATTACTAAAATATTCAAACATCTAAAAGTAAATGAGGTCAGGAGTTTGAGACCAGCCTGGCCAACATGGTGAAACCCTGTCTCTACCAAAAGTACAAAAATCAGCCACGTGTGGTGGCAGGCACCTGTAATCCCAGCTACTCTGGAGGCTGAGGCAGGAGAATCGCCTGTACCTGGGAGGCGGAGGTTGCAGTGAGCTGAGATTGTACACTGCACTCCAGTCTGGGTGATAGCGTGAGACTCCGTCTCAAAAAAAAAAAATTAAATTAAAATAGGGCCGGGCGCGGTGGCTCAAGCCTGTAATCCCAGCACTTTGGGAGGCCGAGGTGGGCGGATCACGAGGTCAGGAGATCGAGACCATCCTGGCTAACACGGTGAAACCCCGTCTTTACTAAAAAATACAAAAAACTAGCCGGGTGAGGTGGCGGGCGCCTGTAGTCCCAGCTACTTGGGAGACTGAGGCAGGAGAATGGCGTAAACCTGGGAGGCAGAGCTTGCAGTGAGCTGAGATCTGGCCACTGCACTCCAGCCTGGGCAGCAGAGCGAGACTCCGTCTCAAAAAAAAAAAAAATTAAATTAAAATAAAATATAAAAATAAAAGTAGAGGAAATAGTATAATGAACCCCAGTGTCCCCATCCTCCACTTTTATAGCGAACACATTTTGCTAAATTTATTTATCCCTGTCTACTTAAAAAAATAAAATAAAATAAAAAACTCCTAGATTATTTTTAAGTGAATCTCAGGCTCATTGTATTATAAAAGTTAGTCTTTGATTATAGAGAGACAATAGATAATGAAATTGTAGTTATATTTAAAAAGAAAAGAGACCTTATAGTTAACAAAATTAGCCATAATTTTATGTCATCTAATGATCTACATTCACGTTTACCCAGTTGTCTCAAAAATGTTTTTTATAGCTGCTTTGTTTGAACCTGCATGCAAACAAGATGTGCATGTTATTCATGATTAATTAGTATTTTAAGTCTCATAATTTATAGTAGCTCTTCTTGCCTTTTAAACATTTTATTCCTTTTTTTTTATTGGAGAGTACACTGCATTTTCAATTTGGCCAAATGCTTCCTTTAGGTGTTAGTTAGCTTGTTCTTCTATCCCTCTTATTTCCTTTAAATAGTAATTAAATCCAGAAGTTTATTTAGATACAAATTCAATTCTTTGGCAGTTGTACTTAAAAGGTTATGGTGGAAGCTGCTATATCTTGAAGTTTCTGTGGGCAGAAATTTGGGAGCATCTTGGCTTGGCAGTTTTGGTTTGGGGTCTCTCATAAGATTGCAATGAGATGTTAGCTAGGGTTGTAGTCATTAGAAGGCTTGACTGGGGTTGGAGAATCCACTTCCAAGGTGGCTCCCTCACATGGCTAGCAAGTTGTTCTCTTGGTGGGAGGTCTCACTTATTCTTTACATGGGTCTTCCACAAAGTTGCTTAAATATCCTGACAGCCTTGGCGGCTGGCTTCTCCCAGGTTGAATGATCTAAAAAAGTAAGGTAGATGCTGCATTGTCTTCATGACTTAGTCTTGGAAGTCACATTATTCACTCTCCAATATTCTGTTGGTCACACGGACCATCCTTGAGTCACTGTGGCATGGCATGGATGCCAGATAGTGAGGATCATTCAGGACCCTTTTGGAGGCTGGCTACTGTCAATGATTTCAATTTCAATTTCAGAGTACATGATTTATACATCTTTGACCTTATCTTTCTTGTAAACTAAAAGCCTTGGTTCCTAAAATATTAACATAGCTTATTTTGTTCTACCATATACATGTAATAATTTCAAAGTAACAATGCTAATTTTAATTGCCAACAAGACTACTGAATGCAGTTTAAGATTTCTAAGTGATTCCTTTTGTCCTTAAAAAAATATACCCCCCAGCTGTATATAGTCGGTATACTGTTTTGTAGACAGTTTATGTAACCAATTTGATAAACATAAATCCACCTAAATGTGGATATGTTTCTAGTTTTTTAGGGATTGCTTTTTTTCCCCCTTTTTGATTTAATGATGTATTTTAATTATATAAAACGTGTACTTGGTTTCAAACTCTAAACTATAAAACAGGTACATTCAGAATAGTGTCACTTCCATTCCTTTTTTCTTGTTCTCTCTCTTACCCATGGGTAACTATTTTAAATGTTTGTTTCATCCTCCAACATTTCTTTTGTACATATTCACCTTCCCCTTTTTTTTAATAAAAAAAAGGTAGCAATGTTTTAAGTGCTCTACTCTACCTTTTTCTTTTCATTTAACCATACACGCTGAAGTTTACTCCATGTAAGTAGACAAAAATCATTCTCTCATTTTATTGCTTAGAGGCACTGCACTGTGTGGATATACTATAGTTTATTCAGCTACTTTCCTAGTGATAGATGTTTTCATTGTGTAAATAATGCTGCATTGGATAGCCCTTTGCATACTTCATTTTGTATTTTGGCCAGTGAATTTTTGGTACAAGTTCCTAGAATTGGGATTGTTAAGTTGAAGGGAAATGCTGAATGTGATTTAGCTAGATATTGCCAAATTTCTCTCCAGAGGGCTTGTATTTGTGTGTTTCCACTACCAATGTATGAAAGTGTTTCTTACAGCTTTGTTAATAGTCTCTGGAGTTCTACTTTTGGATTTTTGTCAATTTCGTATTTTGGTCAAGTTTTAGTTTGGGAAATTAATTAATTAATTAATTAATTTTGAGGCAGAGTTTCATTCTTGTGCCCAGGCTGGAGTGCAATGGCATGATCTCGGCTTACTGCAGCCTCTGCCTCCCGGGTTGAAGCAGTTCTCCTGCCTCAGCCTCCCGAGTAGCTGGGATTACAGTCATGCACCACCCCATCTGGCTAATTTTGTATTTTTAGCAGAAACAGGATTTCTTCATGTTGGTTAGTCTGGTCTCGATCTCCTGACCTCAGGTGATCCACCTGGCTTAGCCTCCCAAAGTGCTGGGATTGTAGGCGTGAGCCACCGCGCCTGGCCATAAATTTTTATTACGAGCAAAGTTAAGCTACTTTGCATTCACTTAGGGGCACTTTGCTCTTTTTTCAGATGAGCTAATTGTCTCTTTTTCTCATTGTTTTGTAAGGTCGTTGATCTTTTTTCCCCCTAATTTAGAGAGTTTTTATTTTATATACATACATACATACATACATACATATATATGTGTGTGTGTGTATATATGTGTGTGTGTGTGTGTATATATATATATATATATATATGAGAAGAGTGAGAGAGACAGAGAGACACAGAGTCTTGCTTTGTTGCCCAGGCTGGAGTGCGGGAGCACAGTGGCACAATTGCGACTCACTGCAACCTCTGCCTCCCGGGTTCAAGCAATTTGCCTGCCTCAGCCTCCCAAGTAGCTAGGATTACAGGCGCCCACAACCATGCCTGGCTAATTTTTTTTTTTTTTTTTTTTTGCAACAGAGTCTCTTGTCACCCAGGCAGGAGTGCAGTGGCAGGATCTCAGCTCACTACAAACTCCACTTTCTGTGTTCAAGTGATTCTCATGCCTCAGCCTCCTGAATAGCTGGGATTATAGGGATAAGCCACCATGCCTGGCTAATTTTTGTATTTTTAGTAGAGACAGAGTTTAACCATGTTGGCCAGGCTGGTCTCGAACTCCTGACCTCAAGTGATCCACTTGCCTCAGCCTCCCAAAGTACTGGGATTACAGGCGTGAGCCACCGTGCCTGGACTGTAGTTGATACTAATAATCACTCTGCAGTATAAGTTGCAGCTAATTTTTTTCCAGGTTGCTATATTCTGTTAATTTTGCTTGTAGTATTTTTAGCCATGCAGAGGATTTTTATTTTTACATAGTCATATTTATTACTTCTTGGTATGAATTATTTCTTGATTCCTAGTTGGAACTTTTTTTTCTATTCTTAGATTATTAAAGAATTCTGTGTTTTTTTAAAAGTACTTTTATGGTTCTTTAAAAAAAAATTTAGATAACTGATTCGTTTGCTTTTTTTTTTTTTTTTTTGAGACTGAGTTTCACTCATGTTGTCCAGACTGGAGTGCAATGGCATGATCTCAGCTCACTGCAACCTCTATCTCCCAGGTTCAAGTGATTTTCCTGCCTGTGCCTCCCCAGTAGCTGGAGTTACAGGCACCCACCAGCACATCTGGCTAATTTTTGTAATTTTGTAGATTAATTTGCTTTTATGCTGGTGTATAGTGTGAGAGACAGACAAGTTTTATCTTTTTCTGGCTATTCAGTTATCCCAATACCAACATTTAAAAAGTCCATCTTTTCCCCACTGAATTGATATACCATCTTTATCATATAGTAAAGGTCCATATGTATGTGAATGTATTTCTGAATTTTCTGTTTTATTTCGTGTTTATTTACCAGCATCACACTTTTTAATGATGGAAATGTATACTGGATTAATATCTGGTAGAGTGTGTACACATACCCCCTTTCTCTTTCAGGTGTTACTTTGCTATTCTTAGTTATTTTTCTATGTGGATATACATTACAGAAAAGCAACCAATAAGTATCTTGAAAAATTTGGCTGTGTCTAATTTATAAGCTAACATAGGGATAATTAACATCTTTATCATGTTTAGCCTTGCTATCCATTTGCTCGTGTGTACTTTTCTGTCTTGTAAGAGTGTTTATAGTTTAAAGGATTTCTCACGTTTCTTATGTGAGCTGGGACTACAGATACACACCACTACACCAGGCTAATTTTTGTAGTTTTTGTAGAGAGATAGGATTTCGACATGTTGCCCGGGCTGGTCTCATGTTTCTGACCTCAGATGATCCACCTGCCTCAGCCTCCCAAAGTGCTGGGATTATAGGCATGAGCCACAGTGCCCGGCCATCTTTTGCTTTTTGAATATTGATTTTTCTTTTTTTGAGACAGAGTCTCTCTCTGTTGCCCAGGCTGGAGTGCCGTGGTGCGATCTCGGCTCACTGCAAGCTCTGCCTCCCTGGTTCACACCATTCTCCTGCCTCAGCCTCCCAAGTAGCTGGGACTACAGGCGCCCACCACCATGCCTGGCTAATTTTTTGTATTTTTAGTAGAGACTGGGTTTCACTGTGTCAACCAGAATGGTCTCGATCTCCTGACCTCGTGATCCGCCCACCTCACCCTCCCAGAGCCCTGGGATTACAGGCGTGAGCCACTGGGAATTTTTTTTTTAATCTCATACATAATACCTAGCCTTTCCTATTAAATATTACGTTGGTTGTTGGTTTCAGAGAGGTACCATAATAAACTTTTAAGAAAGACTCCTGTTGCAAGTTTACCAAGAGTTCTTTGCTGTTTTAAAAATTAGGAACTTATCTGAACCAAGTTCAGATGCCTTTTTTTTGTCTTGGTGTTAGTTTTTCTGCTTTTCACAAATGTAATGAATTCTATTTCTCATTCAGTTTGTGTGTAAGTTTCATTTAGGATTTCTGAATCTCTCATAAGTACGTTTGTATAGTTTGTGTGTGTGTGCTATGTGCTGTTTTAGGTTTTTGTAGAAGGACTAAGCTGTTTTTTATAAAATAAAGTTGTAAATTCAAATTATATTGTTTTTCCTCAAATTCTTGCCTTTAGGTACTCTGGAGCTGTATAAACAGAATTAAATTACATGCTTATTGAAGCATTTAGAAGTCACCTAACATCTTTCTTGGCCTGCACTCTTTTTTGTTGTTGTTGTTTTAAAGCAGTTCTTTTACCAGCTTTTAATTTTTTGATAAACTATATTGATTTTATTCAGCTTCTAAGAGACAATTTGATGTCTAAAACATTAATTGCACCTAGAAACTATACAATATGGAGAACAGCAGGGTGATTTTTTTTTTTTTTTTAATCGTAACTGTTTTTTGGAGGGGAGAAGAAAATAGGTTAGATGTTTTCGTTGGGATTTATTTATTGATATTATTAAGTCCAGAGAGAAAGGTGAATGTTAAAAGTAACAAAGTAACACTTCTTTTCAAGGATTAATTCTTCCTCCACCAGCCTTTTATTGTTAAAAATTGTGAATTTATAGAAAAGTTGTAGGAATAAGTTTTTAATGTATTAATTATTCTCATTCTTAGGTGCATTTTATCTGGTGTTTGAATATATGGACCATGATCTGATGGGACTACTGGAATCAGGCTTGGTTCATTTTAATGAAAATCACATAAAGTCATTTATGAGACAGCTCATGGAGGGTCTGGATTATTGTCATAAGAAGAACTTTTTGCATAGAGATATTAAATGTTCCAATATCCTTCTAAATAATAGGTATGGTTATGAACTTTATATATATTTAAAATGAGTTTTACCATGGACATGTACATGGAGAGAATAGCCTGGAAACTGTAGCGGCGGGGAATGTCGGGGATAGTGAGGGTTGAAAGTTACCTATTGGGTACAGTGTCCAACATTTGGGTGATGGGCACCCTAGAAGCCTAACCCCTACTATTAAATTTCTAATACCCGTGTCACAAACAAGCACATGTACCCCCGAATCTAAAATTTTTAAAATAAAGAAAAGATACAGTGTTACATGACGTTGCACCTTGATTATGTTAAAAAATATTTAAAATTTAGTTTACTTTATACAAACTATTTAAAAATAATCAGGCCAGCCACAGTAGCTCACGCCTGTAATCCCAGCACCTTGAGAAGTAGAGACAGGCGGATCACTTGAGGCCAGAAGTTCAAGACCAGCCTGGCCAATGTTGATGAAACCCTGTCTCTGCCAAGAAAATACAAAAGTTAGCCTGGCGTGGTGGAGCACACCTGTGATCCCAGCTACTCAGGAGGCTGAGGCATGAGAATTGCTTGAATCCAGGAGGTGGAGGTTGCAGTGAGCTGAGATCATGCCACTGTACTTCAGCCTAGGTGACACAGCGAGACTCTGGCTCAAAAATAAAAATAAAAAATAATCACCAATATTATAGCTTGGGATACCTCAAAAGTTGTGTTAAATATCTGTTAGTGGCCGGGCGGGATGTCTCACGCCTGTAATCGCAACACTTTGGGAAGATGAGGCAGGCCAATCACTTGAGGCCGGGAGTTCGAGACCAGCTGTGCCAACATTGTGAAAAGCTGTCTCTACTAAAAATACAAAAATAAACCCGGTGTGGTGGCACACGCCTGTAATCCCAGCTGCTAGGAAGCCTGAGAAACGAGAATCGCTTGAATCCCAGAAGTGGAGTTACAGTGAGCTGAGATAGTACCACTGCACTCCAGCCTGGGTGACAAAGCAAGACTCGGTCTCAAAAAAAAAAAATCCAATAATAGTCTGTAATGCATATAAAATAATACTTAGTTTACTTTTCTGTTTGCTATTTTTCCAAGTAATGTGAATGGATCATCTAATAGCAATATAATTTCAGCTTTAGGCTAAGAATAGATTTTAGAAAATTTTAAAAAAACAGTCACAGTTGTAAAGTGAACTTTTTGGAAGTGTGTACACACACATACACATTCACATATTTAAAACTTATGTAAATAAGCTTATATTCGTAACAGCTTATATTTGAACCCTGGTAATTCTCTTGTAATTGGTACTGTTTGTTAATTTAAATAAGGCATGCCTGGTTCTGATTTTAATTAATAGACAGTGTTCTATGCACCTAGCCCCTCTAAAACTGGAGAATTAAACAAATTAAAAGTGATGTCACTTAGTTCTTGTGCACTGTTACCTTGAACAAGAAATTTGTCTTACTGCTAAGTAATAAAAATGATCTCGTTTTATTTTGTTTCCATTGAAGTGTGCTTTTCTAAATAGGAACTGAATAGTAATAAAATACTATTCTAATATTATAATACAGTAATTATAATAATCATATTGCTGTAAGTTTGACTATCCAAGGATTTATTTTTTTGTTTTGTGAATTTATCCACTAGTTGCTTTTACCTGTATTACCTTGATGATATTGAAGTGTGAGCAGAGTTAACGTTTACATAGGTATTTTTTCTTACCAGTTCTAGGCATAGAATATAAATGTGTATTGTCAATTTAGAGTAAATTAATACTTTTTGTTCATCTTGTCTTTTTTCTACCAGAGGGCAGATAAAACTTGCAGATTTTGGACTTGCTCGATTGTATAGCTCAGAAGAAAGGTAAGCATACCTTCAAATGAATATTGTAGATATTAGAGTTTAGTATTTGAAGCTATACTAAGAATACCTTATTGATAGTTTTATTTTTTAAAAGAGAAATTTACTTTTCATGGTTAGTATTTAAAAAACTGAAATTTTATACCATATTGGGTTGATTATTGTAATTACAATATTTCACACATTATCTCAATTTAAAAATTGATCTTTAACACAGGTAAAAATGATTTTTAAAAAATATACATCTTTAATTGTGACTGAAGTGAACTTATACTTAAATTTCTAATGTGTATTCAGATATTAAATATTCTTAATGAAAACCTTTTAAATTGTGTTTTTAAACTTATAAACTTTGTTTTCATTATTATTTTACACAGGTTTTATTGTTATATTTACAGTTCTTTGTTTTTTTAACTCCCTAGAACCCTTTATTTAAACCAACTGTTGTGAGGATGTTCAGTGTATAAGACACAAAAAGGTAGAAATTTTCTGGCTAAAGTTTGAGTATATACCCAACTTGGCTTTCTTTGTGCCTGGTGGTAGTGAAATGACTTGTCTTATTAGAACTAATATGGGATTTCAAAATAAAATATTTTTGTACAATAGTAGGTTTTATGTAAATAAAATATAGAATTAATTTTGCTTAATAAATCTTTAGTCCATTTACTCCATTCCTTTCTTGTCTTTATTTATATATATATCTCTCTCTGAAATAATATATTTAAAGAATTTTAAAATTATTTTATGACAATTCTGTCATTTCTTTAGTATCACCATAATTTAATATAGTGAAACATCAGTTGATTGTAGTCTTAGGAATAGATGTTTACTTTCATTTAATCTTTGCTTTTTTCTGGTTAAAGGAATAAACAAAAACTCTCGTTTGAATTTTTCAGAGTAAAAAGTCTATGTTTTTAAATCTTGCAGTGCCTGTGACATAATTCTGGAAAGTATTTTCATTATATAGTGCTCTAGAGTAGAGGTTTATAAGTGATATGTTTTGGATCCATTCAAGTTCCATGAAACCCCTCAGAAAGTGTGCTGTGGGCCGGGCGCAGTGGCTCATGCTTTTACAAATCCCAACACTTTGGGAGGCAGAGGCGGGTGGATCACTTGAGGGTCAGCACTTGGAGACCAACGTGGCCAACATGGTGAAACCTCATCTCTACTAAAAATAGCTGAGCTTGGTGGTGCACGCCTGTAATCCCAGCTACTTGGAAGGCTGAGGCACAAGAATCACTTAAACCTGGGAGGTGGAGGTTGCAGTGAGCCGAGATTGCACCACTGTACTCCAGCAAGACTGTCTCCAAAAAAAGAAAGGAAGGAAGGAGGGAGGGAGGGACAAAGGAAGGAAAGAGAGACAGAGAGAGAGAGAGAAAGAGAAAGAAAGGAAAGAAAGTGTTCTGTGGATGGGGTTTTGTGATTGGACCTCCAGTCCTCTGTACTGACTTTCACCAGAGTTACTTGGTTTTTAGTTGTTTTGACTGCTACACTTAAAATTAACATTTTATTTTAGGAAAGGGTTGTATGAGTGTTTTTTTTTTTAAGTTTAAAACTGTTTTAAAGCTCAAAAGCTGTACCCCTCATTTTGCATTTGAGAGAATTGAGACCCAGAAAGGGCTGAGTTACTTTCTTTTTAATTTTGAAATATGTATACATTGTGAAATGGCTACATTGAGCTAATTAATATGTATTACCCCACATATTTTGTGTGTGCCAACTCTTAAAAATCTACTCTCAACAGTTTTCAAGATTACATTGTTATTAAGTGTAGTTACCAAGTTGTACAATAAATCTCTTGAATTTACTTTTGTCTAACTGAACTTTTATATCTTTAGGCTAGCATCTTCCCCCCATACTCCCTATGCCCAGCATCTGGTAACTCCCAGCATTCCTCTCTACCTCTATGAGCTGAGGGTTTTTGGATTTCACATATAAGTGAAATGATGAGTTATTTGTCTTTATGTGCCTGCCTTATTCCACTTAATACATTGCGCTTCACGTTCATCCATGTTGTCATAAATGACAGCATTTCCTTGTTTTTTTAAGACTTGAATAGTATTTCATTGTGCATATATGCCACATTTTCCTTTTTTTGTTTTGTTTTGTTTTGTTTTTTTGAGACGGAATCTCTGTCGCCCAGGCTGGAGTGCCGTGGCGCAGTCTTGGCTCCAGGATTCAAGTGATTCTCTTGTCTCAGCCTCCCGATCGCTGGGATTACAGGCCGCATTTTCTTTATCCGTTCATCTCTTAGTGGACACTTAACGTTGATTCCCTATCCTGGCTATTGTGAAGGGTTGAGTGACTTTAAAGATCAAAAAATGTTGGCAGAGCCAAGGGTGTATAGCTAAGTTTTCAATTCCCAATTTTTTATTCTTTCTATCATATATAATAGTGCCTCTTGGTAGAAGTTGAAAGAAAAAATTGATCTGAATGTGTACTTAATCCAAAGCTTCACTTGAAGTATATATTTTTTTCTTCTGCTGTTTAAGAAGCATATGTATTTATTTTATTTGAGACAGAGTCTTGCTCTGTTGCCCAGACTGGAGTGCAGTGGCGTGATCTCAGCTCACTGCAACCTCCGCCTCCCGGGTTCAAGCGATTCTCTGGCTTCAGCCTTCCGAGTAGCTGGGACTACAGACGCGCACCACCATGCCCAGCTAATTTTTATATTTTTTAGTAGAGACAGGATTTCTCCATGTTGGCCAGGCTGGTCTCGAACTAGTGACCACAAGTGATCTGCCTGCCTTGGCCTCCCAAAGTGCTGGGATTACAGGCATGAGCCACCATGCCCAGCTGAGAAGCATATATATAACTAAATTAATGTGGCTATTATTTTGGGCAAGTTCTGGTTAATTAAGAATTCTAAGTGCTAAGCTGGTTGAGATTTCACTGTAGTTAGATTTTGCTTAATACAAGTTTGTGTCTGTCGTTAATTATGTAAATCCTTTTCTATGAAATGGAAAACAGCTAATTACCATTTTAATCTAATAGATTCTTGATATGCAGATATTTGTGCACATTTGGAATAGATATGTTTCAGAAAAGCTGATTATAAAGCCAAATTTTATATTATCAGGCTCAATTTTCCTATTCATTTTCATTTTAAAATATAATTTGGGTTCCAATGGAGTGCCAGGGGTGTGGCGTGTTCACTGGGCCATGGTCCCTGTTGCCCTGCAAGATTGATGTAGAAATTTTGAGTTTAGAGAACCAGAGTTTTAAAGTCCCATAACTTTGCATCTTTGGGTAATATATACTGAATTTTTCTGCTCAGTTAAATGTGTAAGAGGAAAATTCAGTCTGTCATTTTGTTTTAAGAGCAAATATCCTATCATTATGGGGTTTATATACTCCTTTAAAGCTTCTCTTTTTTTTTTAAAGAGAATAATTGTGATTTATTTAGAATCTCCTGGAGTAGGCTTAATATAATGGAATACCTTTAAAATACATATATTGCTCTAGTGAACCTTAATAACATACTGATTTTAAAAGAAATCTACCTTTAACAGATTGTGTTGTCTCAAATTTTCTAGATATTTTTTGAGATAAATATACAACAAATGATTTTTCATTCATATTTCTGCTTCGTTATAGAGAGCCAGGTAGGGCCTTACTATAATACTCAAGCAAATATAAAGTCACTTTGAAGTGTTTTTATATTCTAAGTAGTTAATATAGATTGAATAACTGAAGTGCTCAAGAATTTTGTGTAAGGTTTTTTGTTTGTAAATAGAGCAGATTTCAGCTTACCACTGTAATAGCATCAACCACAGCTCTCATTAGATTTTGGATGTTACTTTTTTGAATTTGAGGAAAACTGGGTGGAGTTACAGCTAGCACTTGGGGGAGTCTGTGGCCAATGTGGATCTGCTCTGTCATGTGCCTATTATTGAAGAAAGAAAGAGAACCACTGGATTAAAAGTAGAGGGGAAAATTATTTCTTTCGATTTGAATCATTTTCTCATTTTGAACATTGGTATTTATACTTTGTCCCATTCTGCATTGGGAACTTTAAAACTTGAGAATAGAGGTTTTTACCCCATTTCTTCGTTTAACTGTTCATCTTGTAGTATCTTTTCTTAAGTATGATTTTTCTGACAGCTGCAGTGTTTCCCTCTTCTTAGTTTTTATTTTACCAAGTCATTGCTCAAGTGGTTTTCAAAAGGATGGAGTATTTTTCTCTCTTCATGTGACTGTCCTGTGTGAAAAAAATGTTTTCCATATTAATTGAAATTAGCTTCATTTTCTAGAGAAGAAACTATAATGTAACACTTTATTTATTTATTTATTTATTTATTTATGAGACAGAGTATCACTATGTCACTCAAACTGCAGTGCAGTGGCGTGATCTCGGCTCACTGCAACCTCCGCTTCCCCGATTTAAGCGGTTCTCCTGCCTCAGCCTCCTGAGTAGCTGGGATTACAGGCACCTGCCACCATGCCCGGCTAATTTTTGTATTTTTAGTAGAGACGGGGTTTCACCATGTTGGGCAGACTGGCCTCGAACTCCTGACCTCAAGTGATCTACCCACCTCTGCCTCCCAAAGTGCTAGGATTACAGGTGTGAGCCACTGTGCCCGGCCCTGAAAAATGTATCTTTAATAATGTTTCTGTGATCAAAATAAAATAGTTTTTTAAACAATAACCAGAAAGCATACTACGTTTCTGTATGATGATCCAATAAGGAGAGAGAAGGGAAAAATGAAAAGGGCCTTAAAGTATTATGCTAGCTCACTAATACCACCCTCCCAAAACGCACACACCTTTTTGAAGGCAGTATCGCCATCTAGTGGCTTTTCAGAACATTGTTATTGAAAGCAAAACTAAATTTTCCCAAAGTTGAAGGTATTAATGAGAGAGGAAGGCAGTATTACCGTATTTTATTCTTTTGTGTTTTATGTTCCTTAAAACATTGACTGCATTCATGGCAAGTGCTTGGTTGATTCTGATCTGGGAGAAGGTGATCCTCATCTGGAGGATCCTCCTGATATGGATGAGTGCAGGGAGCTTTGGGGATTCTGGGTAATAAAACAATCTTCTGAGAATCACTAGACAAAGATTGGAACCATGGTAATAAAAAAAAATTACTAATAACAGGTGAATGACTGTAAATAATAAGATTAAACAAGCTTCAGGAAAGGAGATCTCATTTAGATCACTGACTTTTAACTGTAAGATCAAGATTAAATTGTTCTCTCTTCAGCTCTGATGGAGTAGTCTTCATTTTTGAGCATATAAAGTGGAAAGAATTCCCCCTTCCTTCTGTTGGGGGAGTGTCATCCAAGACATTACTGCCAAATACTTACAAAACTGAATTCCAATCCTTGGTCTTTCTTCTGGTCTCCAGACCTTTTGTTTATTGGAAATCTCTACCCAGGTGATCTGGGTACCCTAAATTAAACCTTTATTTCATTCCCCAGAAAAATGTCCACTCCTTTTCCTTTATTTCCTGTTTTAGTTAAAGGTACCCAGTCACCTTCTCATATAGGCCATTGTAAATAGAATTGTATTGGTTTTTCTGCCGTCTGGTCTTTTTCCCTTATGTTCTTGTCTTCTGCCATTCCAGCCCCCCAGATAATAGCAATGTTGAACTATTTGTAGTTCCATAAACTTGCTGTGCTCTTGAGTGCCTTTGTGAATCTACATAAGCTTTCTTTTTGTATGTAATTCTACTTCCCACCTGAGTTTGACAAATTTGTTTTTTTTTCTTTCAGTGTGCAATTCAGGCCCTACCTCCTTTGAAATCTGTCCTGAATCCCACAGGCATCATTGGGCACATCTTTTTTTATGTGTTTACAGTATATTATTCATCCTATGTATTATTTATAGTACATGATTATAATTTATATTATCACCTTTTTTTTTTTTTTTTTTAAAAGACAGAGTCTCGCTCTGTCGCCTAGGCTGGAGTGCAGTGGCGAGATCTTGGCTCACTGCAACCTCTGCCTCCCAGGTCAAGCAATCCTCTCACGTCAGCCTCCTGAGAGGACTACAGTTGTGCACCCCAAGCCCGGCTAATTTTTGTATTTTTAGTAGAGATGGAGTTTTACCATGTTGGCCGGGCTGGTCTCGAACTCCTGACCTCAAGTGATCCACTTGCCTCAACCTTCCAGAGTGCTGGGATTACAGACGTGAGCCACCACACCCAGCCTACCACCATACTTAATTGCTCTAATAAGTGCAGTTATTAATTGCTGTATAAGTGTGTATTTTTGTTTCGTTTAACCATCTGCTAGTGCTTACTTAGCACAGTGCCTAGCTCAGAGTTTCAATAAATAGTTACTGCTTATAAAGAAAGGAAAAGGAAAGAACAAACTTAACATTTGTGTACATTATTATACATAGTTTCCTTCACAAGAATTATTTTAAAAGAAAGTTGAGATGGATGATGTAGGTATCATTATTCTTATGCACATTTTAAAGATACAGAAACAAGTTTAGAAAACTGAAGTGCATTTTCAAGCACAACCAATACACAACCAATAAGTAGTACAGCTCAGGATCTTTTGTCAGATTATTTTCATTATATGGGAGTGCTTCCCTGGTAAGACTCTGAATTCAGCCTTTATTTCCTAGAAGTGTCTTCCAGGTAGAGAACTCTAGGGGCCTCTCAAGTCTGCTTTAGAGGTACCATTAGGCTGATGACAATTTTTAGAGTTCTTTTGTAGTAAAGGGTCTGCTGAATTTTGCTTTTTGTCTTTGCATCCTCCAAATATAATATTTTTGACAAATGAGGTATGCTGTAGTTTTGATCTTCCAGCAGATTAGCAAGTTATGTGATATTTCTACTTCTGAATCTCCCTTAGTCATACTGGATTTAATTATATTTTAAGCAGTTTGAAAGCTCTTGAAATATCTAGTGAGAAATCTATAAACAAAAAATATTTTGATAGAAACAGATATTTAAAATTACTTGTAATTTTTCACATGAAAGTTTTATTAAAGTCTGATGATTTTAATGTTTTTTTTTTTTTTTTTGAGACAGAGTTTCGCTCTTGTGCCCCAGTCTGGAGTGCAGTGGCACAATCTCGGCTCAGCGCAACTTCTGCCTTCTGAGTTCAAGCGATTCTCCTGCCTCAGTCTCCTGAGTAGCTGGGATTACAGGTGCCTGCCACCACACCCAGCAAATTTTTGTATTTTTAGTAGAGACGGGGTTTCACCATGTTGTCCAGGCTGGTCTTGAACTCCTGAACTCAAGTGATCCGCCCGCCTTGGCCTCCCAAAGTGCTGGGATTACAGGGGTCAGTCACAGCACCTGGCCTGACTTTAAATTTTAATATTTGGTTAATCATTTAAGGTTCAAGGAAAAACAAAAGAAGGTGTTACTTTCCTGGCAGACAGACAAATAGTGTCTGCCTTCTTTTCAAAAATAGTAATGAGATTTACAAATGAAAGTATTTAGCAGAAGGCCTGGCCTTGGTGGCTCTTGCTTCTAATCCTAGCACTTTGGAAGGCCAAGATGTGAGGATCGCTTGAGCCTAAAAGTTTGAGTCCAGCCTGGGCAACATAGTGAGATCTCTATTTAAAAAAAAAAAAAGTAAAAATTGAAATGCACAATAGTTAACGTTGAGACCATTATTTTTGGGTCTTTACAAAGTTTAGTTTCTTGCCATCCAATAACAACTTATTGAAGTTACTAAATTTTGTTTTTCCAATTTAATGGCAGAAGGACTGTGTGTGTGTGTGTGTGTGTGTGTGTGTGTGTGTGTGTGTGTGTTTCTGGGTTATTGAGTTTATTGATTGGAATTGATCTAATTATGTAAATAAACTGGAGTGGTTCATTTCATTTTTAGATTTTTCTTTTTTGTGTGATAACACCTAAGAACTTGACTGTATGTTTTTCAGTCCTGTTTCTTTTTCATTGTGAGTTAATTTGCTTTTTGTGCAAATACTGGGTATAGACACATCACGAGAATGTAATTTGTTTTTTAATCCATGAAAGTAAAAAGCATCGTATATGTAGTGTCACATCAGTTTGCTGCTTCTCTGTGTGATCTAAACAAGATCATCTCTACGATGTTGAATATTGGTAGCCAAATCTAATAGAGCAAGTTTGAAATACTCATTTTTGAAGATTCTGGATGGTTTTTTTTTTTCTCCTTTTTTTCTTTTTTTTTTTTTGAGACAGAGTCTTGCTCTGTCGACCAGGCTAGGATGCAGTGGTGTCATTTAGGTTCACTGCTACCTCTGCCTCCTGGGTTCAAGTAATTCTCATGCCTCAGCCTTCTGAGCAGCTGGGATTACAGACATGCACCGTGATACCTGGCTAATTTGTTTTGTATTTTTAGTAGAGACGGGGTTTCACCATGTTGGCCAGGCTGGTTCCGAACTCCTGGGCTCAAGCAATCCTTATGCCTCCACCTCCCAAAGTGCTGGGATTACAGGCATGGGCCACCATGCCCGGATGGATTTTCTTTTATTTGTCTCTCTTTGGATAATGTATTTTCATATTACAACGTGGTTTAATTTTTCTGGGCTTTAAATTTCCTGGAGCCAAAACATAGTTTCAGTCTCTTTTACTTTTGTCTTTACATTTGTAAACGGTTAACGAGATTCAGTATTAGCATCCTAATCATTACATAGATTTTTGTTTGATTGTCTACTGTATTACTGAATTGGGCGATACCTGAAATTGTCCTTATTCTCTTCTAACTCCACTTACCTTGGAACTTGCTTTTATGATTAAATACTTCTGTCTGCTCACTTTCTCAATATTTGCTTCTTTTTCATTAGAGAGGTAGAAAGTGAGGCATGGTACCTATTTTGCAAAATTTTTGAATAAATCATCGGATGTTTTTCCTTGTCCTTAGTAATGGTCATTTTCATTGTCTTTTGTCATTGTTACCTTTTAAAAGCTTTTAAAAAAATAGTTTATTAAAAATATTTAAAATACAATTAAAGCACCACTAACTTCTTTAAAGTTTTCTTGCCAGCTCTGTTCTCTCCCTGGCTTTATCCCCTTTCTCTGGAAAATGAACATTTGCTCACCTCCCTCAGGGAACTGAAGGTTTAGTGTGATTGGAACAAAAACCAAATTATAATGGATTTTATAGGCCTTGTGTAGATATTCTCTAGATGGAAGCAATGTGTACTATAGGCATAACATACTCATGTTTTATTTCATACTATCACTTTGATTGCACTTTGGAAAGTGGTTTGGCCTTACAAGTCTGGCAGCAAGAACAATCACTTAAAAAAGCTGTTGCAGTAAATCTAAATAGGATGATTATAGCTAGAGCCAAGGAATGGGCACAAGTATTGGAAAGACAGATTAATTATATCATAAGGATATAGAATTGTTAGAACTTGATGGTTGCATGTGTTGTGAGATACATCCCTGCCTCTACCCCTTACTGTAAGGTTTCTGCTTAAGCACCTGGATGAATGATTTGTTGGTTAGGATAGTCTAAACTTTTGTAACAAAGAGAACCACAAAAGTTAGTGGCTTAAAGAATGGGAAGTTTATATATGTATTTCTCACTTAATAATCTTGAGTGGTGGCTGGGCGTGGGGGCTCACGCCTGTAATCCCAGCACTTTGGGAGGCCAAGGCAGACGGATCACCTGAGGTCAGGAGTTCAAGACCAGCCTGGTCAACATGGTGAAACCACATCTCTACTAAAACTATAAAAATTAGGTAGGTGTGGTGGCAGACACCTGTAATCCCAGCTACTTGGGAGGCTGAGGCAGGAGAATTGCTTGAACCTAGGAGGCGAAGGTTGCAGTGAGCTAAGATCATGCCACTGCACTCCAGCCTAGGTGACAAGAGCAAAACTGTCTCAAAAGAAAAAAAAGAAAAAATATTGAGAGGTTGTCGGTTACCTTAGCGCACAATTAAGAATATTTAACCATATCACCAAGTCAAATGGTGACTGCTTCAATATAGCTATTCAGAGAAGCAGATTGGAAGATCTGCCATCTTCTACACATGCCTTCCAAGGCTGGTGCCAGAAGTGAGAAAAGAGAAAGGAGGAGAGTAATGAGCCAGGCCTAGAAATGACACTTACCACACATGCTTATGTTCCACTGGAGAGCACTTGGTCATGTGGCCACACCTAACTGCAGTGAGGATGGGAGATGTAGCGGAGCTGGACAACTGCCATAGAAGGGAGGAATAACAGATTTTTAGAGGATAGCTATGAGTATCTGCCACGAATGGTGAGGCTGTTTGCTGAGACAGTAAAGAAGAACAGAGATGCAGTTTGTAGCAAAAGGTAATAATGTAGGTACTTAGAGGACTTCTAAATTTGTTTGTGATAATAAGAATGGGCAAGTAAGACAGTTGATCTTAGTAAGATGACAGCATCAGTTGGGAAAAAAGTGGTTTTGTTTCTCTGTAGCACTGTGATGATAGAGGAATTTAAAAAGTTATTTTTCTTGGAAGATATCAAAAGGAGGAAAACAGGAGTTCAAGATTGTGTTTATTGCTATGTAGTTATGGTATATGAAAGTATTAATAAGTTAGGCAATGCATATGTAGGGTGAGGAATTTAAAATAGCTAAGTGCTACAAAGCAAATAAAATAATGACTGTAGTGTCAAAGTAGGGGTGGTAGTGGCTGATTGGATAATTTTCATTAGGGTAGTTAAGATAGACCTCTTTTAGGAAGTAAATTGGAGCTAAGACCAGAGTGATGAGAAAGGGAAAACTTAATGAAGACCTGGGCCACGAACATTCCAAGTACAAAGGAGAAGGAACTCAGTACTGCCTGGGAACAGACTTGGGAAGTTTAAGGTCAAAAGTTGCCCAGTGTAATAGGAGGTAAGATCTTCGGTATACAGTCCTATCAACTGAAGTAAAGTTTAAATTTTATTTGATTGCACTGGGAAATCACTGGGCAGTTTTAAGCAAGTAGGTGATACCTGCTTTTATGCTTAATAAAAAAACTGAAAAGAAGTTAAGGGTAGCTGGGCATGGTGGTACACGCCTGTAATCCAAGCTACTCCACAGGCAGGAGAATTGCTTGAATCCAGGAGGCAGAGGTTGCAGTGAGCCAAGATTGCGCCACTGCATTCCATTCGGGGCAACAGAGCGAGACTCTGTCTCAAAATAAAATAAAAACAAAAGCAAAAACGGGTGGCGGGGGGTGCGATGAGAGATGGAGGCCAGGAAACCAGTTAAGATATTGTTGTGGTCATACCAGTGAAAAGAATAATGACTTGGACTAGGTATTTGGATTGGGGATCTATTTTGGATGAAGAATTGGCGGAAGTTGTTTGGAAATCTGAGGAAAAGATGAATCAAGAATGACACCTGGATTTTTGACGTCAAAAGCTGGGTAGGTGTTAGAAAGTGGATCCCAGATTTCTTTTGTAGGTTTGGTAAATTTTTCTGCAGTGGATTGTGAATGTCATAAAGATGACATGCCATTTTGTGTGTATAATGAATTTAGTTTACTGAAGACTCTCTTTGTCTCAAAACAGTATAGATTATAGTATAAAAGAAGTACATGGGAGGGTTGCCTTCAAGCAGGAGGAAAGAAGTACAGACTTTATCATATGTTGTTGGAAAAATGAAGCATTTTAGAGCTAGTTTAGGTATTTTATATGATTTTTTTTTTCACTTAGAATGGTCTTTAACAAAGGCAGCAACCCTGCTTTATAAATTTTAACTGGGATTATCCAGAACCCCCAAATACTTCCAGGATCTAGGATTTTGTGCTGTTTTTCTATATATATCTAGACCAATAAGAGGTTGAAACACGTGCCAGCAGAGGGGCACACTCCTTATTGCACTGCTTGGTTTGTTGTGGATACAGTGCAGCTTATCAGGCCTGAAGGCAGGGAAGGCCATAACCGTATGTCATCTTACCTGCCCTAAATCTCTGGAATTCCTGGGATTGTTTTTTGTTTTGTTTTGTTTTTTGAGACAGAATCTCGTTCTGTCACCTGGGCTGGAGTGCTGTGGTGCGATCTCGGCTCACTGCAACCTCTGCCTCCAAGGTTTAAGCAGTTCTCTGCCTCAGCCTCCCAATTAGCTGGGATTACAGATGCGTGCCACCATGCCTGGCTAATTTTTGTATTTTCAGTAGAGACAGGGTTTTACCATCTTGGCCAGGCAGGTCTTGAATTCCTGACCTCGTGATCCACCCACCTTGGCCTCCCAAAGTGCTGGGATTACAGGTATGAGCCACTGCGCCTAGCCTTCTTGGGATTGTTTAGAGGCAAAGTATTAGAATCTATCAGTGAACAGATAGTCTTTGATCTCTACTCCGTTGACACTTCCTTGAGTGTAAAAATAATTTTTAGAGTGTGGTACTTTTTGTTTTATAAAAAGTATGTATCAGTCTGAATGCTTGTTTGCTTCATAAATCAAAGAATTTCCATACTTTCGAAATCACATTAAGTGTTTTCAAATTCAACTTCCTAGGTTAAATTTTACAGCTGAATGTTTTCTCTCAATCTTTGCCTGGTTCTTATTTCTTGTCTAACAGAAACTAAGCATTTAGAAAGGCCATTAAGTAGTATACATTAAATATTTTTCTGTACAGTTAGAAATATATTTCATGTGATTTTGTGTTTAATCATTTTTGAAAATTTACTATTTTCATGTCTGAATTAATAAAAAATTATAACAATAAATTATATTCTAGTTTTAACTGCTATGGTGACTGCTAAATATTGCATTAGATGACGCTACATATTGCCTAGAATTTGATATACAATATCTACAATAATCTTTTATTTAGATATTCCTTTTTAGACACCTGAATTTGTTTAATTTCTCTACAATTCAACATACTTTTAATTTTTAAGATGTTTTTAAAAATACAAGACACTAAAAATATTTTTTAAAATAAAATAATTAACTATTTGCAGATAGATTTATATAAATTTAAACATTTCCTTGAGCCTAGTTATCCAGTTGCACTTTTATAACACCATTGTATAGGTTTGATATACTCATAGATCCTTAACATGTTTGAGAAATTAGTTGTCATAATTTTTACAAATTTTGTTATTCCACCCAGTTAATCATGTGCCATCTAAAGTTAGAGGGCCATATACATTAAGGTGCCTGATCTGTGCCCAGCATTGTTTTGGGCTTTGTGTGTGGGGTTCATAATAAAGAATGTTACAAGGCTTTTTAACTTTCTAGGAAAATAAAAATAGGGAGTTCAAGACAGGTAAGTATGATGTAAATTTAAGAATGTAAAGATAAATATATTTTTAATAGAGATTAGACTTTATGAATTTGCATCTTTTACTGTGTTGTAAAGGAAGCATAGCACTTGAATGAGAAAAATAGGGAAAGGATTTTATTCAAAGGGGGTAAAGCAGCTGGGCTCAGTGGGTCACACCTGTAATCCCAGCACTTTGGGAGGCTGAGGTGGGCAGATCACCTGAGGTCAGGAGACCAGCCTGGCCAACATGGTGAAACCGCATCTCTACTAAAAGGACAAAAATGAGCCAGGCGTGGTGGTGGGTGCCTGTAATCCCAGCTACTCAGGAGGCTGAGACAGGAGAATCGCTTGAACTCCAGCCTGGGTGATAAGAGTGAGACTCTGTCTAAAAAAAAAACAAAAAAGGAAGTAAAGCATAAAGAGGTGAGCATAGTTTTAAAGAATTATTAAGTTCAGCTTAACTAGAGTAGCTAAAATTTAAAAGACTTGCTCATTATGTGAAGATAAGTGATTCCAATAAACAAGCAAAAATCACTGAGAAAAGTACATTAATAATGTAAGAAAAACCTAATCTTAATTTACTACTAAAAATATTCATCTTATACTATCCTCTTTTTGCAATTTTTACCAAAGTCAAATGTTTTTGCTGGCTTTGGAGCACTGTTAAGTAGAGTCTTATCTGTGTTAATCCTAGAATGCCCAGATTGATAGTTTTATAACACTAGTGCTTAAATTATTTGGAGAAATTTGGCTGGATGGGGGCAGCCTGGAACTGCAAATCTATAGGTGGCAAGAGGGAATTGCTTTCTAAATTGAATGCTCCATTTCCTTAACAAGACTGGTCCAGGACCAAGCCAAGCTTAAATAAATGGGCTTGGAATACAGCCTTTCTGGGGAATTTGCTGTGGCTTTTGAGTCCTTGTGATTTGGAAAACATCTGGATATAAAGAGATGTTTATAATTGATCTGAATACATATGTGATCTTCCTGAAGTAAGTAACTACAGATCAGCCAAAGAACCTCCTCTGACTACTTAGGATTCTCTTGAAGCATGTCAATCAGCTAGAATGTGACCATTCTCTGAGCGTTTACATTTCTGAGCATTACATTCTCTGAACACTTTACGTTGCCAGATAATTTGTGCTGTGATAGTCAAACCTGACTCTATTATAACTTGACTAAATAATCTTTTCTGTGGCAAATAAAGAGGTAGCAGTATATTTATGTCCTCTTTTCAGAAGGTAATAAAAGAATTATTTGATAAATTACCATATGTATTGCTACTTTGCAGAGTAGACCTCAAGTACTATAGTCTGCATTTCTGTGCTTTTTTCTATTCACATACACCAGTGGGTATGTAAATCAGTGAAAAATTGCCAAAAATATGATCATTTGAAAACTCTTGTTAGGTGGTCTCTATTTGAATTATATGTTGTCATCCATTAGTAATTTACAAGATTTGATCAGAACCAGTCAACGCTCTTTAAATCAGTTAATCCCATTAAAGGTTTTTATGGAAAGGAAAAACAGTGCTCAACAATTGAGTTGATACTAAAGCTTTGCTTTGACCAAATTGCAGTTAATACCAGTCAACTACTTTTTTTTGAGAGGGAGTCTCACCCTGTCCTCCAGGCTAGAGTGCAGTGGCATTCTCGGCTCACTGCAAGCTCCGCCTCCTGGGTTCACGTCATTCTTCTGCCTCAGCCTCCCAAATAGCTGGGACTACAGGCACCCGTCACCACACCCCCTAATTTTTTTTTTAGTAGAGTCGGGGTTTCACTGTGTTAGCCAGGATGGTCTCCATCTCCTGACCTGGTGATCCGCCCGCCTCACCTCCCAAAGTGCTGGGATTACAGGCATGAGCCACCGCACCCAGCTTACCAGTCAACTACTTTTTATTTTTATCTTCATATATTAAGGGAATTTTTAGTTAAACAGGTTGCCCTCACATATATTTTATGATTATATATTAGATGCCTTTGGATGTCTGTATTTTTTAGTAGGCAGATGAAAGTGTTTTTAGTAGCCGGGCACGGTGGCTCACGCCTGTAATCCCAGCACTTTGGGAGGCCGAGGCGGACGGATCACGAGGTCAGGAGATCAAGACCATCCTGGCTAACACGGTGAAACCCCGTCTCTACTAAAAATACAAAAAATCAGCCGGGCGTGGTGGCGGCGCCTGTAGTCCCAGCTACTCGGGAGGCTGAGGCAGGAGAATGGCGTGAACCCAGGAGGCAGAGCTTGCAGTGAGCCGAGATTGTGCCACTGCACTCCAGCCTGGGCGACAGAGCAGGACTTCGTCTCAAAAAAAAAAAAAAGTGTTTTTAGTTAGGATTATAGGATTGCTTTAATAAACAAAATAATATTTCCTCAGAAAATCTCTCTTATTCCAACAAATACTAACTCTAAAGACTGTTCTCTGTGTTTTTTAGTCGGCCGTATACTAACAAGGTAATTACTTTATGGTACCGTCCACCTGAACTGCTGCTGGGAGAAGAACGATACACACCAGCCATTGATGTATGGAGCTGTGGGTAAGATAACCTTATTTACTGGTTTATTTTACTTGAAACTTTTGGTAGTGAATTAAAATAGATCATTTGGTAATGACGGGTATTTTTTCCATTAGCTGTATCCTTGGCGAACTCTTCACTAAAAAACCTATATTTCAAGCAAATCAGGAACTTGCACAACTAGAATTAATAAGGTAAGCTGCTGATTATAATATTGGTGGGAGTTGGGAGAGTGTCAAACTCCTCAGGAAATTTAAACTCTGTCAAGCTTGTCTTTTCTCTTGTTAGTTCTCTGGAGGGCTTATGACTGCTAAATGGAGGACAAACTGAAATGTAGGCACTTTGATACTTGTTCCAGTGAAATTAAGGATATCACAGCCCCTTGGTGGGTGTGTGTGTATGGATACATGTGTGAGTGCATGTGTGCGTTTTTTTAAATCAAAGGACTTGAGGCCCAAAAGATAAGACTGTAAAGGAAGAGTAAATGTAGGAGAGAATGAATGGTAGATAATGTATTTTTTAATTATGACAGAAATGAAAAATTAATGTTTTGGGGTATTGTTAAAAAATACTCTATTGTAAATACACATATGTTTTTATGTGTATTTACATGTGTCTATATGTGTGTATATACACTAAAATACATGCATAAACCCTCTAGCATAGGCCTTCATTATTTGGAGCCTATCATAGGACCTAGTTCATAAGCAATTACTCATACATTTTTGTCACTTTTCTTTTTATCTTTTATTTTATTTTATTGTTTTATGTTTTTGAGATGGAGTCTCTGTCACCTAGACTGGAGTGCAGTGGCACAATCTCCACTCACTGCAACCTCTGCCTTCTGGGTTCAAGCAATTTTCCTGCCTCAGCCTCCCAAGTAGCTCAGATTACAGGTGCCCACCACCACACCCAGCTAATTTTTGTATTTTTAGTAGAGACGGGGTTTCACCATGTTGGCCAGGCTGGTCTTGAACTTCCGACCTCAGGTAATCCCCTCACCTTGTTCTCCCAAAGTGCTGGTATTACAGGCGTGAGCCACCTCATCCAGCCCATCTTATATTTTAAAATAATTTTAATTTTAAAAATGGGCTTTGTTCGGGCACAGTGTCTCACGCCTGTAATCCCAGCACTTTGGGAGGCCTTGGTGGGTGTGGATCACCTGAGGTTGGGAGTTCAAGACCAGCCTGACCAACATGGAGAAACCCCATCTCTGCTGAAAATACAAAATTAGCAGGGCGTGGTGGCCCATGCATGTAATCCCAACTACTTGGGAGGCTGAGGCAGGAGAATCGTTTAAACCCAGGAGGCGAAGGTTGCAGTGAGCCGAGATTGTGCCACAGCACTCTAGCCTGGGTAAGAAGAGCAAAATTGTCTTCAGTTTCATATGTAATAATGTAAACGTGCAACTTATAAAATTTCCATGACAGTTTCAAAATACATATGAAGTTTTTTAGAAAAGATATTGGTAGGGGGCACAGATTTACAGAATTTTACTTTCCCGACTGAACAAAATGAACATAAAGCAACAAATAGTAACCAGAGAAGGACCTCAGCATGCCCTGGACCTCAGCATCAGATCATAAACAGACAAATTGAATCAAACTAAAAATCTTATTATTGCCCTTTTTGATGGTTAGGCAAGGTTTTTACTGTAGGGTACAGCAGGGAAAGATTAGTTCCCTGGTTAGAGCCTGCTTCTTCTCTGGGGATAACTTGGCTATAATCAGAAGTACCCAAAACCAGAAACTAGTAGTGCTTCAACTCCAGAGCAGCGAGTTGCCTCACCTTTAAATGGAAGCATAGAACTAATTATGTCCAGACTTCACTGAGGGTATCCATGCACAGAACTTTTAATAAAATTAGGAGAAGGGAAAGGAAGGAGTTCACCTGAAACATAGAAAACTTTTATGTTACTTTTTTTTTTTTTTTTTGTGGAGATAGGATCTCACTTTGTTGCCTAGGCTGGAGTGCATTGGGGCAGTCATGGCTCACTGCAGCCTTGACCTCCTGCCTCAGCCTTCTAAGTAGCTGGGACCACAGGCATGCACCACCATGCTGGGTGATTTTTGTTTTTTTTTTTTTTTTTTTTTTTAGAGACTGGATTTCTCTATGTTGCCCAGGCTGGTCTCCAATGCTTGGGCTCAAGCGATCATCCTGTCTCAGCCTCCCAAAATGTGTCTTACCTTTTTAATTGTGCGACAGACAAGTAAAAAGGGTTAAGAACAACTGATACTCTTGGAAAAAAGAAATATACCTTTCAATGCTAATCGAGCATTTACAAAAGTTAGTTATATATTAGTAGAGGAAGAAACTCCAAAATGTTGAAATACTATAGGCTAAATTCTCTAAAATAGAATAAAACTAGAAATTAATATAAAAATGGAAACAACAAAGTCTCTTAACTATCTGAAAAATTTACATATGCTAAAAAACCTTGGATTACAGAAAAATCAAACTTTAAGACAGGGGTGTCCAGTCTTTTGGTTTCCCTGGACCACATTGGAAGAAGAATAGTTGTCTTGGACCACTCATAAAATACAGTAACACTGATGATAGCTGATTGATAGACTAAAAACAAAAAAAAAAATGCAAAAAAAAAAAAATCTCATAATATTTTAAGAAAGCATGAATTTGTGTTGGGCTGCATTCAAAGCCATCCTGGGTTGCATGCAGCCCATGGGCTACGGGTTGGACAAGCTTGCTTTAGAACATCTAGGTTCACAAAGAGTGATAAGTATAAAAATCCATGGGCTCACCCTGTGCTTAGGAGAAAATCACAACCTTAAATATACTACTAAATAAGAAAAGGAAAGCAAATTAATTAAGCATTCTACAGAAAAATTAGACAAAAGCAGCAAAATAAACCAAGGAAATAAAAATGAATTATAATACATAAAATGTAGAATTTATGAAGAAATCTGTGATCTGGTCTTGGGTTTATTCACACATATATACAATATAAATTAATCTAGTTTGACTTCATATGAAAAGAGAGTATAAAGAAATTGAATGACTGAGTGTGGTGGCTCATGCCTGTAATCCCCGCATTTTGGGAGGCCGAGGCAGGATCACTCGAGCCAGGATCACTCGAGCCAGGATCACTTGAGCCCAGGAGTTTTAGACCAGCTTGAGCAACACAGTTAGAACTTGTCTCTACAAATTAAAACAAATAAATAACAACAACAACAAATTAGCTAGTCATTGGGGTGTGAGCATGTGGTCTGTACTACTCGTGAAGCTGAGGCGAGAGGATTACTTGAGCCTGGAAAGTCGAGACTGCCGTGAGCTGATGGCACCACTGCATTCCAGCCTGGTTGACAGAATGAGACCCTATCTCCAAAACAAAAAACCAGCCCTAGTATTTTCTTTGATAAATTATTGCACATCTTTTAGAAACCAATACTTGTAATGTTCTTTAAACTATTCCGGAACATAAGAATAGTGCAGTAGAAGCTTTCTTACTCAGTCTCCTCTTGAAGAGTCTTATTAGATTAATTGATGCTCTTCATTCCCTCTGTAAAGAAAAACTGACTTGATAAAATGGCAAGCTGAATGCTTATAGCTAGTAGGCTATCATTTTCTAGTAAGACTATGTATTTATCCCACCAGTTGAAGAGTATGCTGAACAGGAGGTGGTTGTTAGTTTTCAATTTTTATGCTAACTTTTTATTATTATAATTACATAGTTTAATTAAGCATAGATACAGTGCTTTACAAAAACTTTAAGACATTGCTGTCTAATTAGGGGTGGACAAGTAATTGTGTAAGTTAGAAAAGTCATAAAAATCTAAGATGTGGCGTTAGATTGCTTTGAAAGTGTTTTTAATTTCTAGATTTATTTAAAGAAATCAAAACTAAAAATCTGTGATGATGTGTTATGCGTGTGGTTCGTTCAAGAGAGCTAATACAGAATTCCATTCGGGGAATCCTCTGTTCAAAGAGAAAGCCTTGGCCTTTGTCAGAAGATGGGAAAACAAATGTACATTTATAAACTTTCAGTTAAAATAAAATGTTTAAATTATGTATCTGTGTATCTTTTTTTTTTTAACGATTCCTTCTAACCTTTTTATAAATGAGTCATTCTAACCCCCCCCCTTTTTAAAAAAACTTAACCAGCCAACTCTCTTGGTCCTGATTGTATTGGAAACTAGGGCTTGTATTAAAGATAGTTAACATCTATTTAGTTTATATACAATATCAGCATTATTCTAAGAGTTTCACTTGAATTTTCTCAGTTAAGCTTCATAACAACTCTATGTCTCCTCTTTATAGTTGAGAAAACTGAACCTTAGAGAGGTGAAGAATTTGTCCAGGGTCATATAACTAGCAAGTGGCAAAACTGAGATTTAAACACTGCTAGTTGTTACCTTAGGATCTAAACTTTTAACCATTACTCCAAACTACAGGCTGGGTGCGGTGGCTCACGCCTGTAATCACAGAACTTTGGGAGGCTGGGACAGGTGGATCACTTGAGCCCAGGAGTTCAAGACGAGACTGGGCAATATGGCAAAAGCCTGTCTATACTAAAAACAAAAATTAGCCGGGTGTTGTAGCACACACCTGTAATCCCAGGTCCTTGGGAGGCTGAGGCACGAGAATTGCTTGAACCTGGGAGGCAGAGGTTGCAGTGAGCCAAGATAGCACCACTCCACTCCAGCCTGGGTGACAGAGTGAGAATTGGTCTCAAAAAATAAATAAATAAACTAAATAGGAAATAAAACCACCTGGAATCTTTTGTTTTATAAAATCAATATGACTCACATATCAGTACTTGACAAAGACAGCATGAAAGTTTTTATAAGATATTAGGCTGGGCACGGTGGCTCACGCCTGTAATCCCAGCACTTTGGGAGGCCGAGGTGGGAGGGTCTCTTGAGGCCAGGAGCCCAAAATCAAGCCTGGCCAACATGGTGAACCCCCCTGCCCCGTATCTACTAAAAATATAAAAATTAGGCTGGGCGTGGTGGCTCATGCCTGTAATCCCAACACTTTGGGAGGCTGAGGTGGGTGGATCACTTGAGGTCAGGAGTTCGAGACCAGCCTGGCCAGCATGGCAAAACCCTCTCTCTACTAAAATTACAAAAACTAACTGGGCGTGGTGGTACGCGCCTGTAGTCCCAGCTCCTCAGGAGGCTGAAGCATGATGATTGCTTGAACCCAGAAGGCAGAGGTTGCAGTGAGCTGAGATTGCTCCACTGAGCTCCAGCCTGGGTGAAAGAGAGACTCTGTCTCAAAAAAAAAAAAAAAGGAAAAATTTTATGAGATATTAATCCAAGAATTCTAAGGGAGGTATTAACAAATAGTATCCAGCTTTTTATCAAAAAGTTAACTTGCAGAAAATGATGGGAGGTAAGATGATACAGAGGGTCAAGAAAGGTATCTCCCAGAAAGTGACATTTGAGCAGAGATCCGAATGAAGAAATGGCAAAGTAATAAAGACTCTGAGGCATGAGTGTATTTGGGTTTTTTTAAGGAATATGTTTTCAGTGAACCATATGCGGGGGAAAGCTTGGTTTATCCATTTTATAGCATACTGTACAGTTACTAAAAAGGAAATAGTTGGTCAGGCACGGTAGCTCACGCCTGTAATCCCAACACTGTGGGAGGCCAAGGCGGGTGGATCACTTGAGGTCAAGTTCAGGACCAGCCTTGCCAACATGGTGAATCCCTGTCTCTACTAAAAATACAAAAAATTAGCTGGACTCAGTGGTGTACGCCTATAATCCCAGCTACTTGGGAGACTGAGGCAGGAGCCAGAGGTTGCAGTGAGCTGAGATTGTGCCACTGCACTCCAGCCTGGGTGACAGAGTGAGACTATGTCTCAAAAAAGAAAAAAAAAAAAAGGAAATAGTTGATTTGGAGATAAAGAAATGGAAAAGCAGCATGAATAGTTACAGAAGGCTATATTGAGATTGATGTCATTTAGGTAACATGAAAGACTCAAATTGTTCATCTGAACATGGACTTTCAAGAAGAGTAGGGAGGAGAAATTTTTATTTTCTAGTTTATATATTTCAGCATGTTTTTGTTTTGTTAAGACATTTATAGTTTTATAAAGAGATTCTCTGGGCACAGTGGCTCACATCTGTAATCTCAACACTTCGGAAGGCCAAGGCAGGTGGATCACTAGAGCCCGGGAGTTTGAGACCAGCCTGGGCAACGTGACCAAACCCTGTCTCTACAAAAAATACAAAAATCAGCTGGGTGTGGTAGCACACACCTATAGCCCAAGCTATTGGGAGGCTGCGGTACAAGGATCACTTGAACCCAGGGAGGTCGAGGCTATAGTGAACTGTGATTTCACCACTGCCCTTTAATCTGGGCAACAGAGCAAGAGCTTGTCTCAAAAAACAGAAACAAAACAAAAAATAAAAACATGCTTCAATTTTGATTTCGTTGCATTAATTTCTTTTTAAACACGAGGAAATGAAGTTTCTGATAAACAAATCTGAGTATAATGAGGCAACGGAGTATACTGAAAAGTGTGTGGCCTTTAGAATCTTACAGACTTGGGTTCTAATGCCAGCTCAGCTACTTCCTTCTCTTATGGTTTAGGGTAAATCTCATATGCTTGAAGTTTATTTCTTCAAAAGTAAAAGAGGACTAATAACATGCTTAGGGTTGTAAGAATTAAATGTAAATAAGTTTTCAGTACATATTTCTTCCCTCACCTTATTTGCAGTAATGCTAGGTTGTTTCTCTAATCTGTAGGCTCAGGAATGGTGAGACCTAGTGTCAGTATTGTACAAATACATGTAAAACTGATCAAGAGTGATAACACTAATCAGGATTCGCTTTAAATGGCTTTACACCATGGTGATTGAGTTATTTTATTTATAATTTGCTTTGTTCCAGAAAGTATTTCAGGCAGATTACAAATATTTTATAATAGTAGTAGCATAGATTAAAAAGTGATGGAGGGAGGCCGGGCACAGTGGCTCATACCTGTAATCCCAGCACTTTGGGCGGCCGAGGCGGACAGGTCACGAGGTCAGGAGACCGAGACTATCCTGGTTAACACGGTAAAACCCCATCTTTACCAAAATTAAAAAAAAAAAAAAAGACCGGGCATAGTGGTGGGTACCTGTAGTCCCAGCTACTCAGGAGGCTGAGGCAGGAGAATGGTGTGAACCCAGGAGGCGGAGCTTGCAGTGAGCCAAGATGGCACCAGTGCACTCCAGCCTGGGCGACAGAGCGAGACTCTGTCTCAAAAATAAATAAGTAAATAAAAAAACAATTAGCTGAGTGTGGTGGCACACACCTGAAATCCCAGGTACTTGGGAGGCTGAGGCGGGAGAACTGCTTGAACTTGGGAGGTGGAGGTTGCAGTGAGTGGAGATTGTGCCACTGCACCCCAGCCTGGGCGACGTAATAAGACTCCATCTCTGCCGAGCCTAGTCTCAGTTTGCAAGTCAAAAAAAAAAAAAAAAAGTGATGGAGGGCAAGATGACTCACGCCAGTAATCCCAGCACTTTGGGAGGCTGAGGCCGGTGGTTTACTTGAAGTCAGGAGTTTGAGACCAGCCTGGCTAACATGGTGAAACCCCATCTCTACAAAAATGCAAAATTAGCGGGGCGTGGTAGCTAGCACCTTGTAATCCCAGCTTCTAGGGAGGCTGAGGCAGGAGAATCGCTTGAACCTGGAAGGCGGAGGTTGCATTGAGCCAAGATCGTGCCACTGCACTCCAGCCTGGGCAACAGAGTGAGACTCTGTCTCAAAAAACAAAACAAAAAGTGATGGAGGAAGAGAATGGAAAACAAACATTGGGACAAAATGGGATGAATGAAGGCAGAAATCTCTGTGTAACCATACATATACACATATATGTGTGTGTGTGTGTGTGTATATATATATATTTAATTTTTTTAAACATGAGGATCACATTAAGCCTTACAGCAGTGAGCTAAAGAGCCTTTATATCATACAATGTACATTGCTTATGAGATAAAAACGATTATAATCAGTGAAGAAATTGAAAGTAGATTAGAATTAAATGAATCTTTTCTCTGACTCTCTGCCACCTCCTGCAGTACACACAAAGCCTCAGGCCTAGGTGGTTCACACAGGTGAAATTTTTTAAACTTTAAAGGAAGATTTTGGTTGTACCAGATGATAGGTAAAGAAGGAAACTTCCCATATTGAAAAAAATGAAGCATGTATGCCTTCATAAACCAATACCATAAAATATTCTGTAGAGTTGTGCTTCTCAAACTTTTTGGTCTCAGAACTTCTTACGCTCAAATTATTAAAGATCCCAAGAGTTTTTGTATCTACTGAGATTTACCATATTAGAAATTAAAGATATTTATGAATTCATTTTAACACAATATTTTAACATGTTTTAAAGTCTATAAAGTCTATAGTTTCTAAAATAAAAGTTGTTGGAATGAGTGGCAGATCTATCTGGTTTAATAGACATGACACTTGGATCCTCATATCTGTGATGTGCTGTTTTCAATAGCCTTTTTGGATAACGGTGCATGTTTTTAGAAACCACAAAAATTAGATGATTGGTAGTTTTTTACAGGTTGTAATGTGTAATCTGAAATCATATGAAGGAATATTTTATACTGTACTATATTGAAATCCATTGTTCTGTCTTGCACTTTGAATGGATCTTTTATCTGTGATGATTTTGTGACATTATGCATTGGTCATTTGAAAAATGCTACTTCACTGAATTGAACAGATCTTCCACATGTAACATTTTATATTATATAATTTGTACCACCACTGATCTCATCAGAAAAGCTTTTCAGTACTGTGAAGCTGTTAAGCTGACGGTGGAGGATATGTTTTCTAATCTAATTTCTCTAGAAAGTTCAAATTGTATAATTGACAATAAATACTGTTGTTTTCCTTCAAGTGACAAGCTGACTTTGTTCCTATTTGAGAAAATGTCTGGAAAATACCCAAGTATGAATGACTGCAGTGTGTTAGTTGTCTTTGTCGGTAAAAATAGAGGTCCATGAAAAAAGCAGCTACCTCAGTTTGTAAGTCAAATCATTGCACAGGCACGTCTTCTCAAGATAACTATCATATTTTATTGTACAGTAGAAGCGCTTATGAGTATTTCTCATTTCATTGCAGAGAATATTAAAAAGATACATACTCAAGTGTCAGAATTAAATGCCATTAACAATTTGTACTGCTTCAACAAGTACATTCTTTTTTTGAGACAGAGTCTCGTTCTATCACCCAGGCTGGAGTGCAGTGGTGTAATCTCAGCTCACTGCAACTTCCGCCTCCTGGGTTCAAGCAATTCTTGTGCCTCAGCCCCCTGAGTAGCTGGAACTACAGGTGCACCACCACACCCGGCTAATTTTTGTATTTTTAGTAGAGACAGGGTTTTGCCTTGTTGGCCAGGTTGGTGTCGAACTTACGACTTCAGGTAATCTGCCGACCTTGGCCTCCCAAGTGCTGGAATTACAGGCATGAGCCACTGCGCCTTGCCTAACAAGTACGTTCTTATTTGAAACTGGCTTTTCTCCCCACCCTGAAATTTGCATGATAATGAAGAGTACATCCTGTTAATATAGTTTGTTGCCACTGAGTTGAATCATTTTAAGGTGCTGGTGGTTTTACCACTGTTTTTGAACCATTAGTGCAAATCAACACATGGAAAAAGTCAAATAATGGCTTAGTAATAACTTCGACCTGCCAGATCTTGAAGTGTCTAGGGGACACTCAGTGGTCCTTGGACCCCACTTGTGAAAACTGTTGCTGTGTGTCAGTCTTACGTACGAATACTGATGTACAACATCTAACTTAACAAATAGAAAATACAGCATTACACTGAAATAATGGTACTTTTATTAGGCTCGGATGGTTTTCTTCCTTTGAATATAATAATGAATATGTATTAGGAAATCTGGTGATATAATTCACATTAGTAGCCCTGGAGAAAATGCAGATGATGGTGGTTACAGAAGTTCTAAAAAATCAAAACTGATAAAACTAAAGCACTCTTAGAATGTAAAAGCCACAAAAATTAAAATCCATAGTAGAGAAGAATAAATGAATACTTCCTTAACAGGAAATATGTGTGAATTTGTATGTATATATGTGAGTACATTTCTGTTATGTGTTTTTCAAACCCAAAGGCGTAATTCCTCCCAGGGCTGACCAATGAATGTGCTCCCATTAAAATCAGAAAGTGAAGTTACCCAATGTTGTGTACTGTCATTATCATTTTAACATTGTTTAGGAATTGCCACATAATATAACATACCACAGTGATAAAGATACATTTGAAAAAATATAGATGATTCCAACATGGGTTATATGATTTATATACCTGGAATACCTCAAAGAAACACCTGCTAAAACTGGTAGGAACCCTGCAATCTCAGATGGCTTCCTATTATTAAGTTTTTGTTTGCAGCCAGGAATGATGACTCACACCTGTAATCCTAGCACTTTGGGAGGCTGAGATGGGAGGATTGCTGGAGTCCAGGAGGTCAAGGTTGCACTGAGCCTGGTTTGCACCCCTGCACTCCAGCCTGGGTGACAGAGTGAGACTTTGTCTCAGAAAAAATAAAGAAAAAAAAGGATGTAAAATTTCAAACCTTTCCTGTCATAAAGCTTTTCTTTCTTTTCTTTTTCTTTTCCTCTCCTTTCTCCTTTCTCCTTTTCCATCCTTCCTTCCTCCTTCCCTCCCTCCCTCCCTCCCTCCTTTCCTTCCTTTCAACAGAGCCTTGCTCTGTTGCCAGGCTGGAGTGCAATGGCGCAGTCTCGGCTCACTGCAACCTCCGCCTCCCAGGTTCAAGTGGTTCTCCTGCCTCAGCCTCCTGAGTAACTGGGACTACAGGTGCACGCCACCACACCCAGCTAATTTTTGTATTTTTGGTAGAGACAGGGTTTCACCATGTTGGCCAGGATGGCCTTGATATCTTGACCTTGTAATCTGCCCACCTCAGCCTCCCAAAGTGCTGGGATTACAGGCATGAGCCACTGTGCCCAATCTTTCTTTCTTTTTTTCTTTTTTAGACAAAGTTTTGCTCTCTGTCACCCAGGCTAAAGAAGTGCAGTGGCCTGATCTCAGCTGACTGCAACCTCCACCTTCCAGGTTCAAGTGATTCTCCTGCCTCAGCCTCCCAAGTAGCTGGGATTACAGTTGTGCGCCACCATGCCCAGCTAAGTTTTGTGTTTTTAGTAGAGATGGGGTTTCCCATCTTGCCAAGCCTAGTCTCAAACTCCTGGGCTCAAGCAATCCACCCGCTTCGGCCTTCCAAAGTGCTGTGATTAAAGGCGTGAGCCACCATGCCTGGCCAAGCTTTTCCAATTAATTGCTTAGAAAATATAATGGGCTTGGGCTGGGTGCAGTGGGTGGCTCACGTCTGTAATCCCAGCACTTTGGGAGGCCGAGGTGGGTGGATCACTAGGTCAGGAGATCGAGACCATCCTGACTAACATGGTGAAACCCCGTGTCTACTAAAAATACAAGAAAATTAGCCGGGTGTGGTGGTGGGCACCTGTAGTCCCAGGTACTTGGGAGGCTGAGGCAGGAGAATGGTGTGAACCCAGGAGGCGGAGCTCACAGTGAGCCGAGATGGTGCCACTGCACTCCAGCCTGGGCGACAGAGCGAGACTCCATCTCAAAAAAAAAAAAGGAAAGAAAGAAAGAAAATACAATGGGCTAAAAACATGTTTAAGGCTGGGCTCAGTGGCTTATGCCTGTAATCCCAATACTTTGATAGACTGAGGCAGGAGGATCACTTGAGGCTAGGAGTTTGAGACCAGCTTGGGTCTCAAATTAGATGGATATAGTGGCATATGCCTGTAGTCTCAGCTATTTGGTAAGCTGAGGCAGGAGGATCATTCGAGACCAGGAGGTTGAGGCTGCAGGGAGCTATGATTGTGCCACTGAACTCCAGCCTGGGGTAGCAGCGGAACCCTGTGTCTATTTTTTTTAAAAAAACTGTTTAAAAAACAAAAAGCCCATAAAGGAAACACACAAGATCTCACTGGAAATAAATAAATAAATAAATAAATAAATAAATAAATAAATGGAAAGAAATAGAAGCATTGAATTTTTCTAAAATAGAAATATTAAGCATTGTAAAGGCAGTAGTTGGTTCTAAATCTATAAATTCAGAGTGGTGGTTGAATCCCAGCAGGATTCTCTTCTGGATTGCTACAGTATTGATTATAGTTCATGTGTAATAAAATTTTGAGGAGAATAAGTGAAGAAGTGGATAGGAGATTTATTCTATCAGACTTTCAAGAAATATTAATAGCACAATACGGTATTGACACCAGAGTAGATTGATCAAATCATGATAGATTCCCAAAGTAGACCTCAGATAATTGGAGATTTAGCATATACCTTAGTGTATGATGCATCTCAGTAGTAAATGGTCTTGGAGTAGCTGACTGGCCACCAGGCACAGATTTTGTAAATGAAGTTATCAGTTGCTGTCATGTCTATCTCTCTAGTTTCTAGGAACTTTCCTTGCATCGGTATGTATATTCCATCGTGTGTGCTGCTTTTGATTAGATAACTTTGGTACTGAGATATCTTTCAACATCACATATGCTAAAATAATTGAAATTCTTTAAGGGTAATGAAACTTATTTATTATAAGACTATTAATGGGCCAGATGCTAGCTCATTTAATTTTGTAGCTTGAAAATAAAATTAATCTTAAGTTTCCAAAAGAGGAGCAGATTCCTAAGCAATATAATTTGACCAGTGTCAGACAGGATTTAAATCTAAAGCTTGCTTCTGAAGTCTGTCTTCATTATACTTAGGCAAAGTACCTTCTTAGAACTGTATTGTGGACTGGGCGCAGTGGCCCATGCCTGTAATCCCAACACTTTAGGAGGCTGAGGTGGGAGGATCACTTGAAGTCAGGAGTTCAAGACCAGCCGGGGCAACATAGCAAAAACCTGTCTACAGACAGACAAACCCACCGCAGTATTATGTAGACCCCGGTTATGCTTCCAGCTAAGCCTCCCTGAGTCCTGTATTCTACCTACACTGATTTACATAGTGTTCCTCCCAAATGTCTATACTTTGCTATTTCCATGCCTTTGCCTGTGTTCTCTCTTCTGGTAACATAATTTATCTTATTCCCTTTCCCACCTGTCTATGGTTTTTGTTTGTTTTTTTTTTTTTTTTTTTTTGGAGACAGAGTCTTGCTCTGTCGCCCAGGCTGGAGTGCAGTGGCGCGATCTCGGGTCTCTGCAAGCTCTGCCTCCCGGGTTCACGCCATTCTCCTGCCTCAGCCTCCCAAGTAGCTGGGACTACAGGCGCCCACCACCACGCCTGGCTAATTTTTTGTATTTTTAGTAGAGACGGGGTTTCACCGTGTTAGCCAGGATGGTCTCGATCTCCTGACCTCGTGATCCACCCGACTTGGCCGCCTAAAGTGCTGGGATTACAGGTGTGAGCCACTGCGCCCAGCTCTATGGTTTATTTATCCTTGGAATTATAACCAAAATTCTTCACTCTTTCCCTAACTTGAGTAAGTTTTCTTATATTTCTGCATGTTGAAAGTATCTTTGCCTTCCTGTATTCCAGTATGCTTTATACCTCTATTATAGTGCACATCAGTCTGCCTGGGGTCGATTGTGTTTACATGGTTACTCAGAAAAGTATACAAAAATAAGAAATGGAAAAGAGACCTGTAAACAGCTAAAATAGAAAGCAGGATGAAACAAATGTCAAACCAGTAGCATGTAAGGAGTAATTCTTAGTAGCACTGGGGAATACAGAAGACTTTTGTTAATTACATTACTTTTGATCTGAATCTTGAGAAGTGGAAAGAATTCAGCTATATAGAATTTAGGGAGAAGGAACATTAGCACAGACATGAAGGAGGGCCTGTGGGGAGAGATGCATTGGGAAATGAGACTAGGAAGGCAGATTGGGACCAGATCTAGAGAGCCCATGCTACAGGAGTTGGGCTTTCTTTCCAAGGGAGTAGGGTTGAGGAGGTTGTGAAAATTGAACTTTCAGACAAAAGAGAGTAGAACTGTACAAAGAATAAGTTCTTAGTATCTTTAAAGCTTGGGTTTATAAAAATGTTAAATATATTGAGACAAAAAAGTACATTTCAGTGACATGGCTTTAGACATGTGAAAGGTCTCCTATAAATATGTGTTTCTGAGTTATTCTAAAGCTCAGCTAAAAGAATGTCTGGCAACTTGAGCCATTACTTCTTTATATACATTTATACATGCATTTGTATTTACGTATGTTTGGAATATTTTTACTTTCAATCAGTGATACATTAACATTTTCTTTTTACATATGCAGATTAGCTGACAATTTTATATATAATAAACATTTATCCTTGAAATTTGGCATACAAAAAATAAGTAGATTTAATCAAATTTTCATCTACATATTACTAAATCAGTTAGTTTTTAAATGTTTAGTAGCTGGAGTTGCCTATTTGTTTATAGCGTTTTTTCTACAAATTACCATAACAAGGATTTACTAGTTAATACTAAAATAATGAGGGTTTTCAAGATACAGGTAAACGAGAGTAAAGCAGTTAAAATTTCTTTATGACTTAAGATCAGCAGCACTACTTAAACTGAAGAACTTTAATGTTTCAGGAGTATTATGTTTAGTGTCCTTCCATTGATGGCAGTTAGCAGTAGTCTACACTACAGTTACCTTCTTGAGGTCATATAGGAATCTGTTTCTGCTATTATTGTAGACTGCCTTATATTCATGGGAAGGAGGAGTGACAGGTACCAAAAAACCATAGAGGAACATATGTTAAACTCTAGTTCCTTAATTTATTGGCATACATTTTTTATGTTGGTTTTAAGGTATAAGTCACATATTTTGAGTATCATGTTTTAAGATTTCATTTTGCAAATATGAAAGTCCTCTAAGAATTGGAATGCTTGGATTGTTAAAAGTATCTACTGAAAATAAATTAATTTCTTAAATAATTAAATTGGGATGACTAAAATATTTAACGAGGGCCGGGTGTGGTGGCTTATGCCTATAATCCCAGCACTTTGGGAGGCCTAGGCAGGTGGATCACTTGAGGCCAGGAGTTCGAGACCAGCCTGGCCAACATGGGGAAATCCCGTCTCTACTAAAAATACAAAAACTAGCTGGGCCGTGCTGGCGCATGCCTATAATCCCAGCTACTCAGGAGGCTGAGGCAGGAGAATCACTTGAACCCAGGAGGTAGAGATTGCAGTGAGCTGAGATTGTGCCACTGCACTCCAGCCTGGGTGACAGAGTGAGACTCTGTCTCAAAAAAGTAAATAAATAAATAAAATAACAAAATTTTTTATAGACCAAGGCTTCAATTTTTGTGTATTTAAAAATGAGTTGATGTTTTGTATAACAGTTGTATGTATTCTTTATGTAGTTTATAGTGATATACTTTCTTTTGTGTGTTGCTTAGCCGAATATGTGGGAGTCCATGTCCTGCAGTGTGGCCTGATGTAATCAAACTACCATATTTCAACACCATGAAACCAAAGAAGCAATATCGTCGAAAGTTAAGAGAAGAATTTGTTTTGTAAGAAGGGGATGTATAAACATCCTTATTGCATGAATGTTTTACTTTTAATTCTAGTGAATTATAAATGTTAGTCTATTCTCTAGTGATCTGAGGTAAACCTATAATTCTTCTAGGGCATTTAATTTTGAGTTCTGTTTGCCACATGCAGATTACCATTTTACCATTATTATGCAATCAGTGATTTGAGGTTGTGTGTTTGATATGGTACTTACACAAAATAACTTGACTAAGATCATTTAAATGTTACTGGAACAGCTTTCAAGTTACTTGAGCTCAGGTTTTCATTTTGCTTTAGAAAAAACTATACTGTTCAGTTCTTAATTTGTGTAATAACAGCAAATTGCCCATGGAGTAAGAATATCTACTATTGTTTAGAAAGTGATTGCAAAAATTATGTAAAAATAATGAAATATTTATTCTAAGGAAAATTCTGGATTTATTAAAGTATGCACATATTTAAAAATGTTAGTATTTAAAATTATTTTTACATTATCTTAGTTTTAGTTTTACAATTTAATAAAAAATAATTTAAGCTCCTAAAGAAACATAAGCTTGTATCTAAAGAACACATCTGACTTTTGTAATCCTCTCATGCTAGTATTCCTGCAGCTGCGCTAGACTTATTTGATTACATGCTCGCCTTGGATCCTAGTAAGCGCTGCACTGCTGAACAGGCTCTTCAGTGCGAGTTCCTCCGAGATGTGGAACCCTCAAAAATGCCTCCACCAGAGTAAGTGACTTTTTTTATATCAGCTTCCACATACACAGTTTTAATAACATTTATGTGTAATGATAAGATAGTTCATGCCTGGTTATAAGAAAAGAAATATAATAAATCAAAGAAAAGATAAAACAGCAGTAATACACATAATTTGCACATCTAGGATATAGATGCTTGCTTAATGTTTAGAACTAGCAAAAACAGCTGCCTTCTAGCTAATTTTAGGCTTGATTGACCTCAAGATTTAATAACATATTTCAGCTTTAAGAAAATATTACTGCTGCTGGGCGCAGTGGCTCACGCCTGTAATCCCAGTACTTTGGGAGGCCAAGGCGGGCGGATCACGAGCTCAGGAGTTTGAGACCAGCCTGGCCAACATGGCAAAACCCCGTCTCTGCTAAAAATACAAAAATTAGCCGGGCGTGGTGGCAGTTGCCTGTAATCCCAGCTTACTTGGGAAGCTGAGGCAGGAGAATCGCTTGAACCCGGGAGGCGGAGGTTGCAGTGAGCCGAGATCGTGCCATTGTACTCCAGCCTGGGTGACAAGAGCAAGACTCCATCTCAAAAAAAAAAAAAAAGAAAATATTACTGCTGTTGCTATTCTAATACTACATCTACTAAATACTTAACACTGCTACTGATGCTGCTATAGCTATAATTTTGAGTGCCATGCTAAGCATTTTTCATTTTTTACATTAATCTTTATAACCTTATGAAGTAGGTGTTAGTATTATTATCATCACTACTTTATAGAGGAGGAAGCAGGCTCAGAGAGGTTAAGAAACTTGCCCAAGAATACAAATCTAGTAAAGGGTACAGCCAGCTCTCAGATTCACGTAAGTCCAGTAAGTAAGAGAGGTTCTAAAAATACTTTATAGCATACTGTACAATATAAAATTCTTATCATTGAATGAAAGAATATTAGTATCAGAAGCCTGTATGGAAGGAATTACTGTCTGATGGGGGAAATTGAGTTTGGGAGTCAAAATAGCTGGCTTCTTTTGAACCTTTACCTTCACATGGCTCCTATTATTTCTCTAGGATTGATTTGGGGATGGATGGGGGAAGGAAAAACAGTTCATTTGCATTCCTTGACAGGATCTAGAAACCTTGTAGGTATTTTCTTAGTAATTTTTTTTTTCGTCTTGAGACAGTCTTACTCTGTCACCCAGGCTGGGGTGCAGTGGCACGATCTCAGCTCACTGCAATCTCTGCCTCTCAGGTTCAAGTGATTCTCCTGCCTCAGCCTCCCAAGTAGCTGGGATTACAGGCATGCACCACCACATCTGGCTAATTTTTGTATTTTTAGTAGAGACGGCGTTTCACCGTGTTGGCCAGGCTGTTTTCGAACTCCTGACCTCAGGTGATCCTCCCACTTTGGCCTCCTGAAGTGCTAGGATTACAGATGGGAGCCACCACGCCCAGCCTTTCTTAATAATTTTTAAAATGATACGGAGCATCATTAAAAGCAAGTCTGTTATCTGTAATAATAAAATGGTTCCATGTAATAAATATAGCATATTTTAAATGAACAGACATGGGCTCTGGAGTTCAAATCCTGGTTCTTCTACTTATCAGTTAGATAGTGCTTGTTATATTTCTATGAGGCTGTCATATTCAGCTTCATTAAGCTTTTATTGAGCTGTATATGGTTGGCCTTGATGGGATGATTTGAGAGCCAAAAAGGATCTATTATTTGACATCATGAGGGACCTGAATTTTTCACTGTTGAATTAATTGTTTCATGTTTGCTTTTTCCTTAGTGTATATCAGTAATCTTAAAACTTGGGCTCAGTATCCCTTCAAATAACATTTTTTAAACTTCTGATTCGGAAAAATTTCAACTCTACAGAAAAATAGGAAGAATAGTACAATGAGTATTCATGTATATCCTTTATCTAGATTCAACAGTTATTAATAGTTGGACACATTTGCTTTATCACTCTCTGCTTTTTTCCTGAACTAGTTGGATATCATGTTGTGGAGGTGACACTTATAAATATGTAATCATATCTGTAAGAACTAGGACTTTATTCTACATGCATACCATATAAAGCATATGAAATTTAACATGAGAATATTTAATGGTCAATCCATATTCAGATTTCCCCAGTTGACACAATAATTTCCTTTATAAGCTTTCTTTTTTTCCGGATAAATAATTTTTCAAAGTTCGGCATTCTATTTATTTGTTATGTCCTTTTCATCTGTAATCACTCCCTAGGGAAGAGATCTTATGACATTTAACATTTTTTAAGATTCCAAGTTAGCTGTTTGGTAAAATATTTCACAATTTGGATTTGATTGCTTTCTTTTTATCAGAATTAGATTAAGAGTTTGGGGGGCAAGAATATAATGTTGATGGTGATCCTGCTCTGTCATAATTATGTTCAACAGAACGTAATATTACTTAGTAACATAGTAAATGCTGACATTTTTAAGTAGAGCAGTTACATCACTCTTGTAAATGTATCAAGTGGAAAGCAACTATCATAGCATTTTGATATCTACCACCGATAGTCATTTAGAAAATGTTGAGCAGTTGTACATCGTCCCATTTTCATCTTGAACTTATGTTACTCCCATAGGCTTTTATTCTAACGTAAAATATTTATGCTGGAAAGTATTTTATTGATTACTGTATTATATATTTTAAAAAACAAATATATGTATATAAATGGAAATTAAATTTCACATTTCCTGTGACTAAAAGCTCTCTTTCTTCTTGATTAAATTGTTATTGCAAATATCAGTAGTGAATATTTCCTTATTTATTTATTTATTTATTTATTTATTTATTGACGGAGTTTTGCTCTTGTTGGCTCAGCCTCTCAAGTACCTGGGATTAGAGGCATGTGTTACCACGCCCAGCTAATTTTGTATTTTTAGTAGAGACAGAGTTTCTCCATGTTGGTCAGGCTGGTCTTGAACTCCCAACCTCAGGTGATCCGCCTGCCTTGGCCTTGCAAAGTGCTGGGATTACAGGTGTGAGCCACCGTGCCTGGCCCGAATATTTCCTTTTTAAATAAAGAAGAAATTCGTAAATTTTGTTGGAAGTACAACCTAATGAAAGAGATAGGGCTGAGATTTTTTTTCCCAAGTAGTTTGCGTATCTGTGTTAATATTGCTTATTTTAGAATGAGACATATTTCCATATGAATTCCAATTTTATTTTTTATTTTTATAAGCACGCTTGTAAATTAGCATTTGAGAATGTAAGGAGTTTTGTCATAGTTATATCACTGAGTTCTTGGAACTCCTTCAACATTATGTGTGAAAAGTCTTTCATCAAAAATGATTTTAGACTGGGCACGGTGGCTCACGCCTGTAATCCCAGCACTTTGGGAGGCCGAGGCGGGTGGATCACAAGGTCAGGAGTGCAAGACCAGCCTGGCCAACATAGTGAAACCCTGTCTCTACTAAAAATACAAAAAAATAGCTGGGCGTGGTGACAGGTGCTTGTAATCCCAGCTACTCAGGAAGCTGAGGCAGAGAATTGCTTGAACCTGGGAAGCAGAGGTTGCAGTGAGCTGAGATGGCGCCACTGCACTCCAATCTGAGCGACAGAATGAGACTCCATCTCCAAAAAAAAGAGAAAGATTTAAAGGACGGGCACAATGGCTCATGCCTATAATCTCAGCACTTTAGGAGGCCTAGGCGGGAGGATCACTTGATGCCAGGAGTTTGAGATCAACCTGGCCAACATGGCGAAGCCCTGGCTCTACTAAAAATACAAAAATTAGCTGGGCATGGTGGCATGTGCCTGTAATCCCAGCTACTCAGAAGGCTGAGGCAGGAGAGTTACTTGAGCCTGGGAGGCGGAGATTGCAGTGAGTCACGATCTTGCCACTGCACTCCAACCTGGGTGACAGAGCAAGACTCTGTCTCAAAAACAAAAAAAAAAAGAAAAGGAAAGAAAATCATTTTAGGCCAGGTGCAGTGGCTCACGCCTGTAATCCCAACACTTTGAGAGGCCAAGGTTGGTGGATCCCTTGAGCCCATGAGTTTGAGACCAGCCTGGACAACATGGTGAAATCCCATCTCTACTAAAAATACAAAAAAATCAGCCAGGCATGGTGGCACATGCCTGTAATCCCAGCTACTCCAGAGGCTGAGGCATGAGAATTGCTTGAGTTTGGGAAGCGAGGCTGCAGTGAGCGGAGATCGCGCCACTGTGCTCTAGCTTGGGCAAAAGAACGAGACTCTGTCTCAAAAAAAAAAAAAAAAAAAAAAAAGATTCTAATGACCTTCTTGTTGTTAAGATTCTTTCAAACTTCAGTTTTTCGGATAGTAAAGAGTTGGAGGCTGGGCATGGTGACTAATGCCTGTAATCCCAGCACTTTGGGAGGCCAAGGCAGGAGGATTGCTTGAAGCCAGGAGTTTGAGACCTACCTGGGCAACATAAGGAGACCCTGTTTTTACAAAAAAAAAAAAAAAAAAAAAAAAGATGAAGGATTAGAGATCACATGATCTAAAGAAGGATTTCTTATCTAGTAATTATTTGCTTTTTCAGTTGTCTTACCAATACTTATGAAATGACATTTTCTAGTACTTGTTACTTTTTCTTTTCATAGCACATTTAATCCAGTATACCTAGAAAAGTTTAGGAAATCAGCATGTATTATCAGTGCTACTTTGCCAATCCATTTTTTAAATTGTTTCTTAATTATGTTTTTTAAGTATTTTGCCAGAACCTTGGAACTATAGGTTTATCCGACTCAATTTATGGGAAATGCCGACTTTATAACCTGATCATAAACTGTGTCCTTATTGTAGAGCAAATTACCCAAATCAGACTTAATTTTATCAGAACACACCTGACTGCATTTTTTCATTAAAAACAAACATGTTAAAACACATTCCAGGAACATTCTGTAAGCTATCTGTAACACATTACGGAATGAATCCTGCTAGATATATTACTAAAGCAGTCAGGTAAAGATTATCAGATTGATCCAATATTTAAATAAAAACATTTTATAAACAATATAATGTCTCTCACTATTTTGCAATATGATGTAATGAGTAGTTAAAATTATAAATTATTTATGAGGTAAGGACTATGAAGAAATACATGGTATTCCTTTAGAAAGTTGGAAGATGTATCAAACTCTTTTGATCAATTTTTTAGGAATAATCAAATGAGAGAGTGGGGTATTTACAAATCGGAAATAGGCCGGACACGGTGGAGGTGGCTCATGCTTGTAATTCCAGCACTTTGGGAGGCCGAGGCAGACGGATCACCTGAGGTCAGGAGTTCAAGACCAGCCTGGCCAACATGGTGAAACCCCGTCTCTAGTAAAAATACAAAAATTAGGCCAGGCACAGTGGCTCACACGTGTAATCCCAGCACTATGGGAGGCCGAGGCGGGCAGATCACAAGGTCAAGAGATCGAGACCATCCTGGCCAACATGGTGAAACCCCATCTCTACTAAAAATACAAAAAAATTAGCTGGGTGTGGTGGCGTGGGCCTGTAGTCCCAGCTGCTCGGGAGGCTGAGGCAGGAGAATTGCTTGAACCCAGGAGGTGGAGGTTGTAGTGAGCTGAGATTGCATCACTGCACTCTAGCCTGGTGACAGACTGAGACTCTGTCTCAAAAAACACATACACACACAAAAAACCACAAAAATTAGCCAGGTGTGGTGGTACATGCCTGTGTTCACAGTTACCTAGACTGAGGCATGAGAATTGTGGGCTGAGGCGGAGGTTGCAGTGAGCCAAGATCGAGTCACTGCACTCCAGCTTGGGCAACAGAATGAGATCATGTGTCAAAAAAAAAAAAGGCCAGGTGTGGTGGCTCACGCCTGTAATCCCAGCACTTTGGGAGGCCAAGGCAGGAGGGAGGCTGAGGTTAGGAGTTTGAAACTAGCCTGGCCAACATGGTGAAACCCCATCTCTACTAAAAATACAAAATTAGCTGGGTATGGTGGCACATGCCTGTAATCCCAGCTACTTGAGAGGCTGACGTACAAGAATTGCTTGAACCTGGGAGGCGGAGGTTGCAATGAGCTGAGATCATGCCGTTGCACTCCACCCTGGGTGACAAGAGTGAAACTCTGTCTCAAAAATAAACAAAAAGTCAGAAATAAGTCCATTAATTGTATTAGATGCCCTGTCAAACATAAAGTATATATAGCTAGAAAGTGAATTAGACTAGCAGCCAGCCTGTAAGCTTTCTTTAACAGCAAGTAAAAAGCATTGAGCCATTTATAAGACAAAATATCAATTGCCATTAGGATATTTCATGATATGATTTGATGGAAATAGTTGTAAACTACTAATTGAATGATCAGTGATATCAAACATGAATTAATACATTGCCTACCTTGTAAGAGGCACTGCTGAAGAGCTTGCACATGTTAACATACAGTACCTCTACCCTATGAGGTAGATAGTATTGTTAATCCTATTTTTAAAGACAAGGAGAATAGGCACAGAGGTCCAGTCCAGTTATTTGCCTAAGACACATCAAGTAAGTGACTGAGCTGGCATTTGAACCTTCAAGAAAGCAAATAAAAGTTTGGTTATCTGGAAAACATTCCTGATCCATCTGAAAGCACTGGCATCAGTAACCTGTACTATTTTAGCTATTTGTTGGGTGAAGTTTATTTTTCCTAGAGATGAGTGTTGAGATCATCCATAAAGAATCTCTTACTTTTAAGGGGGCCAGATACCGTAGCTCACGCCTGTAATCCCAGCACTTTGGGAGGCCAAGGCTGGCAGATCACCTGAGGTCAGGCAGGAGTTCGTGACCAGCCTAGACAACATGGAGAAACCCCATCTCTACTAAAAATGCAAAAATTAGCCAGGCATGGTGGCGTGTGCCTGTAATTCCAGCTACTAGGGAGCCTGAGGCAGCAGAATTGCTTGAACCTCGGAGGCGTAGGTTGCAGTGAGTCGGGATAGCACCACTGCACTCCAGCCTGAGTGACAGAGCAAGAGAGCAAGACTCCATCTAAAAAAAAAGGAAAGAAAAGAATCTCTTACTTTTAAATTGTGGGAGGGAACAAAAGCCCTTTTTGATGGATTACTTTGCTTTGCTCTCATGGGGCTGTCCTTCAAGAGCAATGCATTCCCTGAGCTTCAGGATGGAAAGGTGGAATCACTCCAGTTACCCCACTCTGCAGTACTACAGTATATCTGAATTTAAGATATTCCAACAGAGACTGAGGCCCACATCATATCATACACACACTTAGAAAGGAAATTCTTTGGCGGGTTTATGATGCCTGAAAGCTTCCCAATATCGATATTTCAAATTGTCCCTTTGTTTGTTACTCCAGGAGGTTTTTACACGCTGAGGCAATGCATCATAGTAAGATGGCTGAGAGGTATGCCTTTGTTTTGTTTTTGGACCTCAGGTGCATAGACTTGGTTTAATCATAATCCTTGTGTCACTCATCATTGGTCCATGCATGGCTCTCTTTTATTTATTTTAGTTACTTTAGTTATTTTAAATAATGTTAATAAGCAGCCATGAACCTACCAGACAAAAGCTAGAACCCTGTAAATAACATACTTTACTCATATTATCCCTACCCCCACCAACCTATCCCCTTGCCTTCCTCCACCTGAGGTAACCATCATCCCTGTTTTCTTTTGTATATACTTTTTGTTGCCATCTATATGTACTCATAAAAGGTTATATTTTTAAATTTTAGCTGTTAATTTTATAAAAGCACATCAGGCTGTTTGTAATATTTTGGGAATGACTTTTTAAACTAATATTATATTGCTAAGATTCAGCCATGTTATTGCATCTGCCTTTATTTTATAACATGAGTAATTGTGAAAGAGTAGATGTGAAAGAAGAACTTGCTTAAACAGGCAGGCCATCCTCAAAGCTCAATCTTAGGAAAGCAGACATGGATATGGAAATTCCTTTAAAAAAAATTCCAGGTGTACCTCCTTGGAGAGTCTTCATGTACCTCCTAGAGGTAAACAGATCCAGGTTGAGGACTATAGGTATATATCACTAGGTGGGGTTGCTTAAGGGAATTTGTAGATATTCTGGGCAAGTTTATTCACCTTTCTAAGCATCAAGTTTCTCATCTTTAAAATAGATACAACAGTAACATTCCATTAAATACTTTATTAGGTTAAGAAGAAAGCATTTATAAATCAAATATTTGTATCTTTAAGCAAAAGTTATTATCTCGTGTTATCAGTTGTATGAAGTTATTTTAAGATAGAATTGACTAGGAATTGTGGGCAGTTTTGGTAGTTGTTATTCACAACTCTGTTGATAAATGATGAGCCACTCTATGCCTGGATTACCTATTTTGAAAACTTGTCTGTAGCATCAGTTTAATTCTAGAGCATTTGGCTAGACAAGCAAGTTAGTAAAAAGTAAGCTTTTACTGTAAAGTTCTTCACAAATGTTATGTTCTAGCCTTCCTTTTTTTTTTCTTTTTCTTTCTTTTTTTTTGAGATGGGGTCTGGCTCTGTCACCCAGGCCAGAGTGCAGTGGCATGATCTTGGCTCTCTGCAGCCTCTGCCTCCCAGACTGAAGCCATCCTCCCACCTCAGCATCCCAGGTAGCTGGGACTACAGACATGTGCCACCACGCCTGGCTAATTTTTTTGTAGAGACAGGGTTTCACCATGTTGCCCAGGCTGGTGAACTCCTGAGCTCAAGTGATCCACCCACCTTGGCCTCCCAAAGTGCCGGGATTACAGGCATGAGCCACTGCGCCTGGCCCTTTACTATTTTTTTATCCCATATCTAGTTTCTGCAAATGGCATATTTTTCTGTTGTGTGTGACAAGGCCTGGCTCTGTCGCCTAGGCTGGAGTGCAGTTACATGATCTCAGCTCACTGCAACCTCCACCACCCGGGCTCAAGCTATCCTCCCACCTCAGCCTCCCAAGTAGCTGGGACTGCAGGTGCACAACACCATGCTCAACTGATTTTTGTATTTTTGGCAAAGACAGGGTTTTGCCATGTTGCCCAGGCTGGTCTTGAACTCCTGGGCTCAAGCAATCCTCCTGTTTTGGCCTCCCTAAGCGCTGGGATTATAGGCGTGAGCCTCTGTGCCTGGCTGGAAGTGGAATATTTTTTCTGCCTTCTTTTTCATGTTTTATTCAGTGTATGATGTACTATCATAAGAACTGACTTTGAAAGGTTGCACCAACAGTGATAGTAGGCTTTTTTTTTTTTTTTTGAGACAGAGTTTCAGTCTTGTTGCTCAGGCTGGAGCGCAGTGGCACAATCTCGGCTCACTGCAACCTCCATCTTCTGGGTTCAAGCAATTCTCCTGCCTCATACTCCTGAGTAGCTGGGATTTACAGGTGCCCGCCACCATGCCTGGCTAATTTTTGTATTTTTAGTAGAGACAGGGTTTTGCCATGTTGGCCAGGCTGGTCTCAAACTCCTGACCTCAGATGATCCACCTGTGTTGGCCTCCCAAAGTGCTGGGATTACAGGCATGCCTGGCATAGTAGCCTATTTTTATGAATATATATTCTTCATTCATAATTTTGATAAATGATTATTTATTGATTATTCAAAAGCCAAAGAAAAATAGTTTACCTGTAAAAACAAAGCAAGCCCTGAAGTAAGTGGGACAATAAGGATGATTTTTATTGGAGGAGTTTTACAGAGCCATTCTATGAAATCTTCAAGAACTATTTGGGGTGGGGCATAACTTTGGTGCTACATAGTAACTAGCATTTTTTGTTAAGAAATGCCATTTACAATTTAATTCCTTTTTTTTTTTTTTCAGTCTTCCTTTATGGCAAGATTGTCATGAGTTATGGAGTAAAAAGCGAAGAAGACAGAAGCAGATGGGCATGACCGATGATGTTTCCACAATTAAAGCCCCTAGGAAGGACTTGTCTCTGGGCTTGGATGACAGCAGAACCAACACACCCCAGGGTGTGCTGCCATCTTCACAGCTGAAATCTCAGGGCAACTCAAATGTGGCACCTGGTCAGTAATGCTTCCATGGGTTGGTTTTCTTCACATTGTTTTGCAGTTAATGCTGATCATACTGCTCTAGTGTTAAAGCATCTTGTGGCTAACGATGAAAATTAACATTTATTCGCTGAACTAGACATTTCTTTGTGCCAGTATAGAAGTTTCCTTGCTATTGGCACCACAATTTTAAGTAATCTTAAGGTAACTTATAAAGAAGCATCAAATTACCTGACTGGCAAGTCCTCGGATTTCTGTATTTCCTTTTTGCTCTTAAAGGTGCAGGAGTCAGTAAGTCTTTTACTGACACTGCTCTCAGTGAGGCTCCGCATTCAGTGTCTACAGATGCTTAAGGAGTAGGAAGAAAGGTAGAAGAAGAGAGCTAAAAATCATAATGAGAGCTCTTTCATACCATAGTGACCCCATGTCACTCCTAATGTTATCATTTCTCTGGTTATATTAAAGAATCTTAAAGATTGGGGCCAGGCATGTTGGCTCATGCCTATAATCCTAGCACTTTGGGAGGCCGAGGCAGATGGATCACCTGAGATCAGGAGTTTGAGACCAGCCTGGCCAACATGGCGAAACCCCGTCTCTACTAAAAGTTCAAAAATTAGCCGGGCATGGTAGCACACACCTGTAATCCCAGCTACTCAGATGCTGAGGAAGAAGAATCGCTTGAACCTGGGAGGTAGAGGTTGCAGTGAGCCGAGATTGCGCCACTGTACTCCAGCCTGCACGACAGGAGCGAGACTCCATCTCAATATATTTATATATTTATGTATGTGAATCTGATATTTTGCCCAAAGTAAAATATGAGAAGGGAAGGCCAGGCATGGTGGCTCACGTCTGTCTGTAATCCCAACTCTTTGGGAGGCCATGATGGGCAGACCACTTGAGTCCATGAGTTCGAGACCAGCCCAGACAACTTCCTGAAATTCTGTCTCTACTGAAAATACAAAAAAAAAAAAAAAAAAATAGCTGGGCATGGTGGCACATGCCTGTAATCCCAGCTACTCAGGAGGCTCAGGCATGAGAATTGCTTGAACCCGGGAGGCAGCTGTTGCAGTGAGCCAAGATTGCGCCACTGCACTCCAGCCTGGGTGACAGCGAGACTGTCTCCAAAAAAAAAAAAAAAAAGGGTATCTTATATCTAGTTATTTTAGGGAAACTTAAATTTCTTCCTCTGACTCAATCTGTCATAGAGTAAGTTTTTTGATGCAAAGTCTGCCTCTTTAATGTTGTCAAGAGTGTTAAAATCATTTAACAACTTTTTTAAAAGGACCTCCACTCCCTCATTTTGCCTAAAGCATCCAGAAGCACTCATCTTTAGTTTCAGTTGTATGAAAACAGAGACTGATATCAAATAGAGAGAGGTGTGTGTGTGTGTGTGTGTGTGTGTGTGTGTGTGTGTGTGTAGGTGGTGGCTTATTAAACATGAAAAAATAGACTAGCACTTCTTAAGAGATGAGTATATGTTGATTGATCAGTTAGTTGATTAAAACAGATGTGTGGATCAGACTGAACTTTTGGTGGTTGAAGATAAATATAGATTAACTGAGAAAGCTTTAGAAAGATAACCATTAATGCTTGCCCATGTAGTCTACAAGCTTCTACTTGACCTTGGTTTGACTGCATACTTAAAGTACTCATTCTATGAATACCAAAAGCAATTATTTGTTGTTCAAAAGTATTATTTCTTGAAATAGTGAATTCCCCTTATACATTAAAATATTTGTCCTGCTAACAAAAGGATGTGAAATGGCAATAACAGAAATTTTGGATGGTGATCAGTTTTCCCAGGCAACAGTTGTCATATTTAGCAAGACTCTCAGGTCTTTATTTGTGGTCCTCTTCATGGAACTGATGTCTTAAACTCTACTAAACCTAGTACAACAGAGGGTTGTTAGTTTACTCATTTTAGCTGGTAAAAAATGAATTGCCCCTTCTGGGCTCGTTTTGTTGTTAATTTGCTCTAACTTACTTTACAACCCTGTTTTAATGTTGGAGAGTTTTATTTTTTATTTTCCTTTTTTAACTTTAATTTTTTTTTTTTTTTTGAGACAGAGTCTCTGTTGCCCAGGCTGGAGTACAGTGACACAATCTCAGCTCCCTGCAATCTCCGCCTCCCAGGTTCAAGTGATTCTCCTGCCTCAGCCTCCAGAGTAGCTGGGATTACAGGCATGTGCCATCACACTCGGCTAATTTTTGTATTTTTAGTAGAGATGAGGTTTTGCCACGTTGGCCAGGCTGGTCTGGAATCCTGACTTCAAGTTATCTATAAATAGCTGGGTGCGGTGGCTCATGCCTGTAATCCCAGCACTTTGGGAGGCTGGGGCGGGCTGGTAGCTTATGTTCAGGATTTCGAGACCAGCCTAGGTAACGTGGCAAAACTCCATCTCTACAAAAAATACAAAAATTAGCTGGGCCTATATTCCCAGTTACTTGGGGGACTGAAGCAGGAAGATTGCTTGGGCCTAGGAGGTCGAGGCTGCAGTGAGCTGAGATTGCACCACTGGCACTCTGGCCTGGATGATAAAGTGAGACCCTGTCTAAAAAAATCAAAAGAGAAAAGAAAAAAATCAGTATTCTGATTAAGAAGTGAGAATTCCAGGCTGGGCATGGTGGCTTACGCCTGCAATCCCAGCACTTTGGGAGGCCGAGGTGGGTGGATCACCTGAGGTCAGGAGTTCAAGACCAGTCTGGCTAACATGGTGAAACCCTGTCTATACTAAAAATAAAACAATTAGCCAGGCATGGTGGCACACGCCTGTAATCCCAGCTACTAGCAGGGGTTGAGGCAGGAGAATTGCTTGAACCTGGGAAGCAGAGGTTACATATCACGCCACTGCACTCCAATCTGGGCAACAGAGCAAGACTCCGTCTCAAAAAAAAACCAGTGAGAATTCTGTTTTTTTGAAAAAAAGATGAATCCTCTGAGTCATTTTCTTCTCCGTCATCAGTAAGTGTGCTGAAATAAGAAACGCCCCTTCAGCAAAAGAGGCACCTCAATTAAAGACCACATCCCTGAATTCACATGGAGAGACTACCTGTGCTAATAGGGAAATGAAAATAAGGAAAAATGACTTTTGATATGTAGCATACAAGCATGCTCACAGGTCATAAGAATAACTTGCAGAAGTATCTCAAAATATATAAAGAGAATATAAAAGCATTAAACATCAGTTTTTCATCATCTTAGAGTTGCTCTTCTATCAATCTGTCAGCTGTGATTATGGGAATTTCTTACCATTGCAGTCTTATAGTTACCATATATGGTATTATATGCATTTGAGTCTTGTCATTATGTATGATTAAGATAAGCTTGCTTGAAGGAGGACCTGTGTAAATTATCCCAAGTCTAAACTGAAAGGTGGAAAAACAACTGAATTGCTATTACTGGTGATGAGTTAATACTATCATATGCATATATTAATAATAAACATGTTTCTGTAGGCATTCCTAACTTATCCAAAGTTGCTTACAAAAAAAAGGTAATTTGAATAGAAACACAGGCATTTTATCAGAATCTGCAAAACGTCATAGTTTCAATATAGTGCAAAGATAACCTTAGATTTTGCATAATAAACTTTATTTTAGAGAAAGTATGGTGTAGTTAGGAGCTCAGATTCTGGAATCAGAATATCTGGATTCAGATCTCACCTCTGCCACTTACAGAATATTTGACCTTGGGCAAGTTGCTCGGTCTCTTTCGGTGTCAGTTTCTTCTCAGTAAAAGGAGGTTAATAATAGTCTGCCTTATAAGGTTTTTGTAAGGAATAAAGGATATTAAATGTTTTGAAGGTACGTGACACTCCCTTAGCTGTTATCATTATCATTATTCATTTCCCATTCACAATGTGCTGTTTCCTGGTTAAATCCATAACATGAGTTTTTAGTAGTGGTCTTGATTTTCCTTTTGAAGTATTTACCCCTAAAGATTCAACATTGACTGCAGTTCTTTTTATGTACAGGTACATTTTAAATGTACATATTTAACTAGACTTGAGGTTCTCTTTTTACAATATTTCTTAAATACTCTCCCTCAAATATACATTTTCATATGGTAATACAGAGCCATTTTGGTGTGGGGGTGGGAGGAGCTGTGAATTATGGCAGTTCTAATTAATATAATTTTGTCTTTAGTAAAAACAGGCCCTGGACAGCACTTAAACCACAGTGAATTGGCAATTCTTCTAAACCTACTACAATCTAAAACAAGTGTTAATATGGCTGATTTTGTCCAAGTGTTGAACATTAAGGTAAACTCTGAGACTCAACAGCAGCTAAATAAAATAAACCTTCCTGCTGGAATTTTGGCAACAGGTGAAAAACAGACAGATCCATCAACACCACAACAGGAGTCTTCGAAACCGTTGGGAGGAATTCAGCCTTCTCAGACCATCCAGCCTAAAGTGGAGACTGATGCTGCCCAGGCGGCTGTGCAGAGTGCATTTGCAGTTCTGTTGACTCAGTTAATAAAGGCTCAGCAGTCAAAGCAGAAAGATGTGCTACTAGAAGAGAGGGAAAATGGATCGGGACATGAAGCATCATTACAACTCAGGCCACCTCCAGAACCTAGCACTCCGGTGTCGGGTAAGTGTGCAAATACCAGACCACTAACACGGCTGCATTAAATTGTCTACTCAGTGTTGCTGACTATTTATAATGTGTATAGTTCAGTGACATTGCTAAAAGCTGTCCTGAAAAATCTCAGGTTACTGGCAATAGGTTCGTTTTTTAGTCTGTTTACTTCCAGGAATGGATTCTTTAACAAATTATCTATGTGAGATAGAACTCATTATGAATGGTAAAGAAATTTCTAAGGTAAACCTATGGTTAAGAAATAATATTTAACTCCAAATACAAAAGGATACTTGACTAAGGCATAGTTTATGTATACAGTAGCTTTTGTTCCTTAAGCAATGAAGTATAAGTGAATTATGCACCCAGCCAATTATAGCTGGGTGCAGTGGCTTACACCTGTAATCCCAGCACTTTGAGAAGCTGAAGTGGGAAGATTGCCTGAACCCAGGAATTCAATACCTATCTGGGCAACATAGTGAGACCCTGTCTCTAAAAATACTTTTTTAATTAACTGGACATGGTGGCACATGCCTGTGGTTCCAGCTACTTGGAAGGCTGAGGTGAGTGGATCACTTGAGCCCAGGAGGTCAAGGCTGCAGTGAGCTGTGGTCACTCCACTGCACTCCAGTCTGGGTGACAGTGAGACCATGTCACACACAAAATTTTTTTTTAAAGAGAAGTCACATACAGTAAAATTTACCAGTTACCATAGTACTGGTAAACCTTTTGCTTTTTTCATTTAACATTTTGGCAGAGATGGAACTTCTAATCATCTTTAGGACTACCTACAGGAAACACTGAGTATTTTGAATATTTAGTTTTCCATGGTAACTTTTGACCTTGTTTTTGCTCTGTTTCACTTAGGACAAGATGACCTCATCCAGCATCAAGATATGAGGATCTTGGAGCTAACACCGGAACCAGACCGGCCTCGAATTCTGCCTCCTGACCAACGACCTCCTGAGCCTCCTGAACCACCACCAGTCACTGAGGAAGATCTAGATTATCGGACAGAAAACCAGCATGTACCCACCACCAGTTCTTCATTAACTGACCCTCATGCCGGAGTGAAGGCAGCCCTGTTACAGCTGCTTGCTCAGCATCAGCCCCAGGATGACCCCAAAAGAGAAGGTGGGATTGATTATCAAGCAGGAGACACTTACGTGTCCACTTCAGACTACAAGGACAACTTTGGATCGTCTTCTTTCTCTTCTGCTCCTTATGTTAGCAATGATGGTCTAGGAAGCAGTTCTGCTCCACCACTAGAACGACGTAGTTTCATTGGAAATTCAGATATTCAGTCTTTGGATAACTACAGTACTGCTTCATCTCATTCTAGTGGTCCACCTCAGCCTTCTGCCTTTTCTGAGTCGTTTCCCAGTTCAGTAGCTGGTTTTGGAGACATTTACCTCAATACTGGTCCCATGTTGTTTAGTGGAGACAAGGACCATAGATTTGAATATAGCCATGGTCCTATTGCAGTCCTGGCAAACAGCAGTGACCCTTCCACGGGGCCAGAGAGTACTCATCCTTTGCCAGCAAAGATGCACAACTATAACTATGGTGGTAACTTACAGGAAAACCCGAGTGGCCCCAGCCTCATGCATGGACAGACCTGGACTTCTCCTGCCCAAGGACCTGGATATTCACAAGGATACAGGGGACATATTAGCACATCAACTGGCAGAGGCAGAGGCAGAGGGTTACCATACTGAGTATCTGTTTTTCCTCAGGCACATCATTTTTATCTGGAAAGACTTTTCTAGCTGCAATTTAAGGCAGCAATCCAAGAGACTTGAATAATAATAATTCAACAACAGCTTTATTTTTATGTGGAGAAGGGTCTTGCATACAATAGTTTAAAAAGACAAAAAAAAAACCTTTGCTTAAATTCATGCTGTTCTAAAAACTAGATCTATCAATTGTACATCTTCACAAATTCTAGTTAACAATTTTATTTTGTATTCTTGCAGTTTTAAGTGGATGCTAATTTTAGGGACATAAGCCTTTTATGGCCCTCTTGCAGATCTTCTGAACTATGCACATTTGTGCTTTTTTTGTAAGTTTGGACCAACTTTTATGTAACAAACAGCCCCTCCCCACCTCCAGTTTTACAACAATCAGAAAGGGCACTGATTTATTTGGTATTTTTCTTTTTACAAAGCTACCTTTAGTCAAAGGTCACTGTCAGTCTTTGCACCTGCTTTCAGTGTTATTGTGAAAGGTGTACTTTGTGCTCATTTCAGAAAATAAAACACAACCTTTCTCTTGATGCAACAGTTTTATAAGAAAAAAATGGTCAACGTTATTTTTGTTTTGTTTTGCAGATTATCATAGCCTAGCAAAATGCATTTAAATGAAATAATGGGTTTTATATGAAAATTATGGGTGGGGTGGGGAGGGAAAGTAAGTGCCTTAACAGGTAAGCTTAAGGTCTGAAAAAAAATAGTTAACTTTTACCCCCATTTATCTTTTAAAGGGAATCAATGCATTAAAAAGGCAGGAAGCTCTCAAGTTTTCAGGGGCTGCCTGTTCAGTTCCGGTTAGGTCCATTCCCTCTGCCTGTCACACCTTCTCCTTTTCTGCCTGTCTTTGGGCTGTGTTACCTTTCACTACTACCTTCTCTTGATAGGGGAGTGAGAGCAAAGAAAGGGAGCAGAACTGCAATCAGTACCTTTTGTTTGATAAGTTCTAAAAAGTTTTGTCATTTAAATGGTTGAAAGTAATAGCTCCAGGAGAATTTTAGAGTATTATTTTCTTTCAGGCTGCCATATTATCCCTGTTTCCATTTGCCATGGATAATTGGAGGGTCATAGTATAGAAGCAAGAGTTAATAACAGAACTTGCATAAATGTGTTAAAGTTCGTGGGGGAGGGGTGGCAAATACCATATTTTAAGTTATGCAATTGCCATTTTAAGAAAGTCAGTTCTATTCACTTGTTAACTAGAAACATTGCCTAGATTGAGTTTATTGAAGCAAAAAGAAAAAGCAATGAGAGAGAACTTTTATCTTCCTTCCTGTCACCTTCTATATAGTTGATTATGACTTCTGCCAGACTTAGAGGAACAACTTTAGTTCATTTCAACATTTTTTTTTGTTTTTATGAAGAGCATCAAAGAATGGAGTAGTCCTTATTTAAACTGTAATGGTTTCAAGTCTCACTGTGTGCACACTCTCACACATATACACACAATTATTATTCTAGAAAGGAACCAAAGGTAAATAACCAGTGTTTCCATTATCACTAAATGGAAAAATTGACTGGAAGTTAGAGTTGTGCCAATTAATCATTTTGTTCATTAACTGTTCTGGTAACTTATTTTTTTTTATTGGAATCTTAAATTGGAACAACTGTTACAGAATGTATATTGCTCCAGTTCTAAAGCCAGTTAACCCTGTGCCCTCTAACTTATGAACCTTCATTTCAAAACAGTATGTGGGAAGCCCTGTAGTTTGATAACAGTAAAATTATTTTAAAGAGGACAATTTACCATTTTACTACTATAAAACAGTTGATATCAGTTGACCATTTTATTTTTTGATGGACTCTTTATTGTTGGGAGAAAGAAATGAATGGAAGAAAAAATATTTTGCTTTTATTTGAATATTGATTACTAACAACTTATAAACTACATTGCAGGAAATGAAGAAATATTTTGAAATTAGCAAAATAGCAACAGTATTCAAGTATCTGAAATTTTAATATGGTGAGTCTTAGAGCTTTAGACTTTCCTATAAGTGACAGTATCTAAGTTATTCTTAATAGTCACACTTGATAATTCTGCTGACCATAAGCAGCTAACCTACAATTGAAGATATTTATGTGACATGAATAGCCTGTGTTTTAAAAATTAAATATTTTATATAAAATTGAACTGTGTTTGGATAGTTTTTCTAATCAAACATTTCAGTTATATATTTATGTTGGGAGAGTGGCTGGGAGGACAGGGAAATTGTTGCTTTGAAATTGAAAATTTGAACTAGAACTTCTAATACTATCCTAAGACAGCATTGCTTGTGAGACATACCAGTCTTTTATATATCACTTAGAAGAAAAAATGTTTGCCAATTAAGCCACAAAACAATGCTAAGATGTCATCAATTATAAGCTGCATCCCAGATTCAGACATGTTATTATATAGAATATTTGTCTTATAATTGATGAAATATGATAGTAAAAAATTTTAATGCTTCCCTTCATAGCATTTAATATTTTAATTCAGTGAATTTGGATTAATAGAAAAAAGTTGGGAAATCACTAATTCTGTAGGTTATAGTTACAATAACAGCAGTCATCGCTGAAAATTTGAGTGAAATCTAAGGAACACAAAATATTGCTTAAATTTTTTGGAAAAAAGCAGGTAAGTCAGATTTCAAGTTAAGAAGACAAAAATATAAAAGATTTGACCTACGAAAAGAAGAAAGTATTTATCTTCTTCCATGTGAAATTCCCTTTTGTGTTTACTGACACAGCAGATTTTTCTGCATGCAACTCAGTATGTTTCCCACGTCTTCATTATTTGTTAGAGAGTTGCAAGTCACTTGTGAAACCTTCAAATGCTAATTTTAAGGAGTTGTCATTTGTGGAATGTGAAATAAGGTAATAATTCTAGCTGTGATTCAGAGCTTTATTAAGTCAGCAAATACATAGTCAGTGCCTACAACATGCCAGGTACTAATCTAGTCCTTGGGGTAACATCAGTAATCATCAACAGTGTTAAATCATACTTCCAGTGTGCTGACAGTGAACAGGATTTTTTATTTATTTATTTTTTTGAGACGGAGTCTTGCTCTGTCGCCCAGGCTGGAGTGCAGTGGCATGATCTCGGCTCACTGCAAGCTCCACCTCCCGGGTTCACGCCATTCTCCTGCCTCAGCCTCCTGAGTAGCTGGGACTACAGGCGCCTGCCACCACGCCCGGCTAATTTTTTGTATTTTTAGTAGAGACGGGGTTTCTTCATGTTAGCGAGGATAGTCTTGATTTCCTGACCTTGTGATCCGCCCTCTTCGGCCTCCCAAAGTGCTGGGATTATAGGCGTGAGCCACCGTGCCTGGCCAGTGAGCAAGATTTTTTAAATGTCTGGAGAAGCTAGTGGTATTGCTACCCTCAGCTGTATCTAAATTGTACTTAAGTGAATGTAGGGCATGAAAATTTGAGTATCTTTTTGAAATTTGGATAGAGATGGTTATGGAGAGAAATCAAACAACTGGAAAGTCAGTGATAAAATTTTAAGTTGAATCTGGTCAGTTTGCAATGGCCTATTTGTAAGAAATATCAAGGCTTCTTGAGAAAAATGAAAAGTGAATACGTAAATGTTTACAATCTAATCTGGTACTTCTGAGTTAAGGTTTTGCTGTTTGCTTTGAGCTTAATCCAATTTGGGATGATTTTTCATCCTAGGGCTTTTTGTTTTCCTTTTTTATTTTTATTTTTTCTTTTTTTAGGGGGAGGGGACTTGCTTTCTTTTCCAAAAAGCTGAATCCTTCCTGTAGGAGACAGCGGAAAAAAAAAAAAAAAAAAAAAAAAAAAAAAGCTGAAATACATGTTTTGACCATAGATCAGCTGGGATATAATATCCTTTCGATTTTTTTTTTTTTTGGCCCAGTCTGCCTTTTGATATTTTAAAAGTCTGAACGAGATGTCCCAATAATCTAAAATTATCCGGTCAGTCTTCTTACTTTACAGCTAAGAAAAATAAGGCTTAGAGAAAGGGATTGCCAGAAACTTTGGCGACTGGATTGCCTGTGCTTGTTCCTCTAAGCCATACCCAAATTCTGCAGTAAATACTTAACTTTTTAATAGGGAAATTGCTTCAAAATAACTTGACCAGTGATACAGTAAAATAATTAAATTTAGACTGTTGGACTAATGGCTTAACACAAGTGGCTTTAAAAAGTCTGCTTAAAAAACAATTTTTATTTAGAAAAAAATAGAAAAAGACATTTTCAAAATCTAGGAGCCTGAAGGGGCTGTTTGTTTCATATATGGATAATCTTTGAAAAGGCAAATCCTGTATATATTTTTCATTTGTTCAAAGAAGATTGGTTATCAGTAGTCTTGCAAACATAATTCGCTTTTAAGTTCTTTCAAGGTTTTATGCAATAAAACCTATTGATTTGGAACTTTTTCTTAAAAAATCAACAGAAATACTTTCAGGGTTTTGTAATTTCAAGTGGTGTTTTAAAGGGAGCAATAGTTTGCCATTTACCAAAAGCTTCTCCAGATAATTTCTTAAATGTTTCTACTTAAAAATAAAAGCTATTAATAATAAGCTGTCATGGGATCCAGTTGAAGACAGCGAAAATGGAAAATTTTTATCGTAATGGGAAGAACTTATTCTTTTAATTTTATGGACTGACAGAGTCTGTGGGTCTTAACTCATTTCAGCCTATCAAATGTCCAATTAAAAATGAATTTTCTAATTGTATTCAAATGAGGCTCTATGGTGAATACAGAATCACTCTTTTAAGTTTTTTCCCAGTTAATTTGTTGTAAAAGTATTGTACCCTTTTGCAAGAACGATTGAAAGTTAAGTCTTGTAACTGTTAACATCTAATGTATTAATATAAACCATTTGTTTTTTACCATTTTTTTTCAGGCTGCATTCAATAGTCTGTAAATAAATTGCCATAACACTCCCAGGCCATTTTTCAGCCTTGTATGCTTTTTGCTTCTATCCAGAACAGACTTTTTGAAGTTTTTATCTGATAAAGATGACCACTTGTAATCCACTGTGCCGTGTTTTTTCGACAAAGGTTAAGATGTGGAATCCTTTTTTCTTTTTATAATTAGTACATATGCGGAAATAGGAACACAGAGAAGAACAACCCCAGATAACCACCTAATATTTTGCCTTTGATGGATGTATTTAAATGCGTATCTTGTTTGATTTTTCTTAAAACAATGGGATCATACTGCCCATAGCTTTGTAATTTGATTTTTTTCATTTAGTAATATGTTGTGAACATCTCTTGGTATCAATCAATTAAATTCTACCCTCTTGTTTTTTTTATTTTTTAGAGACAAGGTCTCACTGTGTCCCCCCAGTCTGGAATGCAATGTCAAGATCATGGCTCACTGCAGCCTCAAACTCCTAGGCTTGAGTGATCCTCCTGCCTCAGCCTTCCAGGTAGCTGGGACTACAAATGAGCACCACCATGCCTGGCTAATTTTTTAAATTTTTGGTAGAGATGGAGTCTCCCTGTGTTGCCCAGGCTGATCTTGAACTCCTGACCTCAAGCAGTCCTCCTACCTTGGCTTCCCAAAATGCTGGGATTAAAGACATGAGCCACTGTGCCCAGCCCACCCTCTTTTTGATGGTTGTAAATTATTGCTTTATAGAGGAACCATACTTTCACAATTTCTCATTGCTGGACACAATATTTTGGATTTTCTGTTACAAATAATGTGATGAAAATCCACAAAAATACATACACACAAACATAAATTAATTTCCTTGGAGTTGCTGGTATAAGGAATGCACTTTTAGAATGTTTGCTAGATCCAAATCTCTCTAGGGAAAAGTTTACCAATTTCACATTCCTGTTCCTTAACTTTTTCATTTAGCCATGTTGGGTACTTAAAAGTTAGAGATCTTTGTTAGACAGGTGGTAACTCATCTTGTTTTAATTCATATTTCTTGGATTACTAGTGAAGTCCAACACTTCATATGTTAGCCAGGTCTTTTATTAACTATTCAGATGTTTGAAAAAAACCTTTAACAGCAGATCCTAATAATATTATGTATATACATATACATACTTTTGTATGCATAATATATACTATATGTATGCATAATATACGTGTATATGTATATATTGTATATATTGTAAATGTGTATTATGTATGTCTATTGTATATGCTATATATTATATATACAATATATATAATATACATACATATATGCATATATACAATATATTGTATGTATATATTAAAATTGTCCCATAACAAATATATTTGTAGTTAATATAAAAATATTTTATGTAGTTAAGGCTGTTAATCTTTTCCTTATTTCTCTTTAGAGAAATTTTCCTACTCCAAGGTTATTTAAATATTTACACATATTTTAGTATACATTTAATTCTAAACCATTCTATAATTTATTTTATAGATGTTTTCAGATATGGATCCAACTTTTTTACACTTTTTTTTTTTAATCTTTCTCTTCTGTTTACAAGTCCTACACTTGTATCATTATAAACTAGGCATCTGACAGTGTGTGTTTTAAAAATCACTTTATTTTCAATTCCTCGAACAATGTGTACCACATAAAATTTGTCAGGCAGAACTTTAATTGTCCCCTTTTCAGAGTTTTCTATTCCTGTCTATTTTTCCATGTGACTTTCAGAATCATTTATTTTCTCAAGTATTCTGTTAGGATTTTAATTAGAAACATATTAAATGTTTTTTACTTAGGGGATCTTTCCATTGAGAACTTAGTAGAATTGTTGTTTTACATGTTCCCCAAAGAGTTTTTTTTTTTTTTTTTTTTTGAGACAGAGTTTTACTCTGTCGCCCAGGCTGGAATGTGGTGGTGTAATCTCAGCTCATTGCAGCCTCTGCCTCCCAGGTTCAAGTTTCTCCTTCCTCAGCCTCCCAAGTAGCTGGGATTACAGGCCCCTGCCACCACACTTGGCTAATTTTTGTATTTTTAGTAGAGACGGTATTTCATCATGTTGGCCAGGCTGGTAAGGGTTCCAAAATTTTCTTTATGTTCTTTTTTCAAGTTTCCAAAAATATTTTTGTGGCTTTTAGATACGGACTCCTCGTAAGTATTATAATATTTTTAACTAGTCACCACTTATACTGTAAAGCTGATTATTGTTGCTGTTAAACTAACTACATAATTTTTATCATCATTTTTAATAGTTTTCAGTGAGTAAGTATAATAATGGGCATTCTTGTTTCTGATTTTACTGATATCTGATTTTTAGTGTTTCACTTGTGTAATTTATAGGTTAAAAATAGAATATTATGTTTAAGAATCTTTTTTCATGAAGCCTGCTTATTAGGATCAGCTGTTACAGTTTTTTTTTTTCAAATGACATTATATGCATTTGCTGTTTTGATGACAGACACCAATTTTATTAATAGAATGTAATAACCATTAATTTACAATGCTGTTATGTTCTAATTCCTAACCATGTATTTGGGACTTTGTATCTATGTTTTGTATCTATATTAATTTTATTAACAGGTTATGACAGGTTGGCAGAATAAACTGGAAAACTAATGTTTTATTTAGAATATAGATCCTCTTGGGTGCCGTGGCTCACATCTGTAATCCCAACATTTGGGAGACAGCGGCGGGTGGATTGCTTGAGCTCAGAAGTTCAAGACCAACCTGGGCAACATGGTGAAACCCTGTTACCACCAAAAATACAAAGAACTTAGCCGGGCATGGTGGCGCATGCCTATAATCCCGGCTACTCGGGAGACTCAAGCAGGAGAATTACTTGAACCTGGGAGGCAGAGGTTGCAGTGAGCTGAGATTGAGCCAGTGTCCAGTCTGGGTGACAAAGTGAGACCCTGTCTCAAAACAAACAACAAAAAAAAGTGTGTGTGTGTGTGTGTGTGTGTGTGTGTGTGTGTATATATATATATATATCTCCTGAGAATTACCTGTTTTTTGAAGTTGGAGCTATTTTATTTATAAGCAGATATACTTGGCTCTTGAAAGTAATTCTTTCATGTTTCTATTTCCTTATGTGTTGGTCTGTTGACAGGTCTGTTTACCAGGTAAATCTTGGTAATTTCCCTTTTTCTGGAAATTCATCATTTACCTTTTATTTAAAATGTTTTAAGCCTATAATTGCACATAATCTAAATATTTTAAATACATTTTATAATTACATACACTTTTTGTGTCTTTTCTCTCTTTCTTGATTAAACTAGCTAAGGTTTGCCCAGGCTACCTCCATTCTCTCTCTCACCACCTGGGAATAAGAAACTATCATTTATTTTCTAATTTATTTACGTATTTTTACTTTGATTCCTTCTTCTACTTCCCTTATTTATTCCTATTTATTGAGTTGAATAATTGGTCCATTTATTTTTCTTTCAGTTTTTTTTCTTTCAAGGAACCATTTTAATGTTATGAATCTCCTCTGGTTATTTATTTGGTTCCATCCTGTAGGTTAAAAACGTTTTCATTCAGACACAGTGGTTCACGCCTGTAATCCCAGCCCTTTGGGAGGCCAAAACATGAGGATTGCTTGATCCTAGGAGTCTGAGACAAGCCTGGTCAACATGGGGAAACCCCATCTCGACTAAAAATACAAAAATCAGCCAGGCATAGTGGTGTGCACCTGTAATCCCAGCTATTTGAACCTGGGAGGTGGAGGTTGCAGTGAGCTGAGATTATGCCACTGCATTCCAACCTGGGCGACAGAGCGAGGCTGTTTCCAAAAAAAAAAAGTGTTTTCATTACTGTTTTCTAAGTATTTAGTGGCTAAAATGTGACTACTTGATCTGAGTTGTTTAGGATAGTATGTTTCTATTTCCATGTGGTTGGGTATATTTTATTTTTTAGTTTTTGTTAACAGTTTGTAGTTCTAATACACAGAGTTAGTGTATGTAGTCTGCTTCTGGAAATTTATTCAGGATTTCTTTTTAGCCTGCTAAGCAGACATTTTGTAACTATTTCCCCGGTGCTAGGAAGGATGTGTTCTTCAGTGCAATTTGTTATCTATCCATGTAATCAATATTAATAATTAAACACTGGTGGATTCTCTATATGCTTATTTCTCTCAAGTAGTGAGAAATGGAAAATAAAGCCGATACTGCTGTTACGTATTTTTTTCCTTTTTATTCAGTGCCTTGTATATTTGAATCCCTTTTGCTTTTTGTATTCAGTGCTATACTCAGCACATAAAGGCTCACAACTACTTAATTTTTGTCCCATTTATTTACATTTTTTAACATTTTGAATTTTACATTCAGTTTTAGCATTACCACAGTTAGATGGTCTTCTTTTAATTTTATGCTCTGCTTGTCTGCTTTTTTTTTTCTTCTTAGTGTTAATTGTTTTGTTTTTAATCTTTTCTGAAAAGAATTTTTTTGGTTTTATTTTGAGACAGGGACTCACTCATCACCTGGGTGGAGTGCAGTGGCGTGATCTTGGGTGATCCTCTCACCTCAGCCTCCCAAGTAGCTGGAACTACAGGTGCATGCCACCTTGCCCGTCTAATTTTTTTTTTTTTATGTATGTATTTTTAGTCGAGATGGGGTTTTACCATGTTGCCCAGCTGGTCTCAAATTCCTGGGCTCAAGCAATCCACCCACCTTGGCCTCCAAAAATGTTAGGATTACAGGCATGAGCCAACGCCCCGAGCCAAGAATTTTAAAATTTGAATTTGGGGGCCTTCTCTTAATTTGTAAGGTGTACATACTATTTTCTATTCAGCTTTAAATATGTCAGAGACATACTTAAAACAATTTCTTGAATGAGTAACTTCAGGAATAAAAGTTGCCATCGACTGCCTCCTATATAAAATGGAATTTGCACATTTTCACTTTATTCTAAGCCTCTACTTCTTCCTCTTTTGTTTTGTAGTAAGAGTCATGATTTTAGACTCATTTAAAAAATGATGTTTTAGGCCAGACATAGTGGCTCACCCTATAATCCTAGCACTTTGGGAGGCTGAGGCTGGTAGATCACTTGAGGTCAGGAGTTCGAGACCAGCCTGGCCAACAGGTTGAAACCCCGTCTCTACAAAACGTACAAAAAATTAGCTGGGCATGGTGGTGGTGTCTGTAGTCCCAGTTAGTGTGGAGACTGAGGCAGAAGAATCTCTTGAACCTGGGAGGCGGAGGTTGCAGTGAGCTGAGATCACGCCACTGCACTCCAGCCTGGGTGACAGAACGAGACTCTGTCTCAAAAAAAAAAAAAAAGTGATGTTTTAGTTCTCTTATTTAACTATTGTAATTATTTCTTTCTTTCTTTTTTTTTTCTTTTGAGACGGAGTCTCGCTCTGTCGCCCAGGCTGGAGTGCAGTGGCGCGATTTCGGCTCACTGCAAGCTCCGCCCCCTGGGTTCCCGCCATTCTCCTGGCGCAGCCTCCTGAGTAGCTGGGACTACAGGCGCCCACAACCGGGCCCGGCTAATTTTTTGTATTTTTAGTAGAGACGGGGTTTCACCGTGGTCTCCATCTCCTGACCTTGTGATCTGCCCGCCTCGGCCTCCCAAAGTGCTGGGATTACAGGCGTGAGCCACCGCGCCCGGCCTATTGTAATTATTTCTAAAATGTAATCCAGCAAACATACTTGGGGTAGAATGTTAGACACATTTATTTTAAGATGAGGAATAGACAAGGATGTCCATTATTAGTTACTGTTCAGGTAGTCTGCAGTTTTGAGGGATGGAGGAAGGTAGAGAAGGGTTTGAAAAGGCATAATTTTATCTGTCTGTCTGTCTATCTCTATCTATCTATCTATCTATCTATCTATCTATCTATCTATCTATCTATCTATCTATCTAATCTATCTATGACAGGGTCTTGCTCTGTCACCCAGGCTGGAGTGCAGTGGTGCGATCATAGCTCACTGCAGCCTTGAAATCCTGGGCTCAAGTCATCCTACCGCCTCAGTCTCCCAAACAGCCGGGACTTACAGGCACAAGTCACTATGCCCGGCTAATTTTTAATTTTATTTTTAGAGACAGAGTCTCACTATATTGCCCAGGCGGGTCTCAAACTCCTGGCTTCAAGTGATCCTCCCACTTTGGGAGGCCAAAATGGGAGGATTACAGGTGTGAGCAACTGTACCTGGCCAGAAAAAGTTATTAGTTAGACTTAAGTGATTGTCTATGTAAAGCACACAAGATAAACTATTATTAGCATTGATAGATTTGCATGAATCACTAGTAACATTTACAGTAGTCTCACCTTATCTGTGGGTACGTGATCCAAGACTCACCACTCAGTGCCTGAAACTGCAAATAGTACCAAACCCTGCATAATACTATGTTTTTTAAATCTGATAACCGAGACAGCTACATGTGACTAATGGGCAGGTAGTATCTACAGCAGGCAGAGCCAGGATGGTGTGAGATTTTATCATGCTACTCAGAACTGCTCACAAGTTAAAACTCATGAATTGTTTCTGGAATTTTCCATTTAATATTTTCAGACTGCAGTTGACCTCTGATAACTGAGGTAAGCAAAACTATGGATAAAGGGGAACTACTGTGTGTAGAAGACGCCATGAATAGCTAAGGTAATTTCGAAGAACAAGATTTTGGATTTGTTCTACCAGATATAAAGATTCCTGGGACAAATGATTATCTACAAGAAGAAATAGGAAGAGGCAAATTTTGAAAAAAAAAACCACACATTTTCATAGATCTGAATGGGAAAACTTTAAAATACTGAGAAAGAACAAATACACTTTGACTAGCAACTCCACTTCTGGACATATATATATTTAGCTTATTTCTGTCTGTATAATTTTATATATAATTATAAAGTGAAAAAAGGTAAATATGTTAAATATTCATTTGTAGGAGAACAGTTATATGGATAAAAGTATAGAATGACTCCATTGTATTAAATAAGTATGTCTACATAGTGCATAGAAGGAGTATTTGAAAACTGAAACCAATTGTGGGTTATAATATTGCAGATTGTTTTAAAAAGAGACTTGGGAGCCAAGACCAAATCCTGGTTTTACTATTTATTAATCTGTATAGCCATAGACAAGCTATTAAAACTCCCTTATTTCTTAGTTTTTTCATTCATGAAGTAGGTACAGTACCTAAAGGTTTGTGTTGAGGATTAAGTAACTGAATTGTGCCTTGTACATACTTCAGGGCTCCCCGAATGTTTGCTGTTGTGACTGACAGAGGAACTGGGTGGGAGTGGGGAAGGGGGAATTTTGCTGCTGCTTTGATGCTTATTTTTTATCTTAATTAAGAAAAACGTACTTGTAATAAAATAATTTTTTTTTAAAGTAGGAATTTATGGGTTCCAGTGAACAAAGCAACAATATTCACTCTTGAGGCTTTCCTTCAGGTTTTGAACTATTTTCTATCTAGTTCCACCTTAAATATCTGACAGAAAAAGATGAATGAAGAACTGTCTAAAGTGTATGTAATCCATGGCTCATGCCTGTAATCCCAGCACTTTGGGAGGCTGAGGTGGGTGGATCATTTAAGGCCAGGAGTTCAACACCAGCCTGTCCAACATGGCAAAACCCTATCTCTACTAAAAATACAAAAATTAGCTGGGCATGGTGGTGCACATCTATAGTCCTAGCTACTCAGGAGACTGAGGCACGAGAATCACTTGAACCCAGGAGGCAGAGGTTGCAGTGAGCTGAGGTCAGCCGAGATCACACCACTGCACTCCAGCCTGGGTGACAGAGTGAGACTCCATTTCAACAACAAAAAACAGTATATGTAGTCCATTTGTTCCTTGTCATGTAAACCCTGGAACTTACTCTTTCCAATTTCACATGATTTATTTCTCTGCTGTCTATTGGAAGAGATAAGAATAAGCAAATTCTATGATTGCTAGGAGGAAATGATATAAATAAGATATCCTAGCATAGGAACAATTCACTTTGAAAATTCAGATCTCCAGTAAGCACTCAAATCAGCTCTCAGGCCACACTTGAACTCAAAATTTTCAGTCTTGAATAAGCATCAAAATCTTAAGTTTATTTTCCATGTAATTTTTAAATTGTAATATGTTTACATTAAAGTTAAATTAAGTACATTTAATGGATTTTTATATTAACACCTACATAATGACCCAGGTCAAGATGGAGAAAATCTGTGTTACTCCAGGTCATGTTCTTCTCAATCAGTACCCCTAGAAGAAATCACTATTCTAACACTCAATTAATTTTGCCTGTTCTTAAGCTTAATTTGTTCCAGTAAATCTGATAAGTTAGATGATATAGGAAAATACAGCTTAAAACTGACAGAAGAAATCCCAAAATCTTGTATCTATTAATGAGAATGAATCTGTAATTGAAAATCTTTCCACAAAAAAAAATAATATAATTGCAGCCTCAGAATGCTTTGCTGATGAATTCTTCTGAAAAAAATAATTTTTTATACACCCTGAGATTAGAGATAGAAGGAACATGTTCCAACTGGTTTTCTGAGTTTAGCGCAACTCTTAACACCAAAACCTGACATGGGACTTTACAAAAATGTTACAAGTCAATATTTCTCTTGAACATCCTTAAAAAAAAGTTGGAAAATCCAGAGGTTTTTTTTTTGTTGTTGTTGTTTTGAGACGGAGTCTCACTCTTGTCACCCAGGTTGTAGTGCAGTGGCGCGATCTAGGCTCACTGCAACCTCCACCTCCCGGGGTTCAAGAGATTCTCCTGCCTCAGCCTCCCGAGTAGTTGGGATTACAGGTGTGCACCACCACGCCCAGCTAATTTTTGTGCTTTTAGTAGAGATGGGGTTTCCCCATGTTGGCCAGGCTGGTCTCAAGTTCCTGACCTCAAGTGATCCACCTGCCTCAGCCTCCCAAAGTGCTGGGATTACAGGTGTGAGCCACCGTGCCTGGCCAAGAGATTTTGTTTGTTTGTTTGAGACACAGTCTCGCTCTGATGTGCAGTGGTGCCATCTCGGCTCACTCCAACCTCCACGTCCCTGGTTCAAGTGATTCTTCTGCCTCAGCCTCCCTAGTAGCTGGGATTACAGGCACATGCCACAATGCCCAGCTAATGTTTTTTGTATTTTTAGTAGAGACGAGGTTTCACCATGTTGGCCAGGCTAGTTTCTAACTCCTGATCTCAGGTGATCCACCTGCCTCGGCCTCCCAAAGTGCTAGGATTACAGGCCTGAGCCACCACGCCCAGCGAATTTTTTTTTTTTTTTTTTTTTTTAAAAGGATGATATATCAGGACCACATAGGATTTATTCAGGAATGCAAGATTGGGTAAACATTCCGAAATCAATGTAATTTACCACTTTCACTGAATAAGGGAGAAAAATCATGTGATAATCTCAAATTCAGAAACTATAAAAGTAAACACCCACTTATGATAAAAACTCTCAGCAGACTAGAAATACAAGGAACATAGATGATCTGATAGAAGATGTCTATAAAAATCCTATAGTTAACATACCTGAAGAGGAAATACTGAGCACTCTCTCCCTTAGGTCCACAACAAGATAAGGATATTTACTATCACTGTTTCTTGTCAATATTTTACTAAAGGTTTGAGCCATAAGGTAAGGAGAAAAAAATATATAAAGATTGTAGGCTGAGCACAGTGGCTTACACCTGTAATCTCAGCACTTTGGGAGGCCGAGGTGTGACGATTGCTTGAGCCCAGGAATTTGATCGAGGCTGCAGTGAACTATCATTGCATCACTGCAGCCTGGGTGACCCGGCGAGACCCTGTCTCTCAAAAAAGAAGTAACTGGAAAGGAAGAAATAAAGCTGTGTTTATGTGTAGATTACATGATTGTATTCATAGAAAATCCAAAAGAACCTACAAACAATAAACTTATTTAGAAAGAAACTAAATAAAAGATCAACATACAAAAATTAATTGTATTTATATGGATTAGCACAAAGAATTGGAAAATGAAACTCAGTAAACACTGCCTACATTACTGTCAAAAACAAATACTAAGAAATACACCTTAGAAAGTTGTACTTCACTAAAAACTACAAAATATTGCTGAGAAGGTAAAGAAGACCTAAAATATATATGTGTGTGTGTGTGTGTATATATATATGTGTGTGTATATATATATAGCAATATTGTGTATTCTATATATTTTATATTTATATATGTGTGTACAGTATTTATATATAGTGGCTTTAGTTTATAGTATAGAGTATATATAGAGACTGTACATATACACACACACATATATACAGACTATATATACATATATATATAGAGAGAGAGACACACACACACACAGAGAGAGTGCTTACATATATAAATACACACTGTCCCCTGGTATCTGTGGGAGATTGGTTCCAGGACCCTCTAGGATTCCAAAATCCACAGATGTCCAAGGCCCTTATATAAAATGATGTAGTATTTCCATATAACTATGCTCATCCTCCTGTATTCTTTAAATCATGTCTAGATACTTACAGTACCTGATACAAACTGATATGTAAATATTTGTTATAACATATTGTTTAGAGAATGACAAGGAAAAAAAGGCTGTACATATTCAGTACGAATGAAACCATCCATTTTTTTTTCCTGAATGTTTTTGAGCTGCAGTTGGTTGAATCCATGGACGTGATGGCTGACAGTGTGTATACAGTCATGCGCCACATGATGACATTTCCACATTTCAGTCAATGATGGACCACATATATGACACTGTCCCATAAGATTATAATGGAGCTGTGGGATAAAGTAAGTACTTGATGGCTCTGAGGAATCTGTGTGACTTGGGCATTGTAGATCCATACCCACCATCGTGTGACATTAAAGGATCATATACAGCACAATTGAACATACCATAGTGTTGGGTCCAACATATAAAGAAGTTGTCAGCAGAGGAAAGTACTATTCGACTTAGTCACAAGCCACCTCAACATCTTTATTTTCTAAGCTTTGTTGGAGTACATTATATGAGAATTAATTTGCAACATGTTGTCTGTTTTAACAGTAATACTTCTTTTTTTTTCTTTTTGAGATGGAATCTCCCTCTGTCGCCCAGGGTGGAGTACAGTGGCGTGATCTCGGCTCACTGCAACCTCCATCTCCCATGTTCAAGCAATTCTTACACTTCAGCCTCCTGAGTAGCTTGCAAGCGCAGGCCACCACACCCAGCTAATTTTTGTATTTTTAGTAGAGACAGGGTTTCACCATCTTGGTCAGGCTAGTCTCAAACTCTTGGCCTCAAGTGATCCAGCCACCTTGACCTCCCAAAGTGTTGGGATAACAGATGTGAGCCACCATGCTTGGCCCGTAATACTTTTATCCATGTTTTAAAAAGAAGGAATTTGGCCAGGCGCGGTGGCTTGCACCTGTAATCCCAGCACTTTGGGAGGCCGAGGTGGGAGGATCACGAGATCAGGAGTTCCAGACCAGCCTGGCCAACATGGTGAAACCCTGTCTCTACTAAAAATACAAAAATTAGCTGGGCACGATGGCAGGCGCCTGTAATCCCAGCTACTCGGGAGGCTGAGGCAGGAGAATCACTTGAGCCAGGGGGGCAGAGGTTGCAGTGAGCCGAGATCGAGTCACTGCACTCCAGCCTGGGCAACATAGCAAGAATACATCTCAAAAGAAAAAAAAAAAAAGAAGGAATTCGATCAAAGACAAGCCATCTAATGTAATTAACCAAGGGAAAAGCTTTCAGGACTTTCAAATGTTAACTGTTTTTCCCCTTCCTGTCTGGGAAAATGCTATAAAGCTCCACTGAGTTAGGAATGACTTACACGTTTTGTTTTGAACACCTAAGGGATGCTTTTCTGATATTTATAGTGCCATAATTTTACTTGAATGCTTTGAATGATTACATCTAATTCTGCACCTATACCTGCTGGTATTGCTTTTTAATCTTCCTGGAATCCATTTTCTAAAAAAGAAAGACATTTGGAGATCTGAGAGCTACATCTCAGGGTCTGTGGTTATAATTCTGGACAGAAAGTAGCTAAACTTAATGTAGGGAAATGCAGAGACATTTATCGGAATTGTAGACCTCTACACTGAGACTTTCTTCTGTCATAGTGGCTAAAACAGGATCTACACATGCATAAAGTGGGACAATCATCTTTTCTTCATAAATAAATACACAGCTTTAGGAATATGTCACCATTTTTTATAGGACATATTAGTCCTTGTTTTCTTTTCCCTGGCATCAGAAAGATGTACTAATTGAAACATAACTTAGGAACATTGTGCCATCTTGAAACCTGGATTTAGTAAAAATCTGAATTGTATAGATCATTTGTTCAATGGCATTACTGATTCAGTTTGCTTAGAAAACCAAAAGGGTATGAGAGCCACAAAAGCAAAGAAAAACAAGAAAACGTCCCATATTTGGATCATGTTCTAATTAGAAAAACTAAATTATAATTGTAGGCTTTTTCATTCATGAGCCAAATGCTGTAATACTTTGCCCTTTGACTGGTTTGGATTCTTAACATTACTAGTGGTGTTTCCCGAAGTAAGACGACAGTTACTCTCCTTATAGCAACTGAGTGTACTAAGTTGAATGTAAGGATGCATAATATTAACTTGTTTGAAATGAGCCCCACTGATGATTCTTTAATAAATTGCTTGAATTTTTTTTTTTTTTTTTTTTTTTTTTGAGATGGAGTTTCACTCTTTTCATCCCCCCCCAGGCTGGGGTGCAATGGTGTGATCTCAGCTCACAGCCACCTCTGCCTCCCAGGTTCAAGCGATTCTCCTCCTCAGCCTCCCGAGTAGCTGGGATTACAGGCATGTGCCACCAGGCCCGGCTAATTTTTTTATTAGTAGAGACGAGGTTTCAACATTTTGTCCAGGCTGGTCTCGAACTCCTGACCTCAGGTGATCTACTTGCCTCAGCTTCCCAAAGTGCTGGGATTACAGGTGTGAGCCACCACACCTGGCCTTGAATTCTTTTTTTTTTTTTGGTTCGGGGGCCTGCCCCGTCCCCCCGTGTTAGTTGTTTGGGCCTGATCTCGGCTCAGTGTAAGCTCCGCCTCCCGGGTTCACGCCATTCTCCTGCCTCAGCCTCCTGAGTAGCTGGGACTACAGGCACCCGCCACCGTGCCCGGCTAATTTTTTGTATTTTTAGTAGAGACGGGGTTTCACCATGGTCTCGATCTCCTGACCTTGTGATCCGCCCGCCTCAGCCTCCCAAAGTGCTGGGATTACAGGCGTGAGCCACCGCGCCCGGCCTTGAATTCTTATATGTAAACAATTTGATGGGAATGTTCCATCATAAATTGTAAATTGTTTATATGCCAAGGTAGCCTTAATTTGTAAACATTTCAGTACAATGAGATTCTATTGCCTCTGGGATGCTGTTTGATTTATATTTTGTTGAACGTTTTTCTCATAGGAAGAGAAACCTATGACTTCTGTATCTAGATCATTTGTTACATTAAAAAGCTGCTCTTTCAGCATTAGAGCTATAAATGAATGTTATCTTGGGAAAACAATCTAGTCTTTAGCTGTATGAACTGAGGCAGGTAGATCACCTGAGGTCAGGAGTTCGAGACCAGCCTGGACAAAATGGTGAAACCTTGTCTCTACTAATAATAAAAAAAATTAGCCGGGTGTGGTGGCACATGCCTGTAATCCCAGCTACTTGGGAGGCTGAGGAGGAGAATCGCTTGAACCTGGGAGACGGAGGTTGCAGTGAGTTGAGATTGCACCATTGCACTCCAGCCTAGTTGCTAGTTGCCTAGTGACATTGTTGCCTTCATAACATCATAAGGCAAAGCATTACTTTTTCTATGTTTAGATGCACAAATACTTAACATTGTATTACAACTGCCTACAATATTCAGCATAGTAACATGTATAGGTTTATAGCCTAGCAGCAATAGGCTTTACCATATAGCCTAGGTATATAGTAGGCTCTACCATCTTAGTTTGTGTAAGTACATTTTATGATGTTCACACAACAACAAAATTGCCTAACAATGCATTTGTCAGACTGTATCCCCATCATTACGAAACACATGACTGTCTATATAACCAGAAAGCTACATAAGTAGGTAGGTAGATAAAGTTCATGGATTGGAAGGCTTGATATTATTATTATTATTGTTACTTTTGAGACAGGGTTTCATTACCATCTCCCAGGCTGCAGTGCAATGGTGCAATCTCGGCTCACTGCAACTACCCCTTCCTGGGCTCAAGCAATCCTCGTGCCTCAGCCTCCCAAGTAGCTGGGATGACAGGTGCATGCCACCACGCCTGGCTAATTTTTATATTTTTTGTAGAGACAGGGTTTTGCCATGTTGCCCAGGCTGGTCTCAAACTCCTGGACTCAAGCTTTCTGCCCGCCTCAGCCTCCCAAAGTGCTGGGATTACAGGTGTGAGCCACTGTGCCTGGCCAAGGCTTGATATTATTAAGTCAATGCTACTCATATTGGTCTAATTTATAGATTCAATGCAATTCCAGTCAGAATCCTAGCAGGTCTGTGTGTGTGTGTAAATTGACATGTTGAGACTAAAATGTATGTGAAAATGCAGAGGAACTACTGTAGCCAAGCCAACCTTGAAGAACAAAGTTGAAGAACTTACTTTACCAGATTTCAATGCTTAATATAAAGCAACTACTATTAAGATAGTGTGATATTAGCATAAAGACAGACATAGACCAGGGCCAGGTGCCGTGGCTCATGCCTATAATCCCTGCACTTTGGGAGGTCGAGGCTGATGGATTACTTGAGGTTAGGAGTTTGAGACTAGCCTGGCCAACATGGCAAAACCCTGTCTCTACTGAAAATACAAAAATTAGCTGGGCGTGGGGGCATGAGCCTGTAGTCCCAGCTACTCGGGAGGCTGAGGCAGGAGAATTGCTTGAACCCAGGAGGCAGAGGTTGCAGTGAGCCTAGATATCATCACTATAATCCAGCCTGGGTGACTGAGTGAGACTCCATATAAAGAAAACAAAAAGAGGGTCGGGCACGGTGGCTCATGCTTGTAATCCCAGCACTTTGGCAGGCTCAGATGGGTGGATCACCTGAGGTCAGGAGTTCAAGACCAGCCTGGCCAACATGGCGAAACCCCGTCTCTATTAAAAATACAAAAATTAGCCAGGCGTTGTGGGCACCTATAATCCCAGCTACTCGGGAGGCTGAGGTAGGAGAATTGATTGAACCCAGGAGGCAGAGGTTGCAGTGAGCCAAGGTAGCACCACTGTACTCCAGCCTGGTAGACAGAGCGAGACTCTGTTTCAAAAAAAGAAAAAGAAAAATAGACATAGACCAATGGAACAGAATACAAGTCCAGAAATAGACCTCACAATCATTTTCAGCTTCATGTGATTCAATGGAGATGAAATAATCTTTTCAATTCATTTTGCTGGAGCAACTGGGTTCCATGTGGGAAAAGAAAGGAAGCTTGGCTCATATATCACATCATATTCAAACATTAATTTGAGATAGATTCTAGACATACATACAAAAGGTAAATGTCAAAGCTTGTAGAAAAAAATAGGAGATTGTTATGATCTGGAACAAAACACAAAACCACTAATAATACTTCATTAAACCTAGGAACAAGTCCATGTATTCTTATAGTTATTCTAAACGGTATCTTTAAATCAAGCTAGTCTTCATAATACTGCCACCATTATCTTGAAGTTTGTAGAATTACCTAAACTAACATTTTATTATTACGCTCTCAGCTTTTTATCAAAGGGCACTATAGGAAACATTCACATGAAATTATTACTGGGCTGAGCATGGTGTCTCATGCCTGTAATCCCAGCAGTTGGGGAGGCTGAGGTGGGAGAATCACTTAAACCCAGGAGTTTAAGACCAGCCCAGGCAGCACAGTCAGACCCTGTCTCATAAAAGATTAAAAAATTAGCTGATGTAGTGGTGCATGATTGTAATCCCAGCTACTCAGGAGGGAAGATTGCTTGAGCCCAGGAGGTCGAGGCTGTAGTGAGCTGTGATTGCACCACCATACTCCAGCCTTGGTGACAGTGAGACCCTGTCTCTAGAAAAATTTAAAAAAAAATTATCACTGCATTTGCTGTAGATGATTAACACTTTAGTGTTTACTGTGCACTAGGCACTATTCTAAGCTCTTACAAATATTACATCATTTGGTCCTCATGACTCCTATGAAGTAGATAGTATTCCTACCTACATTTTACAGATGAGGACACTGGTGAAAAGACATTAAATTACCCAAGGTTAGTAGCCAGGGACTGCCACATAGCAGGGATGGAATTTGAGCATACTCAGTCAGCTAGGGCTGCCATAACGAATGTCCACAGGCTACGTGGCTGAAACAACAGAAACTGACTTCTCACAGTTACGGAGGTAGAAGTCCCAGATAAAGGTCTGGCATGACTTGATTTCTGGTGCGTGCTCTCTTCCTGGTTTGCAGACAGCTGCCTTTTCATTTTGTCCTCACATGGCCTTTTCCTCAGAGTCCATGAGGAGAGAGAAGAGTGAGCTCTCTGGTGTCTCTTCCTATAAGGGCACTGATCCCAATGGATCAGGGCTTCACCTTCATGGCCTCATTTAACCTTAATTTTTTTTTTTTTTTTTTTTTAACCCAAATACAGTCACACTGGGCTTCAACATGAATTTTGAGAGAATACATATAGTAAATCCATAACCATTCCATCACCCAAAAATTAACATCCTTCTTGCATGCTGATACAAATGACCAGATCTCATGAGAACTCACTACCATGAGAACAGTACCAAGGGAAATGGTGCTAGAGCATTCATGAGAAATCCACCACCATGATCCAGTCACCTCCCACCAGACCCCACCTCCAACACTGGGGATTACATTTCAATGTGAGACTTTGGGGCTGGGGACACATATCCACACTGTAACAAATGGAGAAATGAGAGTAGAGAAAATAACCAAAAACATTGGTGGGAACTACCACATGGTGAAAAACTCCAGGAAAATTCCAAGCTCAGGGCCAATAAATTCAGGAAGTCCTTTTTCATGCCGGTATAATAGATGCAGCAAAAGACAACTTACACAGACTCCAATTAAAATGGTGGTGGTAGGGAGAATTCTATAGTGGAGAAAAAAGTTTGGTTGGTACCTGATTTTTAATAACGATTGTGAAAGCTATGAAGATAAATCTGTTGAATTTGTAGTTCAAATTTTTGTTATAATTGTAACTGTGTTAATTGTTAAAAGGACACAAATTGAATCACTCCTCTGCCTTTCTTCTATAACATTTCTGACCAGACTGGATGTGGTAACTCAGGCCTATAACCCCAGCACTTTGGGAGGCTGAGGTGAAAGGATCTCTTGAGGCCAAGGGTTGCAGGCTGCAGTGAGCTGTGGCTGCATCATTACACTCCAGCCTGGGCAAGAAAGCAAGACACTGTCTCGAAAAAGAAAACAAAAATCTAAGGCCTGGCATGGTGGCTCAGGCCTGTAATCCCAACACTTCTTCTTTTTCTTCGTTTTTTTTTTTTTTTTTTTTGAGACAGAGTCTCGCTCTGTCGCCCAGGCTGGAGGGCAGTCACGCGATCTTGGCTCACTACAAGCTCCGCCTCCCAGGTTCACGCCATTCTGCCTCAGCCTCTCGAGTAGCTGGGACTACAGGCGCCCGCCACCACGCCTGGCTAAAGTTTTGTATTTCAGTAGAGATGGAGTTTCACCGCCAACACTTTTTCTTTTCTTTTTTTTTTGGGCACCTGGGCTGGAGTGCAGTGGCACAAACATGGCTCACTGTGGCCTCAACTTCCTTCACTCAGGTGATCCTTCTGCTTCAGCCTCCCTTGTAGATGGGACCCCAGGTGTGTGGCGCCATGCCTGGCTAATTTTTTTTTTACAGGGTCTCACTTTGTTGCCCAGGCTGATCAAACTCCTGAGCTCATGTGATCCTACCCCCTTGGCCTCCCAAAGCACTGGGATGACAGGCCTGAGCCTCCACGCCTGGCCAATCCCAGCACTTTGGGAAGCCAAGGTGGGAGAATCACTTGAGTCAAGGAGTTTGAGACCAGCCCTGGCAAAACAGCAAGACCCCATCTCTACAAAAATAACATTTAAAAATTAGCCAGTCATGGTGAAGCATGCCTGTAGTCCCAGATACTCATGAGGCTGAGGTGGGAGGATTGCTTGAGCCCAGGAAGTTGAGGCTGCAGAGAACCATAGTCGTGCTACTGCACTTCAGCCTGGGCAACAGAGTGAGACTCTGCCCCCTGCCTCAAATTTTTTTCTGATGAAGTAGTGTGATGGACAATAAGAGAGTTTCCATTCCATGCTTCATTTTTGTAACTTATTCATCGATCTGACCTTCTATTTAATGGTATAAGGCCTTGAAGCAATTTGAAACAACAGCCTTGTGTAGGAAGCAATGATTCATAATTCTATAGTTGTGAGAGAAGCCTGATAACGTTTATCTCTTTTTCTCCATCTTATCTCCTATTCTGTCTCCCACTTTATTGGGGGAATAATCCCGCTTTTTAAAACACCAAATCAGGCTGGCTGTGGTGGCTCTCACCTGTAATCCCAGCACTTTGGGAGGCCAAGGTGGGCAGATCACCAGAGGTCAGGAATTTGAGAACAGCCTGGCCAACATAGTGAAACACTGTTTCTACTAAAAATATAAAAAATTAGCCAGGCCTGGCAGTGCGTGCCTGTAGTCCGAGCTACTTGGGAGGTTGAAGCAGGAGAATCACTTGAATCTAGAAGGCAGAGATTGCAGTCAGCCAAGATTGCCCCACTGCATTCCAGCCTGGGCAATAGAGTGAGACTCTATCTCAAAAAAGAGCAAATTAACCTAAATATCAAGTCGAGAGATGCTAGGGATGATCCTCCTTAAAATTAACCATTAAAAATTTTTAAAAAGTATAAAGGCAAATTGAGAAATGAATAGATCCAGATTTCGCATTATCCATCCTATAGCGGTTCCAAAAGGAGAAAACACAGATAATTTGGAGGAAGAAATACACAAAGAAATACTAAAAGAAAAATTTCCAGAGTTAAAGGAGAAATGAGTCTTCTAATGTAAGAGGCCTATGGAATACCAAGCAAGATACATGACAAAGGTTTCAAACTTGGAGTAGATCAAAGTAAAATTTCAGAATTTTAGATTTTATTGGAACTTTAGATTTATTTATATTGAGAAAATAACAAAACAAGATTGTCTACAAAAGAACTCCTCACCAATTAACATTACATGCAAAAAAGATTCTGCAATGTCTAAGAGAAACTAATTTTGGCTGGGCACAGTGGCTCAAACCTGTAATCCCAGCACTTTGGGAGGCTGAGGTGGGTGGATCACTTGAAGTCAGGAGTTCAAGTCCAGCCTGGCCAACATGATGAAACCCTGTCTCTACTAAAAATACAAAAATTAGCCAGGTGTGGTGTGGGCACCTGTAATCCCTGCTACTCGGGAGGCTGAGGCAGGAGAATCACTTGAACCTGAGAGATGGTGGCTGCAGTGAGCTGAAATGGCGCCACTGCACTCTAGCCTGAGTGACAGAGTGAGAGTCTGTCTCTAGTAATAATAATTTTGACTTTAGATTACCATACTAAGTGTGTTAAGGTATGGTTTCATTTGGAGAAATTATATAGATAGCTTTTCTCTAAGTGTTCCCTTGGCCTTCTTGCTTTGACTGAAACCTGGCTCTTCCCTGAGGACATTGATCTCCCTGTAGCTTTCTCCAGTGATGACTGTTTTCTCTCCCTTGTACCACTGGGTTTGGAGTCTAGCTGGAGGTTCTTATTTCACAAATAGATAAATAAATAGAACAGAGAAGTCAGTTAGCATGTGAGAGGTTTTCTCGCTCTAGGTAGATTCTTTGAGCGATCACTATGTCGACAGACACAGATGTTTCCTTTTCTTTGTATGATGAAGATCAGGGATCCAAACTTACTCAAAAGCTAAAGAGGCACCATTCACCCCCATTGGAATGGCAGGTTTTATAGCAATTGTTGCATACGGATTACACAAATTGAAGAGGAGGGGAAATACTAAAATGTTCCATCATCTGATCCACATGCGTGTGGGAGCCCAAGGCTTTGTTGTAGGAGCAATGGCTGGGTTGGTATGGGCTATCGGGAATTCTAGGCAAAAACTTAAGCCTTAGAAGAAGAGATGCTGTCTTGATCTTGTTGGAGGAGCTTGCTTTAGTTAGACATCTCATTATTGAAGTTACATATTAATGTTGAAAATAAACTATTTGAGTGGGTTAAGATGGTAACAGCATTTTGAATATTGGCTTCCTTTCTTGCAGGCTTGATTTGCCTGGTGATTGAATTACTAGTGACTAAGTTTACTAGTAGGTCATTAAAGGAAGTAGAGTTAACATAAAAGATACATGTCACCTAAATACACTTCAGAGTGTTGAAATGTCCACCTTGTTAAACTGTTAAGATGAAATTAGTTCTGGCCGGGCGCGGTGGCTCACGCCTGTAATCCCAGCACTTTGGGAGGCCGAGGCAGGCGGATCATGAGGTCAGGAGATCGAGACCATCCTGGCTAACACGGTGAAACCCTGTCTCTACTAAAAATGCAAAAAATTAGCCGGGCGAGGCGGCGGGCGCCTGTAGTCCCAGCTACTCGGGAGGCTGAGGCAGGAGAATGGCGTGAACCCGGGAGGCGGAGCTTGCAGTGAGCCGAGATTGCGCCACTGCACTCCAGCCTGGGCGACTAAGCGAGACTCTGTCTCAAAAAAAAAAATAAAATAAAATAAAAAAAAAAAGAAGATAGTAAGCCAACCCTGAAGTACTGCCAGTTTGCTGCAGAATCTCACGTTTTGAATATTATGTAAGAGTGCTATTTGCCCAGTTAATTTAACTTTTTCCTGCCTGTCTTGTGGACTGGCTGGCTCTTTTAGAACTCTGTGCAAAAAGTGCATGGAATATAACTTGTAAAGCCCCCCACAACTGACAGTATCTGTGTGTGTGTGTTTAAACCCAACCTCAAAAGCTTACAATAGAGCTGTATAGTAGTTGTATTAAAGAATCACAGTTGTAAACACGAGAACAACTGATGGATTCTAGTTTAGTTCTTTTGTAATTGCATAATTATATTTTTGCTGCTGTTACATTAGAATAATTTTTAAATGTTATCTTGAAATAGAAATATGTATTTTGGTTGGGCACTGTGGCTCATACCTGAAATCCTAGCACTTTGGGAGGCCAAGGCGGGCGGATTACCTGAGCTCAGGAGTTTCAGACTGCCCTGGGCAACATGGTGAAACCCTGTCTCTACCAAAAATATAAAAAATTAGTCCCAGCTACTCAGGAGGCTGAGGCATGAGAATCGCTTGAACCCGAAAAGTGGAGGTTGCAGTGAGCCTACATCGTGCCACTGCATTCCAGCCTGGGTGACAGAATGAGACTCTGTCTCAAAAAAAAAAAAAAAAAAAGGAAAGGAAGAGATGTGTACCTTAAGAGCTCACGCAAAAATAAATGAACACTATTAAAACGTGTATGTTGCTTATTTTCTCCATAAAAACTGTAAACACTAAACAAATTACCTATAATGGAATTAATGACTTATAAGCAAACTAGTTTGGCCAGAAAGTATACAGAATTTTTTTTGTTTGTTTTTTAGTTTCACTCTGTCTCCCAGGTTGGAGTGCAGTGGCACAATCTCGGCTCAGTGCAACCTCCACCTCCCAGGTTCAAGTGATTCTCCTACCTCAGCCTCCACAGTAGCTGGGATCAGAGGCGCCCGGCACCATGCCCAGCTATTTTTTGTATTTTTTAGTAGAGATGGGGTTTCACCATTTTGGCCAGGCTGGTCTCAAATTCCTGACCTCAGGTGATCTGCCTGCCTTGGCCTCCCAAAGTGCTGGGATTATAGGCGTGAGTCACCGTGCCCTGCACACAAACTTTTATATACCATGGAATGCTATTATACTTGTGAAATTCTCTTGTCTACCCTGAATTTACATTCCATGGTGATAACATGGTATATGTACTGTTATGAAAGTGACCATGTCCATAAATAGAAAGAAATCCCATAACTCCTGCTACATCACTTCTACCTTTTGCAACCATTTCCATCACACTAATTTCTGTCCTGCTGCTATGGAAAAGCTATCTGGACTCCTAAAAAATCCCTGCTTGCCAAACAAAGAACACACCAGCTCACCGCTCTCTCCTGCCTCATTTTTTCCCTCATATAAGGTTCATGAGGGCCATAGTTTTGTTTGTTTTGATTTTCTCTGCTTCTAGCATCAAGTACTGTGCCTGGCACACTATACAAGCTTAGTCTTTAATGAAAAAATACAAATTAAATCTGTATATGGGCTGAGTGTGGTGGTTCATGCCTGTAATTCCAGCACTTTGGGAGGCCAAGGCGGGCTTATCAGTTGAGTTTGAGACCAGCCTGGCCAACGTGGTGAAATCCCAACATGGTGAAATCCCATCTCAAAAACAGAAAAAAAACAGTCCGGGCACAGTGGCTTATGTTTGTAATCCCAGTACTTTGGGAGGCCAAGATGAGAGGATCACCTGAGGTCAGGAGTTCAAGACCAGCCTGGCCAACATGGCGAAACACTGTCTCTACTAAAAATACGAAAAAAAAAAAAAAAAAAAAAAAAGCCGGCACGGCGGTGGGTGCCTGTAATCCCAGCTACTCGGGAGGCTGAGGCATGAAAATTACTTGAACCTGGGAGGTGGAGGTTGCAATGAGCTGAGTTCACACCACTGCATTCCAGTCTGGGTGATACAGCAAGACTCCGTCCCCTCCCCAAAAAAGAAAAAAAGTTCACTTTGCTGCCAAGATCGCGAGTTTTTGCTATTTCTTTCAATTAGGGGATGTTATACGTGTATGATGTCAACCAGTGACCACTGTATGTTTTCATTTCTCTCCTTTCCTAAGGGAAGTTCCTTTCTTTGTCTTTTCTTTTTTTCCAATTGTGGTTACCATGGTTTTGTTTTTTGTTTTTTCAGTTTGAGATGGAGTCTCGTTCTGTTGCCCAGGCTGGAGTGCAGTGGCGTGATCTCAGCTCGCTGAAACCTCTGCCTCCTGAGTTCAAGCAATTCTCCTGCCTTGGCCTTCCGAGTAGCTGGGACTACAGGAGCACACCACCACACCCGGCTAATTTTTGTATCTTTAGTAAAGACGGGGTTTCACCATGTTGGCCAAGCTGGTCTTGAACTCCTGACCTCGTGATCCTCCCGCCTCAGCCTCCCAAAGTTCTGGGATTACAGGCGTGAGCCACTGTGCCCAGCCACTATGTTTTATTTTTACCATTGCATGTTGATTGAGCTGGAGTCAGTTAAGTGTAATTTGGCAATCATTTGCCATGAGAAGTTGTATTATATCTAGACCTGAAACGAAATACAAATCATCCATGCGTTTTTGACCCTCAATGGGAATGAATAATGAGACTTTCAGCTATCTCCCTGAGGAGGTGTGTTTTATCATGTAGGTTAGACAGTTATATTAGCTCGGGTGTGACTATTTTTAAGAAAGTATACAGATATTAAATGCAGTGTGGAATCCTGGATTGGATCTTGGAACAGAAAAGAATAATTATTGGAAAAAGCAATGAAAGCCAGATGAAGTCTGTAATTTGTTTAGTATTCTTAGTTTTAACACATGTTCTATGATTATGTAAGATGTTAGCACCAGGGAAACTTGTGTGAAGGCTATATGGGAACTCTGTACTATCTTTGCAACTTTTCTATAAATTTAACAGTCAACATATAATATAAAAACAAAACAAAACTACAAGGCTGGGCCTGGTGGCTCATGCCTGTAATCCCAGCACACTGGGAGGCCAAGGCAGGAGGATGGCTTGAACCCAGGAGTTCGAGACCAGTCTGAGCAACATAGTGAGATACTGTCTCTACAAAAAATAATACAGCAAAAAAATTAGTCAGGCATGGTGGTGCACGCCTATAGACCCAGCTACTCAGGAGGCTGAGATGGAAGGATCACTTGAGCCCAGGAGGTCAAGGCTGCAGTGAGCCATGATGGTGCCACTGCACTCCAGGCTGGGTGAGAGCAAGACCCTGTTTTCAAAATAAGAAGAAAAAAAGAAAACCATACAAACGAAAACCAAATAGTGTATGTATAGCAAAAGGTTTGTGTATGGAAACTGGGCTGTCAGGACACACAGAATGTCTTTTCTGGCCAGGTGTGGTGACTCATGCCTGTAATCACAGCACTGTGGGAGGCCGAGGCGGGCGGATCATGAGGTCAAGAGATTGAGACCGTCCTGGCCAACATGGTGAAACCCAATCTCTACTAAAAATGCAAAAATTAGCTGGGCAAGGTGGCGTGCGCCTGTAGTCCCAGCTACAAGGGGGGCTGAGGCAGGAGAATTGCTTTAACCCGGGAGGCAGAGGTTGCAGTGAGCCGAGATCATGCCATTGCACTCCAGCCTGGCGACAGAGCAAGACTCTGTCTCAACAAAAAAAAAAAAAAAAAGAAAGAAAGAACATCTTTTCTTACTCAGTATTGACTTTTTTTTTCTCAACAACATTCTATTTTCTACTGGGAAACTGTGCATTCCCTTATTCTCAGTCTTTGTGATTTGGAGGGACACTAATTCCACCTCTGCTTCTATGGATAGCAACTGACCTAGACTTGACCTGCTGAGCAACATCACATCTTCTTGGTCACAGTTACAGATTCAGGGATGGACATGTGATTTAATCAGAGCAAATAAGGTGCAATTACAAGACTCTTGTGAAACTGTTAAGAAGCCTGCCAGGTTGAGGCTGCAGTGAGCTATGATTGCGCTACTGTACCCCAGCCTGAGCCACACAGTAAGACCCTGCTTGAAAAAAAAAAAGCCAGAATCTCTCCCTTCCACTGGGGGGTTGATAAGAAGAGCTGTATTAATCTCATTGTCATCACAAGGTGAGAGGCTGCTGCAAAACGGGACCAAGACAGGAAAGAGTAGAACAAAAGAGCACAGCCAAGGACTGACAGCATTACTTACACTCCTTTACCCAGCCAGGCCCTGGACTTTTAAAATAAAGTATGTTTGTTCTATGAGGCCATTTAAGTCTGAATCTTACAACTTGACGGAATCCAGACTAAGACATAAATCGCTAACTATAGTGAGGGAATGCAAAACCGTGAATTAGTATGAAACCATCAAAAAAAAAGTATTTGTTAGTGCATATAAAAATCTTTGGAGGCAGGGTGCAGTGGCTCACACCTGTAATCCTAGTACTTTGGGAGGCTGAGGCAGGCAAATTACTTCATGTCGGGAGTTTGAGACCAGCCTGGGCAACATGGGGAAACCCCCGTCTCTACTAAAAATACAAAAATTAGCTGGGTATGGTCGCGCACACTTGTAATCCCAACTATAAGGCGGGAGGATCGTTTGATCTGAGAGGCAGAGATTGCAGTGAGCCAAGATCCCACCACTGCACTCCAGCCTGGGCGACAGAGCAAGACTCCATCTCAAAAAAACAAACAAACAACAACAACAACAACAAACTTTGGAAAGACTAATCAGTTAACTGGATTGGGATTACAAGAGATTTTCACATTCTGCTCTACACATTTCTGAATTATTTGAATTTTTTAATAGGAGCATATATTACTCCTGTTACCAGAAATAGCAAACATCAAGCTGAACTGCAGTTAAGGAAGTGTCTGTGATAAAGAGAAAACTGTTTGATTCTTAAACAAAAAAAATTGAAGCCCAAGTTCTTTTAATTAGCCTTGTTCAATTAGTTACTTAACTTTATGAACTCAAGTCATACACTGAGACCCTAAAGTTGTTTTTGTTTAGAATAAATGCCATATAGCTTAAAGTCACAAACACTTTGCTCATGGCAGTATACAGAAATTATCAGGGAAGATTAAAAGGCATGAAAACAGCCGGGTGTGGTGGCTCACGCCTGCAATCCCAGCACTTTGGCAGACCAATGCGGGCGGATCACGTGAGGTCAGGAGTTCGAGACCAGAAGACCAACATAGCGAAACTCCATCTCTACTAAAACTACAAAAATAAGGCAGGTGTAGTGGCGGGTGCCTGTAATCCCAGCTACTCGGGAGGCTAAGATAATCGCTTGAACCTTGGAGGCAGAGGCTGCAGTGAGCCTAGATCGCGCCACTGCACTCCAGCCTGGGTGACAAGAGTGAGACTCTTTCTCAAAAATAAAAAATAAACAAAAAGACATGAAAACATGACTCTTGATAGACAATTCCAGCAATATACAAACTGTTTTTACTTTGTTTCCCGAGAGTCTTGAATTTGTTGTCCACCTCATTTTCTGGTTATGAATTTTAAATTACAGCATGGAACCAATGTCTGAGATGTAATCTGTTATTGGTTTAAATTCAGGATTCATAATATAATATTATGACTCCACAGGAGTCTGCTCACATATTCCATGGGCTCATGTAGTGATCTTAATTATGTTTCAGAAAAAAAGCATCATGGTCACCCATTCCCAATAAACACAGTTGAATTACAAAACTAGTTCTAATATGTAGAATGCCAGTCAACAATTAGAATTCCTTTATATCTATACATCATGAGAATATTTAGGTAAGTTACTTAATAAATCCTGATCCCAACTTAAAAAGCAACTTTTGCTGAGGTAGATGGATCAATTGAGCTCAGGAGTTTGACACCAGCCTGGACAACATAGGGAAACCATCTCTATGAAAAAAAAAAAAAAAGCAAAAACCTAAAAACCACCACCAACTAAAACCTAGTCAGGCATGATGGTGCACGACTGTGGTCCCAGCTACTCTGGAGAGTGAGGTACAAGGATTTCTTGGACTGGGGAGGTCAAGGCTATAGTGAACTATGTGATTGTGCCACTGCACTCCAGCCTGGGTGACAGAGCAAGATCATCTCAAAAAATATATAGAATAACAACTTTGCCACTCTAGAAAGATCCCAGTTCAACAAGTTTATTAAAAAATAAAATGGCTGGGCACGGTGGCTCACGCCTGTAATCTCAGCACTTTGGGAGGCCAAGGCGGGTGGATCAGGAGATTGAGACCACCCTGGCCAACATGGTGAAACCTTGTCTCTACTAAAAATACAAAAAAAAAAAAAAAAAAAAAAAAATTAGCTGCGCGTGGTGGCTCGTGCCTGTAATCCCAGGTACTCGGGGGGCTGAGGCAGGAGAGTCGCTTGAACCAGGGAGTTGGAGGTTGCAGTGAGCTGAGATCGTGTCACTGCACTCCAGCCTGGTGACAGAGTGAGACTCCATCTCAAAAAGGAAAAAAAACAAACAAAAAGCATTGGGCTGAGCACAGTGGCTTACACCTGTAATCCTAGCACTCTGGGGGCTGAGATGGGAGACTTGCTTGAGGCCAGGAGTTTGAGACCAATAACAAGATCCTGTCTCTATAAACACAATTTTTAAAAAATCAGCCAGGTGTGGTGACATGCACCTGTAGTTCCAGCTACTGTGGAGTCTGAGGAGGGAGGACTGCTTGAGCCCAGGAGTTTGAGGCTGCAGTGAGCTATGATGACACACACCACTCAACCGCTGCCTGGGTGACAGAATGAGATTGTCTCTCAAAAAAATAAAATAGGCTGGGTGCCATGGCTCACGCCTGTAATCCCAGCACTTTGGGAGGTCGAGGCTGGTCGGGCGGAACACCTGAGGTTGGGAGTTTGACACCAGCCTGACCAACATGGAGAAACCCCATCTCTACTAAAAATACAAAAAAATTAGCTGTGTGTGGTGGTGCATGCCTGTAATCCCAGCTACTCGAGAGGCTGAGGCAGGAGAACCGCTTGAACCCCAGGAAGCAGAGTTGCAGTGAGCCGATATCATGCCATTGCACTCCAGACTGCACAGTAAGAGTGAAACTCCGTCTCAAGGGAAAAAAAAAAAAAAGATAAAAACCAATGTGTGCACAATTCTGTTAATCATTTACAACAAACGTCATAAACTGGTGATCTGGGGTTGGGATTCAGCTGATATGTGGTTTTGACGTACATTGTTTAAACAGTAACAAAAAATTAGTTTAAAATTGGGAGATTTTGAGTAAAAAAGCCCAAATTTTGGGGAGTGTTTTGAAAAACTGAAAAATCTGGTGACATTACACTTCCACATTGGGTTTTAATTTTATTTTTGTGAGACAGAGTCTCACTCTGTCACCCAGGCGAGAGTACAGGGGCTTGATCATGGCTCACTGCAGCTTCGACCTACCAGGCTCAAACAATCTTCCTGCCTCAGCCTCCCAAGTAGCTGGGACCAACGCGTGCACCACTACACCTGGCTAATTTTTGTATTTTTTGTCGAGATGAAGTCTCACTTTGTTATCCAGGTTGGTCTTGGGCTCCTGGGCTCAAGCGATCTGCCTGCCTCGACCTCCCAAAGTGCTGGAATTAACAGGTGTGAGCCACCATGCTTGGTCTACAAGCTCTGACTTGTTAAGTGGAAGATAAATAATGGGTGCATGTGGACATAGAGTGTGGAATAATAGACACTGGAGAGTAGGAAGGGTGGGAGGGTGCTGAGGAATAAGAAATTACTTAGTGGATATGATGTATGTTATTCAGGTGCTAAAAGCCTAGACTTCACCACTACGTAATATCCATGTAATAAAATTGCTCTTGTGGCCCTTAAATTTATACAAAAACAAAATTTAAAAAGTCATAGCCAAACCCAAGTTCACAAAGGTTTTTTCCTGCTGTATTCTTTTATAGCTCTGTGTTTTATATTTAGGTCTATGATCCATTTGATGGTTTCTGTGAAAGGTGTACGATCTGTGTCTTGATTCACTTTTTGCATATGGATGTCCAGTAGTTCCAGCACTATCTGTTGAAAAGACAATCCTTTCTCCGTTGAATTGCCTTTGCTCCTTGATCAAAAATCAATTGATCTTTGACTAAGATCAATTTGTAATTGTGGGAGTCACACAATTGTATTTGTGTGGGTCTATTTCTGGTCTCTTTATTCTGTTCCATTGATCTAGTTGTCTTTTCTTTTGCCAATACCACATTGTCTTGGTTACTGTAGCTTTATAATAAATATTGAAGTCTGGTAGTGTCAGTCCCTCAACTCTGTACTCAATCAATACTGTGTTGCCTATTCTAAGTCCTTTACCTTTACAATTAAACTTTAGATCAATTTGTCTATACCCACAAAATAACTTGCTGGGATTTTGACTGGGAGTGAGCTGGGTCTACAAACCCAGTTGAGAAGAACTGACATCTTGACAATATTGAATCTTCCTACCCATGTGCATGGAATACATTAAATTTCTTAGATTTTCTTTCTTTCACCAGTTCTGTAGTTTTCCTTATATAAGTCTTACACATATTTTCTTAGATTTATACTTAAGCATTTCTTATTTTTTGGTGCTGAGGTAAATGGTATTAGGTTAATTTCAAATTCCAGTTGTTTATGATTGGTATGTAGGAAAGCAATTTACTTTTGTGTATTAGTCTTGTATCCTGCAACCTTGCTGTGATCACTAATTAGTTCCAGAAGTTTTTTCCGTTTCCGATTATCTGTGATTTTCTGCATAGACAATCATGTTATTATTGGGGAATAGTTTTATTTCTTCCTTCCCAATTTCTATACTCTTTATTTCCTTGTCTTATTGCATTAGCGAGCATCTCAGTACAATATTGATAGGAGTGGTGACAGGACATCTCACCTTTTTCCTGATCTTAGTGGGAAGAATCTAATTTCTTACCAGTAAGAATGATGTTAGTTGTAGAATTTTGTAAATTAAAAAAAAAATCAAGTTGAAAAAGTTCCCTCCTGTTCCTAGCTTGCTGAGAGTTTTTGTCATGAATGGGTACTGAATTTTGTCAAGTGCTTTTTTGTGGCTGGGCACCGTGGCTCACACTTGTAACATCATCGCTTTGGGAAGTTGAGGTGGGCGGATCACTTGAGTCCAGGAGTTTGAGACAAGCCTGGGTGACATGGCCAAGTCCCATCTGTATAAAAAATACTAAAATTACTCAGGCGTGGTGATGTGCAACTATAGTCTCAGTTGATCTGGAGGCTGAGGTGGGAGGATTGCCGTGAGCCAAAACCATGTCACTGCACTCCAGCCTGGGCAACAGAGTGAGACTCTGTCTCAAATTTTTTTTAAAAAAAGCTTTTTCGTCATCTATTCATACGATAATGAGATTTCTCTTTTTTAGTCTATTGATGTGATGGATTACTTTGATTTCTGGATGTTGACTAAGCCTTAAATATCTACAGTAAATACCACTTGGTCATGGTATATAATTATTTTTATCTGACAGGGCCTTGCTCTGTCCCCAGGGTGGAGTGCAGTTGCATGAACACTGCTCACTGCAGCCTTGACCTCCTGGGCTCAATCTATCCTGCCTCAGCCTCCCATGTGGTCCTATCCAGCTGGGACCACAGGCGTGGACCACCATGCCTTGTTAATTTTTTGATTTTTTTTGGTAGAGACAAGGTCTCACTTTGTTGCCCAGGCTGGTCTCCATCTCCTGGGCTCAAGTGATTCTCCTACCTTAGCTTCCGAAAGTGCTGGGATTATAGCTGTGAGCCACCGTACCTGGCCAATACGATTCTTTCTATTTATTGTTGGATTCTATTTGGTAACACTTTATTGAGAACTTTTGCATCTATGGTCATGAGATATTGGTACGTATTTTTCCTTTCTTGTAATGTTTTTGTCTGACTTTGGTATTTGGGTGATGCTGGCATCACAGTATGAATTAGGAGGTCAGAATAAATTTTTTATTGTAAAATATTTCAAAGAAGAGAAAATAAATACATGTGCATTCCATGGCAAGGTTTAATACATTTTAACATTTTCCCAATTTGGTTGACTTGAAATACATACCTACTCACACATCCAAGTCCATCTGAAGCTTGTATCTCCCCAAACCCACCCCAAAATAATTACTACCCCAAAATAATTACTGTATCTAAAGTATTTGTTACCTTCATTTGTATTTATAGTATGACCTTATATTTACCATCTATAGAGAGTACAGCATATTGTTTTGCAGACTTTTAAATTTTATGTAAAGAATATAAGTTTTGCTTTGGCTTTTGTTTGTACACGACTTTAGATTTATTCATGTTGTATCAAATGGCTCTAATTTAATCAACTATCTTGTTATACTGTGCAAATATGCAACTTATTTATCCTTTCTCCTATTGATGGTCATTTAGATTGTTGCCAATCTTTTAATTGTAAAACTTTTTTTCTTTTTTGAGACAGGATCTCCCTGTGTTGTCCAGGTTGGAGTGCAGTGGTGAGATCTTGGCTCACTGCAACCTTCACTTCCTGGGCTCAAGCAGTTCTCCCGCCTCAGCCTCCCGAGTAGCTGGGATACAGGCATGTGCCACCATGCCTGTCTAATTTTTGTATTTTCAGTAGAGACGGGGTTTCACCACATTGGGCAGGCTGGTCTCAAACTCCTGACCTCATGATCTGCCCGCCTCGGCCTCCCAAAATGCTGGGATTACAGGTGTGAGCCACTGCACCCAGTCTCAATTATCGTTTTTAATGAATTTGAACAAATATAAATAGCTCAGAAGAGTTAACCCTAATTAAATAAAGCTGATTTTCAAATGTATTGTCCTACACTACTTTTTGGAGACATTTACTTCTATATACCTATCTATATCTAAGTATATATTCTGCTTTTAAGAGTACTGTAGGCCAGGAACGGTGGCTCATGCCTGTAAACTCAGCACTTTGGGAGGTCAAGGTGGGCAGATCACAAGGTCAGGAGTTCGAGACCAGCCTTGCCAATACGGTGAAACCCCGTCTCTACCAAATACAAAAAATTATCCGGGCGCAGTGGTGCGCGCCTGTTGTCCCAGTTACCTGGGAGGCTGAGGCAGGAGAATCGTTTGAACCCGGGAAGTGGAGGTTGCAGTGAGGTGAGATCGTACCACTTGCAGCCTGGGTGACAGGGCAAGACTCTGTCTCAAAAAAACAAACAAATAAAAAACAGTATTGTATATGAGCTGGGTGTAGTGTCACACACATGTAATCCCAGCTACTTGGGAGGCTGAGGCAGGAGTTGGAGACCAGCCTGGGCAACATAGCAGGACTGGTCTCAAAAAAACAGTATTGTACGGTATTTTATCAAATTAAGACATATATTTAACATCTCTGAAATTAAGATGTATCTTATAATCAATGACATGTCACTGCTTAACTGTCAGTATTTTTACTAAGTGGCATATAAAATAATAGTGAATTTTAAGGCATCTTAAATTAGATGATAAATTATGGAAATTATGAGCAAAATAAGAGATAATTCAGGCTGGGTGCACTGGCTAACCCGTGTAAGCCCAGCACTTTGGGAGGCTGAGGCGGGTGAATCACCTGAGGTCAGGCGTTCAAAATCAGCCTGGCCAACATGGCGGAACGCCATCTCTACTAAAAATATAAAAATTAGCTAGGCGTGGTGGCTTGCACCTGTAATCCCATCTACTAGGGAGGCTAAGGCAGGAGAACTGCTTGAACCCAGGAGGTGGAGGTTGCAGTGAGCTGAGATCACACCACTGCACTCCAGCCTGGGCAACACAGCAAGACTCTGTCTCAAAAAAAAAAAAAAAAAAGGTCATTACGAAGTTCAGGGTTTATATAAGGTGTGCTGATGACTACTATGTATTTTTTTTTTTCAGACTAGTCAAGCGCAGCAGTGAGAAGTGGGGGGAATAGAACAAGGAGTTTGATCTGTGACTGTGAACAATCAATTGAGATAACTCACTACCTTCCGACCAGCCTATTATGTGTTTTATTTACAGTAAAAACTACAACATATTTCTGTTAACTTAAACCTAAATATATGGTAGGAATGAATGAAACAGAGAAATGGTTGAGTGACAATAGCAGGAGACTTTGGCCTACGTAAAACAACTAATATGGATTTATAGAACCTAAGATGAAATGTACTGGCAAGGGTTAATGTTTCTCTTAAGAATCTGAAAATGTTTCAGAAAATATACATTCATGAACTTACTTCTAAAATATGTTTTTAACTTGAAGATGTAATGTTAGTATGTCAGAAGTAAACATGAAACTTTTAACTTCCTCCTCCTTGAAATCATGCAAACTACGCTACTGAGACAGGAATTGAGATATCTTCATCAGGCTGTTTATCATTATCAAGAATGGTGGAGGGCTGGGCTCAGTGGCTCACGCCTGTAATCCCAGCACTTTGGGAGGCCGAGGCTGGGCAGATCACGAGGTCAGACCATCCTGGCTAACACGGTGAAACCCTGTATCTACTAAAAATACAAAAAATTAGCCGGGTGTGGTGGCACGCACCTGTAGTCCCAGCTACTTGGGAGGCTGAGGCAGGAGAATCGCTTGAACTTGGGAGTCAGAGGTTGCAGTGAGCTGAGATCGTGCCACTGTATGCCAGCCTGGGCGGCAGAACAAGACTCCATCTCAAAAAACAAACAAACAAACAAACAAACAAACAATGGTGGAAATACAGAGCTTGCTTCACAGGTGATTCACCAAAACTAACCATGTTTTTACACTAATCTTGAATATTTTAATTCTTAGATAGATGAGGCAAAGCACCTTACCATTTGCCTTTTGTCTAAAAATAAGGTATCTTTTCCTTCATGTTAAACTCATGCTCTTTGCTTTCCTTTCATACAATGCACCCACAGAAGAAATGATTTTTTGAATAGTCCAGAAACAAAAAGGCAAGGTAACTGAACACTTTCATCATTATTTCCCAACTTGATAATACATCTGAATTCTGAACATCTCCACCTAGGCCAATATGACTTATTTTTTTTTTTTTTTGAGATGGAGTCTCACTCTGTCACCCAGGCTGGAGTGCAGTGGCACTATCTCGGCTCACTGCAACCTCCGCCTCATGAGTTCAAGTGATTTTCCTGCCTCAGCCTCCCTAGTAGCTGGGATTACAGGTGCGTGCCACCATGCCCAGCTTATTTTTGTATTTTTAGTACAGACGAGGCTTTACCATATTGGCCAAGCTGGTCTCGAACTCCTAACCTCAAGTGATCTGTCCACCTGGGCTCCCAAAGTGCTGGGATTGCAGGTGTGAGCCATGGTGCCTGGCCTGTAACTCATTTTTAACACCACACTTCACCCACAATGAAAATACATTAACTTCCAACATATTCTCTTAATTATGGCAGTCAGAAATCGGCTAAGGGGCTGGGCGTGGTGGCTCACACCTCTAATTCCAACACTTTGGGAGGCCGAGGCTGGAGAACCCCTTAAGCCTAAGAGTTAGAGACCTGCCTGGGTAATACAGGGAGGCCCCTATAGGGAGACCCCCTAACTCCTCCTAAGTCTGTTAATGTTCAAAGGGAAGGGACATAACTCCACATCTTGATAAGGGTAGTGCCAACGTTCTAGAAGGGTATGAGACTTTAAATATTGTTGGGGTAGTTTTTGGAAAACACAACTTGCCACAGGCTTCTTTTGTAAAATGGGAGAACAGTGATTACCAAAAGGCAGAAGGGAAAAAGAACGGGCATGATCTCTTGATCATGGATATGTTTTTATGTAGGTCAATTTTAATAAAGAATTTACATGGGCACTGGGATCTGAACTTACATTCCCTTACAGCTATTTATGCCTGCATATCCCTTAGAAAGTTTAATATTCCCAAGAGTATGTGGACCCTTGTTTGAAGACTCTACTATAGACTACACTCCCATCCTTTAAGCATCTGAATATTTTTTTTTTTTTTTTTGAGACGGAGTCTCGCTCTGTCGCCCAGGCTGGAGTGCAGTGGCCGGATCTCAGCTCACTGCAAGCTCCGCCTCCCGGGTTTGCGCCATTCTCCTGCCTCAGCCTTTTGAGTAGCTGGGACTACAGGCGCCCGCCACCTCGCCCGGCTATTTTTTTGTATTTTTTTTTAGTAGAGACGGGGTTTCACCGTGTTAGCCAGGATGGTCTCGATCTCCTGACCTCGTGATCCGCCCGTCTCGGCCTCCCAAAGTGCTGGGATTACAGGCTTGAGCCACCGCGCCCGGCCTAGCATCTGAATGTTTAAAGATGTATACTTACTTGTAAGTTTTTCTAAAAAGTTATTCAGCATTTTTATGGAGGTAAAATGTGTATCCTAGAACAATAAAAAACAATCCCTTTCATTTTAAAGAATGATAATTCCTTTTACTCAGCTAAATAAAAATAGCATAACAGTAACAAACCAAATGACCAATGCCACAAGAATTTTGATAACTGAATACACTACTTATAGTGTATGCACCTTTCGTGAGGACAAAATTTTTTCTCTCAGAAAACTCAGGCCAGGTCTCTGGAAGTAGATGTTGGTAAGCTTTAGCAAGAAATTTTACCTTTGTTTTATGTTACACTTACAGTGAAATAAAATGTACCTAGACCATTAGAAGAGTTACAGTTTGAAGGTCTTCCAAATATGATATAAATACGCTGGCACAAAATCCTTCCTAACTTCTGTTTTCGTCTTTACTAATAACCCAGTGATCTAAGAGATGCTTCAGTACATTATTTCCAAATGTCATTTCCTAAAGACAACATTTCTTACCTATAAAGTTCAATAAAGTATTTTAATTTCCATTATACATCATGACCTCGACATATCTGGAAAGACATAATATTGGGAATAAGGACTTTTTCTTTAAAATACTGGGGAAAAATTACTAAGTTATCCCTTTATATATAGGGTGTAGGTAGAACAATATAGTAGTTACAATCAGAATTTCTATATCCATTCATTACTAAAGTACCTACTATCTTGCAGACACTATTCTAAAAACTGAGGAAATGGGGGTAAATGAGAAAGAAAGTAACAGCTACCATTTATTGAGTGCTTACTATGTGCCAGGCTCTGGCTTAAGAGTTTCATACATAAATTCACTTAATCTTCCAACACAACACCTCTATGACACAGGCACTATTAATTTCCTCATCTTACATATGAGAAAAACGAGGCATAGAGAAGTGAACTCATCCAGCTAGTAACTTGTAGAAACAGAATTTCCAAAATCTTGGATTTCATGGAGCTTTTATTAATCTAAAAGCCTTCCATTCTTATTTTCTTGTCTCTGTGAAATATCTAATGAACAAATAGAAGTGGGTATGGGTCAAATAGGAGGTGTGACTATTTTGTTTTTACATGTTTCTTTCTGGAATGTTGAAACAAAAGTTTTAATAGCTCTATCTTCCTATTTTCTAACTTCAAAATGTCTAGAGTCTGTATTACACGTTAGAACACTTGATTTTGGCCGGGCACGGTGGCTCACGCCTGTAAACCTAGCACTTTGGGAGGCTGAGATGGGTGGATCACTTGAGGTCAGGAGTTCGAGACCAGCCTGGTCAACATGGTGAAACTAAAAACACTAAAAATACATGTTCTCGGCCAGGCGCGGGAGCTCATGCCTCAAATCCCAGCACTTTGGGAAGCCAAGGTGGGGGATCACTTGAGACCAGGAGTTCGATCGAGACCAGTCTGGCCAACATGGTGAAACTCCATCTCTACTAAAAACACAAAAATTAGCTGGGCACGCGCCTGTACTCCCATCTACTCAGGAAGTTGGGGCGGGAGAATTGCTTGAACCTGGGAGGCGGAGGCTGCAGTGAGACAAGATCGCGCCACTGCACTCCAGCCTGGGTGACACAGTGAGACCCCGTCTCAAAACAAAACAAACAAAATAAAACATAACATGGTCTCTACTAAATATACAAAACTTAGCCAGGCATGGTGACGTGCGCCTGTAGTTCCAGCTACTCAAGAGCCAGAGGTTGCAGTGAGCCAAGATTGCACCACTGCACTCCAGCCTGGGCGACAGAGACTCTGTCTCAAAAAACAAAAACTACTTGATTTTTAAAAAAAAGTTGGGGTAACAATTCTTCCATATTTTTCTCTCCAGAACTATAGTCATATATACATAGTATCCCTTAATTTGGAATACCACTTCTCTACTCCAGGTAGGCCCAGTGGTGCTCAAGGTCACAGAACCCTGTGTCATTATGGTGATGTGTCCATGATTCAAGCTAATCAGATCTCACTGTGGCCTTGGCCCCAGTTAATTGGTTCAATAATACAGAAACATGATCTAAGTATGGCAAATTTGTCTTCTCTTGGATTGATGGAGATGAGAGATGTTCTTTTTGCAATGGAAGTGAATTGAGACTGCTGGTAGCTATCTTCTTTGGCCTCAAGAGAAAATAACTCCATAAAGCTAAGAGGTTATGAACAAATACAGAGCTGTCTACAGCTCAAAGGATGGTTTATCTATTTCATTTTCAAAAATAATTTGCAAAATATTTACCTACAAACGCTAAGTGATTACAAAGCATTACTGTAGTAAGTCTACTTCTTTATCATACCACAAAACCACAATAGCTAGAAGACAAAATGTTTTATTTTAAAACATTGAAAAAACATTAAAAGACAAATGTCCATTATATAACCAGGAATGTTAAATATATGGAAACTGTAAATCTCTAAAATGTGGTAGGTACTTGCAGAGCTAAATGTTGCAAATTATCCTACTTTTTTCCTGTAATATCAACAATACCTGATACGATGAAAAATAACAAAAAGACCTTACTAATCATCCAATCAAAGTCATCATCTTTGGGTAAATTTATATCAACACAAGTTAAAGTTTTGTCCAAGATGTTCCTGACACATGAAGCTTCCAGTTGAATTTCAGAAATGTTAACAAAAGTATCTTCCTTTTTTGCCTGTGAATGTTTGAGTATTGCTGTATTGTTGGCTTATATCCACTACAGATACTGGTTCTAGGCCAGCCCAAGGATCTTCAAGCATTGAAGGCTTGAAATAATTTTCCAACTCATTAGACATTCTTTTTTCTCTAACACGCCCTGATCCAAATGGTGTAGATGTCCTTGGAGAACCCTTTAGAAAAAAAATCAGTTAAAAAAACACTTAGTAAAGATAATTGGTACTTCTTCCTTTAGCTCAAGGTTAGTGGGAATCACATTGCTGCTTAAAAGTTGTGACTTGAACCTAAACATGTTCGATTACAAAGTCCATGTTTCCTTTAATCAAGTGTTCCTTTTTTTTAAAAAAAAAAAGTACTTAAAGCAACTTGTTATTCTCACTTATTTATAATTCCATGACCACTGTCACCTCAAATACTTTTGTGTCTAATGTAGTAGCTCTGCAGTAATACAAGCAGTGATGAAATAGTTATATTCAATTTTCCCTTAATATTTTCATTTTTTTCAGGATAAAACAATACTATAAAGTTTCTAGAACCTTTCTAGCTCATGAACATTTTCTTTACTCCTTAGCTCCAGACTCAAAGGGGTAGGGGGTTGGTGTAGAATACACCAAGTTGGAAAACCACGTAGTTGCAAATTGTAAACCACAGAAATCCTAGACATGCTAGAGATACTTCTCTGTCTTTTGTATTTACTCTCACTAAAGGAATGGAAAACTTCCCCTACCACCGATTTCCTCTCCAGGGAAGCTGGAGCAGAAGCCAGTGTAGCTGGAAAGAAAGATTTAAAAAAAAAGAAAAAGAACGATTTCCTGAAACAAACTGGCAAGGCCCTTGGCAAACAAGAGGAAATGGAGAATTAGGGAAATCTGTGTATGGGTGGCAGTGTACTGCTTAAAAGCACTAGGGCTCGAAAACAGAACGTACGGCTCTGCCACTCTTTAGGGTAATCTTCCGAAAGTTACTCAACTTCTCTAAGCCTCAGTTCGCTCATCTGCAAAATAGGGGTAACAATAGTACCTCAGAGAGGATTAGACAAAATAATCCACGTAAAGGGAATATTAGTACCATGCCTGCCATACAGTAAGAGCTCGGCAAACGCTGGCTATTATTACCTGGGGGTGGGTCTGCTGCTGCCCTGGGGAGTAGCCGAATTGCTGCTGGGACCCCGCGGGGGACCTGGAGTAGGAGCCAGGGTAGCCGCCAGGGGACGGAGACCCGAACCGGCCCCCCGGGAAGCTGCCGCCGTGTCGCGGAGAATGACTGCTCCCGTAAGGCCTAGACCGGGGCCCGTACGGCGGCGTGTGGTGCGGACTCCCGTAACCGTCTCGAGGGGAGGGCGGCCGTGGTCCGCCCCCGCCCGGGGTACCCCGGAAGCTGCTTCCGCTACCCCAACCTCCTCCACCCGAACCAGGGTAAGGAGGAGTCGGGGGCCGAAAATTTTGTCGCTGCATATCAGGAGCCAAAGCCGAAAACCTCGCAGCGCCGTTCTCCCACCGGAACTGTATCGACCGGCCCTCCACAGAGAACTGCGAGTCCTTTACCAAAACAGTCCTCCGACCGCAGCCACCTTATGGCACATCGGTTCCGGCGTCACAAAGGTTCCGCCAGGGGCGGCGGGATGACCTAAATTACTGACTTGGCGAGAGACTCAGTGGATTTAAGTGAAAGGAGGAAGAAAAGGACACAGGAAAGGATGGACACCCGACCCCAGCAAGAACCTTTCCAGTCTGGGTGACCTTGGTCTGACAGACGAGACGCTATCCCGGCGGGCGACTGGTACTGGGAGTGCTCCACCCCACCCGGCGGGGGCGGGGTCTGCGGCGTCCGTGGGCGCCCCCCAGTGGCGGCGGGTGGCGCCCCACGGAGTTCGCTGCTTGGACCGGGACCGATGCCATCTGAGGCGCACGCGATGCTGGCGACGCTGGCGAGGGTGGCAGCTCTGCGCAGAACCTGCCTCTTCTCCGGCCGGGGCGGCGGGAGGGGGCTGTGGACTGGCCGCCCGCAGTCAGGTACCCTCCGAGATTCGGTCTGGGCGGCTAAAGGGACCCCTGCCCCAGCTTGCCCCCTGGGGTGCCCTGAGGAGAGCTATCGGGGTCTGAAGTCTCTGCTGACCCCGCAGCCCATCCGGTGGCTTTGCTCGCCTCCCTGCAACCCAGCTCTGTGGGCCTGCGGCCGGCCTGCCCCGCTCTGGCCGCCCCAGGGTCGCCTCTGCCCCGCGCGTTGCTGTGACCGAGGGCTCGGTGTACGGCGGGGTCCGGCTCCTGCGCGTCACGCGGCTCGCGTTTGAGGCCTCTTTACTCCTATCCTTTCGTCCGCCAAGTTTAAGTAACTTCGAAAATGCACACCCAGCCACATTTCAGAAAAGACTTTAGCCCGCTGTTTTGCATAACTTGACACTTCATGTACAATAAAAGACGCCTTTGTACAGTTACCTGTCGCAGAATTTTATTTAGAGGATGAAATTTAGCTTTACTACCGTGTTATAGAACTTTCTTTACTCCTTCTGAATTTGGGAATGGTAATCCACTATGAAGCTTTTTTTTTTTTTTTTCCCTTTTCTTTTTTGAGACGGAGTCTCGCTCTGTCGCCCAGGCTGGAGGTTGCAGCTGCCACCTTTTTTGAGACGGAGTCTCTTTAAAAAAAAAAAAAAAAAAAAAAAAAAAAGGAGTCTCGCTCCGTCGCCCAGGCTGGAGTGCAGTGGCGCCATCTTGACTGACCACAGCCTCTCCTCCCGGGTTAAAGCGATTCTCCTGCCTCAGCTTCCCAGAGTAGCTGAGATTACAGGCATGCGCCGCATACCCGGCTAATTTTTTTGTATTTTCAGTATAGACGGGTTTCACCTTTTTGGCCAGTCTGGTCTCGAATTCCTGGGCTCAAGTGATCCGCCCACCTCGGCCTTCCAAAGTGCTGGGATTTCATGCGTGAGCCACCGCGCCCGGCCTAGGATACACAATCTTAAAGAGCTTTAGGACTCATTTAAATCATAGCCTAATGGGTAGCCTGGACCTGTGATTTCCATTCACCCTCTTGTAGCTGCTACTCCTCGCTGTCTCTGACATGTTCTGTGACATCCCGAGCTGACGAGTGTGGTATCTTCTCAGCTTCTATCCTCCTTGATGAATGGAGACACACACACAGAGTTTGTTTGTTCGTTCTGTGGAAATTCAATTCACTGCATTTCGTTTCTTCTGTAGATACAAGTCGCAGAGTTAATCAAGGTAGCATATTGCCATTAAGGCTTAGTGATAAAATTAAGGCCTGAGGACGCCAGCCTATCCACTTTATTATATACAGTGGTTCTGTCCTGGCCAAAAATTCACCTTTCTGGACATTATCTTTAGTTTTTAACTTAATGCTTGGAAATTGCTCATTTGAATATTTATTGAATAAAATGACCTAGGCGGGACGATTGCTTGAGCCCAGGAGTTGAAGACCAGTCTGGGCAACATGGTGAAGTCCTGTTTCTACCAAAAATACAAAAAACTTAGCCGGGCTTGGTGGCGTGCGTCTATAGTCCCAGCTGCTTGGGAGGCTGAGGTGGGAGGATGGCTTGAGTCCCAGGAGGCTGAGGCTGCAGTGATCCGCTACTGTGCCACTGCACTCCAGCCTGGGTAACAAAGCGAGACCCTATCATACCCACCCACCCCACTGAGAAAAAAAAAGGTTCACATACATCACATAGGTAATTTTCACCTTTTAGATCGTCAGTCTACTCAGGGGAGGGGACAGAAAAGTGAGGGTGGTGGGGACCAAAATTAACTTTATTTTATATATATATATATATATATATATATTTTTTTTTTTTTTTGTGAGACACAGTCATGCTCTGTCGCCCAGGCTGGAGTGCAGTGGCGTGATCTTGGCTCACCGCAAGCTCCACCTCCCGGGCTCACGCCATTCTCCTGCCTCAGCCTCCGGAGTAGCTGGGACTATAGGCGCCCGCCACCACGCCTGGTTAATTTTTTGTAATTTTTAGTAGAGACGGGGTTTCACCGTGTTAACCAGGATGGTCTCGATCTCCTGGCCTCGTGATCCACCCACCTTGGCCTCCCAAAGTGCTGGGATTACAGGGGTGAGCCACCGTGCCCGGCACTTTATTATTACTATTATGGAGATGGAGGGTCTCACTCTGTCACCGAGGCTGGAGTGCGGTGGTGAGATCACAGATCACTGCATCTTCGACCTCCTGGGCTCAAGTGATTTTCCCACGTCAGTCTCCCAAGTAGCTAGGACTACAGGCTCATGCTACCATGCCTGGCTAATTTTTATTTATTTATTTATTTTTTGTAGAGACAGGGTCTTGCTATGTTTCCCAGAACTCCCGACCTCAAGCATTCCCCTCTCCTGCCTTGGCCTCCCAAAACTCTGCGATTAAATGGTGTGGTGAGCCACCATGCCCAACCAACAAATTAATTTAATAGTAAACAGTTTAACTGATGGCCGCATAATGAGTATATAGATCTTTATTCCACCAATGCATTTATCTGTATAACTTCAATCTAACTAAATTTCACTAAAATTTATTAAAATTCAAAAGCCGTGCTCTTTTTAAGCTTTCAGTAGTACATTTTGTAGCAAGATGATTAAACTGACAAAAAAAAGTTTGAGTTGTGTCTCTCTGTCTTATAGCAGTGTACTCTCTCTCTATATATATTTTGTATTTATTTAAGTATTGAGACATGTCTTGCTCTTTCATACAGGCTAGAGGGCAGTGGCACAATCCCAGTTCACTGCAACCTCCGCCTCCCTGGGCTCAAGCGATCCTTCCACCTCAGCCTCCCAAGTAGCTGAAACCAGAGGTGTGTGCCACCATGCCTGGCTAATTTTTGTATTTTTTGTAGATATGAGGTTTTGCCATGTTGCCCACGCTAGTCTTGAACTCCTGGGCTCACACAATCCAGCCACCTGGGCCTCTCAAAGTGCTGGGATTACAGGCATGAGCCCCCTGTGCCCCAGCCAGTTATGATTGTTTTTTGGCATCTATTCATGGGGGTACAAGTGCAGTTTTGCTACATTGATACATTGTATTGGGGTGAAGTCAGGGCCTTCAGGGCATCCATCACTGGCACAACACACATTGTACCCAGCAAGCAACCTCCTGTAGTCCATCCCCTTCCCTCTACATTCCCAACCCTCCAAGTCTCCATTGCCCATCACTCCACACTCTGCTTCCATATGTACACATTATTTAGCACCAACTTATAAGGGAGAACAGGCAATATTTGTTTTTCTGTGCTGAGTGGTTTCACTTAAGATAATGGCCTCCAGTTCCATCCATGTTGCTGCAAAAAGCAGTTTCATTCTTTTTTATGACTGAATAGTATTCCATTTTGTATATATGCCACATTTCGTTTATTTAGTGCTTCATTGATGGGCACTTAGGTTGATTTCATATCTTTGCCTTTATGAATAGTGCTGTGATAAACATGAGTGCAGGTGTCTTTTTGATATAATGATTTATTTTCCTTTGGTTAGATGCAAGGTAGTGGGATTGCTGGATCTTATGGCAGTTCTATTTTTAGTTCTGTGAGAAATCTCCATACTGTTTTCCATAGAAGTTGCACTGATTTACATTCCCACCAACAGTGTATAAGAGTTCCCTTTTCTCAGCTTCCTCACCAACATCCTGTGAGTTTTTTGTCTTTTTAATAGCCATTCTGATGCGTGTAAGATGATATCTCATTGTGGTTTTAATTTGTATTTCTCTGATGATTGGTGATGTTGAACATTTTTTAAAAATTTTACTCATGGCAGTACACAGAAATTTTCAGGGAAGATTAAAAGCATGAAAACATGACTCTTAATAGACAATTCTAGCAATATACAAACTCTTTTTACTTTGTTTCCCTAGAGTCTTGAATTTTGTGTTCAACTAATGTTCTGGTTATGAATTTAAAATGATTACAGCATACTGCCAATGTTTGAGAAGAAATCTGTTATTGGATTAAGTTTGGGAATCAGGCTGGGCGTGGTGGCTCGTGTCTGTAATCCTACCACTTTAGGAGGCTGAGGTGGGTGGATCACCTGAGGTCAGGAGTGAGCCGAGGTCACGCCATTGCACTCCAGCCTTGGCAACAACAGCAAAACTCTGGCTCAAAAAATAAAATGAAATAAATAAAATAAAAAAGATTAAATAAATTCAGGATTCATAATACTGTTAATTAATTAATTTTTGAGACAGTCTTGTTCTGTCACCCAGGCTGGAGTTTGGTGGCAAGATCTCAGCCCACTGCAACCTCCACCTCCCGGGTTCAAGGATTGTTCTGCATCAGCCTTCAGAGTAGTTGGGACTACAGGCGTGCGCCACCACACCTGGCTAATTTTTGTATTTTTAGTAGAGACGGGTTTCACCACGTTGGCCAGGCTTGTCTTGAATTCCTGACCTCAGCTGATCCGTTCACCTCAGCCTCGGAAAGTGCTGGGATTACAGGCGTGAGCCACCGTGCCCGGCTGATGGTGAACGTTTTTGATATGCTTGTTTGTCTTTTGAAAAATGCCTACTCGTGTCCTTAGCCCGTTTGTTAATGGGATTATTTGTTTTTTGTGGTTGAGTTGTTTGAGTTGCTTGCAAATTCTGGATAGTAGTCCCCTGTTGGATGTGTAGTTTGCAGATATTTTCTTCCATTTCTCAGGTTATCTGTTCACTCTGTTGATTATTTCTTTTGCTATGCAGAAACTTTTTAGTTTAATTAAATTCCACTTGCCTTCTTTTGTTTTTGTTTCCTGTGCTTTTGAGGTCTCAGTCATGAATCTCTTCTAGATCAATGTCTAGAAGAGTTTCCCCTAGGTTTTCTTCAGTATTTTTTATAGTTTCATCCTTACATTCAAGTCTTTAATCCATCTTGAGTTGATTTTTTTCTTTCTTTTTTTTTCCTGAGATGGAGTTTTGCTCTTGTTGCCCAGGCTGGAGTGCAATGGTGCGATCTCGGCTCACTGCAGCCTCTGCCTCCCGGGTTCAAGCAATTCTCCTACCTCATCCTCCCAGGTAGCTGGGATTACAGGTATGCGCCACCATACCCGGGGAATTTTTTGTTTGCTTAGTAGAGACGGAGTTTCTCCATGTTGGTCAGGCTGGTCTCAAACTCTCGACCTCAGGTGATCCGCCCGCCTAGGCCTCCCAAAGTGCTGGGATTATAGGTGTGAGCCACCGTGCCTGGCCAAATTGACTTTTTTATATGGTGAGATACAGGGATCCAGTTTCATTCTTCTGCATATGGCAATCCAATTTTCCCAGCACCTTTTACTGAAAAAGGGTATCCTTTCCCCAGTATATGTTGTCGACTTTGTCAAAAATCAGTTGGCTGTAAGTATGTGAGTTTATTTCTGGGTTCTCTATGCTGTTCTATGGATCTATGTGTCTATTTATTTTTTTATTGAGGTGGAGCCTTGCTCTTTTGCCCAGGCTGGAGTGCAGTGGCACGATCTTGGCCCACTGCAACTTCCACCCTCACAGTTTCAAGTGATTCTCCTGCCTCAGCCTCCTGAGTAGCTGGGATTACAGGCACACGCCACCACACTCGGCTAATTTTTGTATTTTTAGTAGAGATGGGGTTTCACCATGTTGCTCAAGCTGGTTTTGAACTCCTGACCTCATGATCTGCCTGCCTTGGCCTCTCAAAGTGCTGGGATTGCAGTCATGAACCACCGCACGTGGCCCTATGTGTCTGTTTTTATAGACACTATGAGTATAATGCTATTTGGGCTACTATAGCCTTGTAGTATATTTTGAGGTCAGAAAATGTGATATCACCAGCTTTGTTCTTTTTGCTTGGGATATTTTTGGTATTCGTGCTCATTTTTAGTATGAACTTTAGAATTGTTTTTTCTAATTCTGTGAAAAAATAATGTTGATAGAAATTGCATTGAACCTGCAGATTGCTTTGGGCATTATGGTCATTTTAACCATATTAATTCTTTCAACCTACATACATGGGGTGTTTTTCCATTTATTTGTTTCATCTATAGTTTCTTTCATCAGTGTTTTGTAGTTTTCCTTGTAGATTTCTTTCACCTTCTTGGTTAAATATGTTCCTAGGTGTTTTATTTTTTTGTAGCTATCGTAAATGGGACTGCCTTCTTGGTTTCGTCTTCGGGTAGAACCTTATTGGTGAACAGAAATCCTAGGGATTTCTTTTCCTTTTTTTTTTTCTTTTTGAGACAGTCTTCCTCTACTACCATGGCACAATATAGGCTCATTGCAAAGGCCTCCCAAAGTGCTGGGATTACAGGCATGAGCCACTGTGCCCATATGATTTATGAATTTTTGACAGATTATGCATGAAAGTGTGCTTCTCGGGCCAGGTGCGGTGGCTCATGCCTGCAATCCCAGCACTTTGGGAGGCCAAGGCAGGTGGATCACGAGCTTAGGAGTTTGAGACCAGCCTGGCCAACATAGTGAAACCCCATCTGTACTAAAAATACAAAAAAATAGCCCGGCATGGTGGTGGGCGCCTGTAATACCAGTTACTTGGGAGGCTGAGGCAGGAGAATCGCTTGAACCTGGGAGTGGGAGGCTGCAGTGAGCTGAGATCATGCCATTGCACTCCAGCCCAGGCGACAGACAGTGCAAGACTCCGTCTCAAAAAAAAAAAAAAAGTGTGCTTCTCATCACACTTACAGGTAATATATGAAGATTGAGGCAGAGGGAATTCTTTTTTTTTTATTATTATACTTTAAGTTCTAGGGTACATGTGCACAACGTGCAGGTTTGTTACATATGTATACATGCGCCATGTTGGTGTGCCGCACCCATTAACTTGTCATTTACATTAGGTATATCTCCTAATGCTATCCCTCCCCCCTTTCCCCACCCCACGACAGGCCCCGGTGTGTGATATTCCCCTTCCTGTGTCCAGGTGTTCTCATTGTTCAGCGGATTTTTTTTTTTTTTTTTTTTGAGACAGGGTTTGACTCCAGTAGCCCATGTTATAAGTAAAGTTTTGGTGCAACAAAAGAAATAGCACTCGAATATAAAATTTTCTTTTTAATTCTCAGCAAGGCAATGTACTTCTATAGAAGAGTGTCCCCTTACAGATGGAGCAATGGTGAGCGCACACTTGGACAAGGGAGGGGAAGGGGTTCTTATCCTTGATGCATGTGGCCCCTGCTGCTGTGTCGTTCCCCTATATATATACGGCGGGGTAGGTTTAGACCGCACAGGCTAAACTAATTCTGATTGGCTAATTTAAAGAGAGTGACGGGGTGAGTGGTTTGGCAGGAGAAATGGTTATGGCACAGCAGGAAATCGGAATGAGTCAGGGTGGAGAATGAGCAGGTAATCGGAATGAGTTAGAGTGGAATAGGTAACTGGAATGAGTCATGGTGGAGCATAATTGGAATGAGTCAGGGTGAAGCAGGTAATCAGAATGAATAAGGGTGGAGCAGGTAGTTGGAATGAGTCAGTGTGGAGCAGGTCATTGAAAAAGGTTGCTTTATGAGGAAGTTAAGTTTAAAAGTAGAAAGCAAAGAATTGAACATACTGACATACCGATTCTTTGAAGAGGAATTTAGAACTCATATCTAACATTCCCTCCTCTTGCATTTCCTTACAGCTCTTTCTCTTCAAACTTCTTTAATATGTCTTGGCTTACTTGTTTTGCTTGATTTTTCCAAAAGAAAAAGCTTCTCTGGATAAGGCAGAGGAATGGTTAAGGGAGGTTTTAGTAAGTGCTGTTTTTATGAACCTCTGCACCAACCCATGGATGCATGGTGTGATACAGCACCCGACAAGAATAAGTACACCCATTAGGGCTCGAGGGAAGTAAGAATTGAGGCTATTCTTCTTTTCCATTTACTGAACCACTTTTCTAGCCATCGTGTAAAGGGGTCATTTACCCCTGAGTTGTTGGCTAACTCATTGGACACAGCAGTCAGACTTTGCAATGCTTTTGTTATACTTCCATCAGGGACAGTGTTGTTTTGGATGAAGGTACAACACTGAGTTTTAATCATGACGCAAACTCCTCCTCTTTCTGCTAATATCATGTCTAAGGCTATCCTATTTTCCCAAGCCATCTGGCTAGTAGCCCCAATTGCTCAGCTGTTCCTTTAACAGCATCTCTAGTGTAGTTAATAAATTGCTGTTGGTTGTAATAGATGCAGTTTATCTAATCTACATTTTTATTAATTGTCACCCACCAAAATATTGACTCAAATCCTGCAGCTGTTTGATTTCAGGGTTTAAATTGATCTGGTATTCCCTGTGGGACTCCAGTTGCATTTAAATAGACATGAGAGTCGAAAGACCCATAAGAGGCTTCTCTTGCTTTATGATGTGTGGTTTTTCCTTCCTCTGGTTGATGAAAGGCCAGAGTAAAAGGGATAGTCAATTGGACTAGAGCATAAGTACTGCTCTAATTATTTGGCAGAGTGTCCAGTACAGGTCCTCCACAATCCCACCATACATCCGCTCAGGGATGAATAAGGGCAGACTGATGGGTCAGCTCTTGGAAGTGCAAGACTTCACTGAATCCTGTTAAGTCTCCAAGGAATGCCTGATATTTCCCCTTGTCGTTGGAGACACAAGGTAAAATTGGTTTTGGAAGATAGAGGCTGGATGGCCCTCGGGGGCTGACCTGCAGCATGACGGACTTTGGGATATAGCAGAGAGAGAGCGTGGCACAACTTGTTACTCCAGGCTGTAGAATCCTGGAAAAGAGCTACCAGGGAGCCCATGCCCGGTTGACTGGACGACCACCCTAATGGAAAGGGGACAGTCTGGGGCTCTGGCTTGCCATGCGCACAAGCATAACAATTGCTTTTGTTTAACGTGCAGTTGGAATACTTGATCCATTCTAACCAGGCGTTTGCATCTTGGTATCCTTTCTTAATTGCCAAAGTTTGTTTTAAATCTTTACCTTCTACGATAGCTATCTTGGTCTTATCGTTAGATGGAGGAGGGGCAATTGTTCAGTTGTGAGAGGTTTTGGAAGAAGGCTTAGAGTAAGGTAATAGGCGGTGGGGGATCAAAGGAACGTATTTCAAAGAATCCCATAGGGTCTGTCCTGAAACCTCAGCCCCCATACCTTAAAACTGGCTTAAAGAAGGGAACCGGCTTAGAAAAGGGGAAGAACTTTGAGGGTTTGAGATAATAACCTGTATTGGATTGCAGTGGTTTAGCTGATCCCCAGTTGGGGGTTGGCTGTCCCTATAGTAAAATGAATGTATGGTTTTAGGAAATTACAAAAACCTGTTGGAGCAGTCCATCCTTGCTCTTTAGTGGTCCATAGAATGTTGGAGAAACAACAGTGCAAAAGCTCTATGTCGCAGGGCAAGACTCCTGGTTGACACTGGGGTCTTTATCGAAATCTCCCCGGATTGAATGGTCCCAATTCACTAATGTCTAGTCTCAGGAGAGTCAGGAGGGACAGAGGTACTTTTCTGAAGTAGAGAGCTGTCTTTGACTTGGCAAGTCCCCACAGGGTATAACAAGGCAAGCATCAAATGCAGTAGTTTGAAGAGGAATTGACTTGGTTATATTAATAACTAGGTAGTCAGCAATAGAGTGAAGAAAGATGAAAGAGTAATAGAATAGATGAAAGAGAGTTAAATTTTTCTTTGCTTTGGTTTGGTAGGGTTTTCCCCCGGGACTATGACCCATGACTCTGGAGGGGGTGGTGCTTTTGGTGTGATGACTCCATCCCCTTTCCATTGTACAAACAGCAGTCTCAGTGGTTAGCAGCAGAAGGTAGGGTCCTTCCCAGACTGGCTGGAGTTTTCCTTTGATGAGAAGGTGATCCTTAGGCTAGTGCTAGTTTGACGGAAATTCTAGGCATGGTACCTGTGCTAGAAGACTTTTAGTTTTGAGGGAAAGGAAATTGGAAGGTAAACCAAGTATATAATTTCTAAGAAACTGATCTTTTGTTTTTTAATGTGGGGACATCAGCAGTGGACTTTATAGTCCTTGGTGTCTTCTTACTGAGAAATTTCCTTTAGCACCTATTTTTATTAGTTTTTAGACCAAAGAAAGCCAGACACTGTTTTATATTTGACAATGCTTCCTGTATGATTTTTATACCAGATAAGCTAAATTTCACCTTTAAATTAGTGTGCTATTAATGATAAACTTAATTTTAATAAAACCTTGTAGACACATTTATCCAATTTTTAATGTCTGACCATAAAGTAAGATTTTTATACTCTTTTTAACCTTGTATAATTTTTGTTAAAGAGCAGATTCGTGCTTTAAGAAAAACCTGTTGTGCTTTAATTTTAATGTCCAGTTCACAGAAAAACTGGATGATACCCCTTTAACTTTAGCCAATATGTTTACACACAGAATTTCCTTTAAAATTAATGTTTCGAAACTTGCTTAAACCTTTTAAACAAAAAAAAATTTTTAACCTTTTAATGTAGGTAAAAATCCACATTGTTATGCCTCATTATAATCCTTTTATCAAAAGTATATTTACTTTGCTTACACACCTTGCACATAAACTGTTTCTTCAATAGTTTTACATTCAGGAGGCCTAATTACTTTTAAATTATACAACATTTCTTGCATAAATTTCCTTTTATAACTTTTTTTCACAACTTTCATAGACAATTCTTAGATATGCCTCAGTTGCAAACTTTTAGCAAACTTTACTTTTGTTGAAAACCTTGTAATTTTGGGCTTTCAATTATTCTTCCTTTAAACAACCAGTTAATTTATTTTAGGACAAGCATTTACCATATAGCATTCCTTTTTACATAAATTCTTCCCCCTACTTTTTTCTTTTTTTTCCTCAAAGATGATAACCATTCTTTTCCAAAGCAACTTCCTTCATGTCTGTGGACTAGACTGCCTAAGGCCAGAAGATTAGAAGTTAGGATAATACATGTGACACTGTTAACTTTCAGCAAACTTTAGTTTTGTTGAAAACCTTGTAAGTTTGGGATTTCAATTATTCTTTGCTATTAATAAGACCCAGTTCAGTCCGTATTAACTTACAATTGGTATAGATGGTTCCTTCCTGATTCTATAAGTACTTTAAGGCTTGGCTGAGTGCAAACAGCTCGCATGTTTGAGCAGACCAATTATTAGACAATTTTCCTAACTCTGCTTCTACTAGAGTTTCCTTATCACTTACTGAATACCCATTGTATCTTTTTCCCTCAATCACTGTGGGGAGGAACCATCTATCCTCCTGTCCTGAAGGGAGTTCCTCCTAGGTCTGGTCGGACCTTTGTATTCTAATTAAGATTTAGATTCCCTGTTAGGAAACCTGCTGGGTTAAGGGAATTTTCGGTGGTTGATGTTAAATCATCTTTTTCTAACAGAACAGCCTCATACTTTAAGGTTCTTGAGTCAGTAAGCTACCTTTTTTGCTTTTTTTTTTTTTTGGACTTAGTATATTTCTGACCTGATGAGGTGTGCTCACAATGAGGTTTCCTCTGAAAGTTATTTTTCTATTTTCTTCTGCTAGCAAAGCAGTTGCCGCTACAGATTGAATGCATTTGGGCCATCCGCATGTTACTGGGTTAAGGATTTTTGATTAAGAAGGCTAATCAGTGGCCTCAGGTTGTCAGTGGCCTTAGTGCTTTCAGGCTACGCCCTTATTTACACTGACAACTGCTGAGACCAGCTGGGTCTTGGAGACCCTAACCCAGTGGCACTAGAGGAAGTAAAGACACACACATAGAAATATAGAGTGTGGAGTGGGAAATCAAGGGTGTCACAACCTTCAGCGCTGAGAGCCTTGAACAGAGATTTATCCACATATTTATTGACAGCAAGTCACTCATAAGATTTCCAAAAAGTATTCCTTATGGGAAACAAAGGGTGGCCAGGTGTTCCTTGCACTCATTGCGGTAAACCGACAACCTTCCAGCGTGGGCGTCAAGGCCATCACCAGCATGTCAGTGTTGCAGAGATTTTATTTATGGCTAGTTTTGCGGCCAGTTCATGGCCAGATTTTGGGGCCTGTTCCCAACAGACAACAAGGTGGTATTGGAGTGTTACAGGGTCACAGAGAAGACCTTCAATTATAGGTTTTAAATTTACCTTGGCTTTTAAAGGAATAAGGTACACTGTTTTTACTACTTCTCTCTCTCTCTTTCTTTCTTCCTCTCTTTGACTTTCTGTCTCTTTCTCTCTCTGTCTCTTCCTCTCTCTCTCTGTGACTATTTTTCTGTCTCTTCCTCTCTCTCTCTGCTTCTCTCTCTCTTTCCTCTTTCTCGCTCTCTCTCTCTCCCCCTGTTTCCTCTATGCTGGTCTTTCCCTCCCTCTGCCAGCCATGCTGATGTTCTCCCCCTCCTTCCCCTTCCGCTAGGGGAGGGACCAGCAGGAGTGGAGCCACTCTTTCTTCCCCAGAGAAGAAAGGAGAGGGGGGTTCTGAATATTTTTGTTACTACTGGAGGTTTGTGTGAGGTTCAATCCCCCGCATGGGGATTTCTCACCTCTTTTTGAGGTTCAACCCCCCCATCGTGGGGATTTCTCACTTCCTTCTGAGGTTGAGCCCCCACCTCAATGAGGATTTCTCACCTCTTTTTAGCCTCCAAGACATCTCTACTAAGGAATACTAAACCACATCCCACGGCTTTCTTTCCCTAGTCCCAACTAAGGAATGCTTTACTGTCCCTGTGATTTCTCTCTCCTTGGTATGTCCTAACCAAGGAATGCTTTACCACCCTGCAGCTTTTTCCTTAGTTCCAACCACCAAGGAAATACTTTACCAGCTCCTGCGGCTTCTTCTTCCTTGGTCTTTACACAGAGACATCGCCACAGTATGTGAGGATCCTTTCAGCTAGGTTACTGGCCAGTGTCTGTCAGCGTTGCTGAGAAATTCGTCGCACCGGGTGGGTCCTGATTTCTCACCCTTGAGGCCACCACAAGGGGGCAGGGTGGACCTCCTCATGAGGGAAAACCAGAGACCGCCCCCGGAGGGGAATGTAATCAAGGGAGAGCCCCCAAATTGTTATAAATAAAGTTTCGGTGCCGCAAAAGAAATAGCACTCAAATATAAAATTTTCTTTTTAATTCTCAGCAAGGCAATGTACTTCTATAGAATGGTGTGCCCTTTCAGATGGAGCAATGGTGAGCACACACTTGGACAAGGGAGGGGAAGGGGTTCTTATTCCTGATGCACATGGCCCCTGCTGCTGTGTCATTCCCCTATTGGCTAGGGTTAGACCACGCAGGCTAAACTAACTCTGATTGGCTAATTTAAAGAGAGTGACAGTGTGAGTGGTTTGGTGGGAAAAATGATTATGAGAGAGCAGGAAATTGGAGTCAGGGTAGAGTAGGTAATCAGGTAATCGGAATGAGTCAGGGTGGAGAAGATAATCGAAAAATGTTGCTTTATGAAGAAGTTAAGTTTAAAAGTAGAAGGCAAAGAATTGAACACACTTGTAAAGGTAAACTGAGGCTGGAGCCGAACTGGGAACGAAGACACAAGGCAAATGGCAGTGAGAATAGCTTTTATTGGGGCTTGCGGGTGAGGTTCCTCGGTTCAAAGGTGTGGGCTGAGGAAGTCGCGCTGAGGGAGGAGGGTAGGGGCTTCTTATAGCCTGAGAGGTAGGGAAGCTGGTTGTGCAAATAGGACCTGGGGGGTCTTGAAACTACTAGGGTAGGAGTTGAGTAAGGGTCATGAGGACGGGGTCTTTGGAAACTCAACCGAAACTGCTGTTTAGGAACTTGTGGAATGCAGGTGAGCTGCAGGTCATGGGGGAGTGTGACTGCCCAGCCAGAACTCTGACGCATATAAGTCTGCGGGTGTGTACAAGGGTGAAGGGAGTCTTTAACAAAAGGCCTGCTATGCCGGGTAAGCTGCCATGTTGGGTCTAGATTCCTGCCTAACATTCCGACCTCTTTCCAATAAGAAAATGGGGCGACGTGTTCATCTGGCTGCTTCCTGCTGGTATGGGTCATCGTGGGGTTCTTTGGAGGTCGGAACTTGGGTATGGGGTGGAGCAGCATCTGATTGAAAGTGACCTGGGAGACTTCTTTCATGCGGTCCTGTATGAAGCAGAGGACACAGGGAGCTATGAGTAGCAAGAAGCCAGTGATTACTAAGGGCCTTAGAAAGGGTAGGACTTAACCGGCCACAGACGACTGCCACCACCTAAGTGAGGGCCTTGATCTGAGGTTTTTCTGGTGGAGTCTTTCCTGAATCTTTTCTAGAGTGAGGAGATTGGTTTCTACTAGTCCTGACTTATTGATGTAGTGTTCGGCCAGGAAGGGGAAAGGAGGCGGTTAGGTTAGAGGAGTTAAAAGGTCTGGGTAAAGGTACCGCAACCAGTGGGGGCTTATTCAAGGCTGCACACAAGAAACAAAGAGATGTTGTGTACCTCGGCCATGTGTACCACTTGAGCCCCTTCCCTGACTAAGGTTAGCCAGGAAAAAGGTTGCTGCTGTCCTGGGGCTTGCTGCCTGGGCTAGAGCTGAGATGGCTTCCTCCTGTTGTCTGATGTCAGAGGCCAGGCTGAGAGGCTGCTTATGACCTTGATGTAGGCCTTAAAGATCCTGAATCGGGCCACGGGATAAGGCTCACTGTGCCCACCAGTCCTAGGAAGGACAAGATCTCTTCCGCATCCTGAGGAGGCTGGAGAGTTTTAATGAGGCTTATTCTATCTGCCATAAGGCTTTTTGTAGTGGGTGTGAGTAGTATGCCTAGGTAGGTGACAGAAGGGGTGCAAAGTTGAGCCTTACCTGGGGTAACCTAGTAACCTTGGTCACCTAGAAAATTTAGAAGTGTAGCAGTGTCTGTAAGGGAGCACTCCCAGGAAGGACTACATAGTAATAGATCATCTACATATTGTAGAAGGGTGCTATGGGTTAGGGGGCAGAGGAGGATGTCCTGTGCCAGTGCCTGACCGAAAAAATGGGGGCTATCTCGAAACCCTTGAGGCAAGACAGTCCAGGTCAACTGGGAAGAAACATGAGTGTCTGGGTCTTCCCATGTGAAGGCAAACAGAAAGTGGCAGTCTGGGTGTAGAGGGATGGTAAAGAAGGCATCCTTCAGGTCAAGGACAGTGAAATGGGTGGTGTCAGGGGGAACACGCAAGAGGAGCGTATATGGATTAGGAACAACTGGAAAGGTAGGGACTACTGCCTCATTGATGAGGCGTAGGTCCTGCAAAAGACGATAGGCCCCAGAGCTTTTCCGTACAGGCAGGATAGGAGTTTTGCATGGTGAGTTGGCTGGAACTAGCATGTGCTGTTGGAGCAGGCATGTAATGATAGGTTTTAATCCCTGTCGATGTTCAAGGGAGATAGGGAACTGGGATCTAGAAGGGAACTTGGAAGGGTCTTTTAGCCGGATGCGGACCGGAGTGTGGTGCTGGGCAATGATTGGGGTGGAGGTATCCCACACCTTAGGGTTAATGGGGACTGGAAACGGGAGTGGGAGGTCAGCCTGGCGGGGTTTGTCAGGTGAGAGAAGGGGGAAGAGGAACGCGAGGTGTGGGGAGGGGTTGGGTCGGAAGTGAACTGAGGCCCCTAGCTTGGAGAGGAGATCTTGTCCTAACAAGGGGACTGGGCACGAAAGAATGATAAGAAATGAGTGCGAGAAGAGGGAGACATCCAGGCGGCAAGACAGAGGAGGAGTCTGGCGGTAGGCGGAGGGAGTGCCGTCAATTCCCATGACTGTGACAGCGGAGGGGTGGCTGGGGCCACTGAAGGAAGGCAAAACAGAGTAGGTAGCCCCCGTATCCATAAGGAAGGATATGGACTTACCCGCTACCTGGAGCATAACCCTGGGCTCCGTGAGAGTGAGAGGGGTCCCTGAGTCTGGGCCTCTTCAATCTTCGTCAGTGTCGAGGAGCTGGAAGGCGCCTCCAATACCTGGAGGAGGGTCGTCACTTGGAGGCGCAGCGACCGTCCTTAGGTCGGGGCAGTCTGACTTCCAGTGGCCCATCTGCCGACAGTTCGGACAGGGGTGGGTTGGCTCCTTTGGGTTGGGGCACTGCTTGGCCCAGTGGCTGTCGTTGCCGCACTTGAAGCAGGCACCAGGTGGTGCTTGGGTAGTACCTCTTTTCTGGGAGCTCCTAGAGCCGGCCGGTCTCAGGGCTGCTACCAAGGCCTGGGTTTGGAGTTGTACCTTCTGTTTTAGCCTGGCCTGTCGTTGGGCCTCAGCTGCTTCCTCCCTGGAGTTGTAGACCTTGAAGGCCAGTTTGACTAAGTCCTGGATGGGAGTTTGAGGGCCGTCCTCTGCCTTTTTAAACTTTTTTTGGATATTGGGGGCCGACTGAGAAATAAAGTATGACGCTAAGATGGCTCCTCCTGCAGAGGAGGCAGGGTCAAGGCGGGTATACTGAATAAGTGCCTCTGTCAGTCGGTTAAGAAAACAGCTGGATTTTCATCTGCGCCTTGGACTACCTCCTTTAGTTTGTTAAAGTTGACTGATTTGTTAGAGGCTGCCTGCATGCCGGCAAGAAGGCACTGAACCATCATGTCTCAGCGACGGCGGCCTGCCTGCCCTACCTGGTAGTCCCAGTCGGGCTCAGCCGAGGGCACTGCCTCGGTGCCGACTGGCATGGCAGGGTCAGTTAAATGAACCTGGTTAGTATGCTGCCTGGCTGCTGCTAGGATGTGTTCCTGCTCCTCAGGAGACACGGTTGAGGTCATAACGACATGAAGGTCGTGCCAGGTGAGATCATATGCCTGGCATAGATACCTAAACTCTTTGATATAACGAGTAGGATTGGCCGAAAAGGAGCCTGCACGTTCCTCAACCTTAGACAAGTCTGCCAATGAAAACGGCACATGGACCCGGACTACTCCTTCGGCGCCTGCCACCTCTCGTAAGGGACACAGGAGGTCGGTCCTGGACCGAGTATGGGCTGAGACAGGCGAGGAAGGGGAGGAGGTGGAGGTAGGGGAGACAGAATCTGTCGGGTTTGGTAAGGGCACAGGAGTGGGGGAAGGGTGGGGAGGCATTGACGAGGATGGGGATAACGGTGGGTCAGGGTAAGGAGGAGGTTGGGCAGGAGACTGGAGGGGTGGCCGGGATAGGGTGTCAGGAGGCTCAGAAAAAGAGGAGGAACCATCTCTCTCCTTGCTCAAGGGAAGAGACTTTGCGAGCAGAACTTGAGCTAATGAGCATTGGGCACAGAGATCTGGGCGAGAACGCAAGTCCCAAAAGGCCTGAACATAGGGTATCTCAGACCATTTGCCTAGTCTCTTGCAGAAGTTGGTCAAATCTGTGAGAATGTTAAAGTCTAGAGTGCCTTCTGCAGGCCACTGAGACTGATTATCCAATTTATATTGCGGCCATGCTATTGTGCAGAAGAAAATGAGCCACTTTCGTTTTATGTCTTGGCTGAGACTTAACGTCTGGAGATTCACCAAGAGGCACCCCAGAGGAGATTTTTGGTTTGGTTTGGACTGGGTAGTTCCCATGGTCTCAAGGCGGGCAGTCCGGAGGTGGCTTCCGGGGAGGTTGGATGTCTCCTAGTCCCCGGTGCCGAGGTCACAGCTGACCAGAGAGAGCCCTTGACGTGGCCCCGCATTTTGGACAGGGACTCCCGGAGGGAGCCTTCAGGACGGGGGGAAACTTACCCAGTAGTGATCGAATTGAGTCAAATTTGGTGAGACGGCTCCAGGCTTGAGGAGGGGATCCCGGCTCAGGGAGAGGAGAGCCTGCCCGACCCGGCAGGTGTCCGGGGAGGGGGTCTCCTCCTGGGTTTTGGCACCAAATGTAAAGGTAAACTGAGGCTGCAGCCGGACTGGGAACAAAGACACAAGGCAAATGGCAGTGAGAATAGCTTTTATTAGGGCTTGCGGGCAAGGTTCCTCGGTCTAAAGGTGTGAGCTGAGGAAGTCGCGCTGAGGGAGGAGGGTAGGGGCTTCTTATAGCCCGAGAGGTAGGGAAGCTGGTTGTGCAAACAGGGCCTGGGGGGTCTTGAAACTACTAGGGCAGGAGTTGAGTAAGGGTCATGAGGACGGGGTCTTTGGAAACTGTCAACCGAAACTGCTGTTTAGGAACTTGTGGAATGCAGGTGAGCTGCAGGTCATGGGGGAGTGTGACTGCCCAGCCAGAACTCTGACACATGTAAGTCTGCGGGTGTGTACAAGGGTGAAGGGAGTCTTTAACAAAAGGCCTGCTACTCCGGGTAAGCCGCCATGTTGGGTCTAGATTCCTGCCTAACAATACTAACATACTAATTATTTGAAAAGAAATTTAGAACTCCTATCTAACACAGGCAACTATGTTTCCCAAGAAATGTGAATTGACTATCAGCTGTGGGAATGTAAGACCTGGCTGGGCACGGTGGCTCATGTTTGTAATCCCAGCACCTGGGGAGGCTGAGGTGGGTGGATGACCAGAGGTCGGGAGTTCAAGACCAGTCTGACCAACCTGGAGAAGCCCCATCTCTACTAAAAATACAAAATTAGCCGGGTATGCTGGCACATGCCTGTAATCGCAGCTACTCAGGAGGCTGAGGCAGGAAAATCACTTGAACCCGGGAGGCGGAGATTGCTGTGAGCTGAGATGGCACCATTGCACTATAGCCTAGGCAACAAGAGCAAAACTTCGCCTAAAAAAAAAAAAGAATGAAGACCCATCCCCATGATAAGGTTTAAGAGCTCCTACACCACACCATCTTGAGGTTACAGAAAGAATAGGGGATTGGATTCTGATGAAAGAGGTTATGGAAACCGTGAGAGAAGAGGAACTCTGTTGGGGGAAATAAAGGATTGCTAGGGAGAATGAATGGATGAGGATAGCGATTAACTCGTTCTCTTTAGAATTAACTAGTTCTCTTTAGAATTTGAATGAGTCTGAGAGACAGGCTTTATCTTCTGAAAGGGCCTGTTCAGGTCTGATTACATTCTTGGTCTTCCAGGGAGGGGAAGAAAAACCAGTTGTTTTTTGGTGGGTGACCCTGGAGTTTAGGCAGATAAAAATCTTAAACTTCTTTAGAAGCAATGGTAGGGGTGGGAACCTTGGAGAGTCCTTGAGGTTTCTCCTTCAGTTTAGCATGTCAATATGCCGAATTTTGGGGTCTCAATTTTTGAATCCCAACACAGTCCATTCTTTGAAAAGTGCAACAGATTAATAAGCATGTAGCTTATTTTAGATTTAAAGATTTGGAGATATAACCTTAAATACTGGATTTTTATAAATGTAGCTAGGGTCTTCCTGAAACTGCCTTTGCAAAATTGTGACTGAGACAGTGAAAGAGATCTAACCTTACTGACTCCATCTTGCTTCTTGCCTCCAAGCTGTCCTTGTTCATTCCTGGGCGTAGGCTGAACTAACTTTAGGAGAAACTTAGTTTATAGCTTATAGTTTAAACAAAGACTGTAACAGCCCTTTCCCAAAGCAGACCTCCTTCTTGTCTGGGGACTAGATTGCCTTTGTAGGACTAGCATTAGCCACAAGATTAGAAATTATGGCTTAGGGCCGGGCGCAGTGGCTCATGCGCATAATCCCAGCACTTTGGGAGGCGAGTGGATCACTTGAGACCAGGATTTCAAGACCAGCCTGGCCAACATAATGAAACCCTGTCTCTACTAAAAATATAAAAATTGGCCAGACGCGGTAGCTCACGCCTGTAATCTTAGCATTTTGGGAGGCCGAGGCAGGTGGATCACCTGAGGTCAGGAGTTTGTGACCAACCCGGCCATCATGGTGAAACCCTATCTCTACTAAAAATACAAAAAATTAGCCAGGCATGGTGGCAGGCACCTGTAATCCTAGGTGTTCAGGAGGCTGAGGCAGGAGAATTGCTTGAACTCAGGAGTTGGAGGTTGCAGTGAGCTGAGATTGCGCCAGTGCACTCCAGCCTGGGCAACAAGAGCGAAACTCCATCTCAAAACAAACAAACAAACAAATACAAAAATTAGCAGGGTGTGCTGGTTCATGCCTGTACTCCCAGCTACTCGGGAGGTTGAGGTGGGAGAACGGCTTGAACCCAAGAGGTGGAGGTTGCAGTGAGCCAAGATCGTGCTGCTGCACTCCAACCTGGGCGACAGATTGAGACCCTGCCTCATAAAAATAATTATGGTTTAGGAGTCATGCGGCTGGAGGCTGCAAGATTCTGACACTCCCAGAACTGCTCCTAAGATCAGTGCTTGAGATATTTTGCAGACCCTACACTTGATGGATCAGGTGGCCTCACCCAGATTAATAAACTGGCTCATCTGATCTTATGGCCCCCATCCAGGAACTGACTGATCAAGAAGACAGCTCTGACTCCCTAGGACTTCATTCTGACCAATCAGCACTCCTGGCTCACTGGCTCCCCCGATCCTCATCAAGTTATCCTTAAAACCTCTGCTTGCTGGACCAGGCAAGGTGGCTCCCGCCTGTAACCCCAGCACTTTGGGAGACTGAGGCAGGTGGATCACTTGAGGCCAGGAGTTTAAGACCAGCCTGGCCACCATAGTGAAACCACATCTCTACTAAAAATACAAAAACATTAGCTGGGCGAGGTGGTGGGCGCCTGTTATCCCAGCTACTCGGGAGGCCAAGGCAGGAGAATCGCTTGAACCCAGGTTGTGAACGTTGCATTGAGTCGTGATCAGCCATTGCACTCTAGCCTAGGGAACAAAAGCGAAAATACTCACACACACACACACACACACACAAACAAACAACAACAACAACAAAACTCTGCTCTCTGAATGCTGGGGAGACTGATTTGAGTAATAATAAAACTCTGGTCTTCGCTAAGCCAGCTCTGCGTGAATTACTCTTTCTGGATTGCAATTCCCCTGTCTTGATGATTGGCTCTATCTAGGCAGTGGGCAAGGTGAACCCCTTGGGCAGTTACATTCCTAGGCCTTAGCCAGGGAATTACCATTTATATGATGATGAGTTCAGGGAAAAAGAGATGAAGAGACAGGGAGAAAGTTTTATCTTGGGCCGGGCACAGTGGTTTACGCCTGTAATTCCAGCACTTTGGGAGGCTGAGGTAGGTGGATTGCAAGGTCAGGAGATCGACCTGGCCAACATGGTGAAACCCTGTCTCTACCAAATTACACACACACAAAAATAGCTGGGCGTTGTGGCGCACACCTGTAGTCCCAGCTACTCGGGAGGCTGAGGCAGAAGAATCACTTGAACCCGGGAGGCAGAGGTTGCGGTGAGCTGTTATCGCATCCCTGCACTCCAGTCAGGCGATAGAGTGAGATTCTGTCTCAAAAACCAAAGCAAAACAAAACAAAACAACAAAGTTTTATCTTGGATTACCTAGAGGTAGAAAAGTTAAGAACTGGAGGTGGCTTCCAGTCATGTGACCTGAGCACATGAGGCCAGTGGAATGCTGGCGCTGAAAGCATCTATGTGGCAGCTGGACATGTCCTTTTCACTGGCTTCAGCTGCCTTTTTTAGGTGAAGATTGTATTCACAGTGACTGTGAGCTCCTTAGATGCAGAAACTGTATTAGTGTTAAACACTGTTGTGTATGCCTGGCATGGCATGAGGACAGTATAGATATTTCCAAGATCTCTCTTCAAGGCCATCCTTGGATCCCAGAGCCTGAGACAGTGTTAGGGATCTTGGAAGCACTGCCAACATGTCTGACATTCAAGAAGCCACTAACAGCTCCTAATTGTAAACCTGCATGAGAACCAGAGGTCTGCACAAGTGACAGAAAGTGACCTCAGAGGTGAGTCTCAGCTTCCTCAAGTCACTATGTAACTGCCCAGTTATTCATTGTGCTCAGTGACCCAGATACCGTTTAATTCATGCATAGCCAGCTGTATAAGAGACTGGGGATTTATTACTCCAATCAGTCTCCCTGAAAATTTGGAGACTGAAGTTTCTAAGGATAACTTGGCAGGTTGGGGGCCAGAGGATAGGCAGTGCTGATTGGATGGGTCAGAGATGAAGTCACAGGGGTCAAAGTGGGTTTTTCTAGCTGTCTTTTGTTTCTGGGTGGGATCACAGAACAGGTTGAGCCAGATTATTGGCCTGGGTGGCACCAGCTGGTGCATCAGAACACAGGGTCTAGGAAATATCTTCAGCACCAATGTTAGGTTTTACAATAGTGATGTTATCCCTAGGAGCAACTGGGAAGGTTCGGAATCTTGCAGCCTGTGGGTGTGTGACTCCTAAACCATAATTTCTAATCTTGTGGTTAATTTGTTAGTTTTACAATGGCAATCTTGTCCCCAGGCAAGTAAGGGATTTGATTTGGGAAAGGACTTTTACTGGCTTTGTTTCAAAGTTCAACTTTAAACTACGTTCTACCCAAAGATAGTTCATCCTATGCCCAGGAATAAACAAGGGCAGCCTGGAGGTTAGAACCAAGATGGAGTCAGTTAGGCCATATCCCTTTCACTGTTGTAACTTTCTCACTGTTTTAGTTTTTGTAAAGGTGATTTCAACTATTGGAGCCGGCTTTGACCAAGCAGCTGTGGATGGAAGTGAGAGACAAATTGGGGTCACCATATAATCAGCAGAGACCAATGCAAGATATATTTTGTCATTTCAGTGAAAATTTGGCTCAGGTTTATTGTCTGAGATCAGTTGATAACTTGTGGTTGTTCAGGAGTTTCAAGATTACTAGTTTAGAAAAACAAAGAAATTCTAAAGGATTTTGAAGACTTGGCTGGAAAACTCCCATGGTCAAACACTTTAATTATAAGGAAAATTAATGCTGATTTTTTTTTTTTTTGAGATGGAGTCTTGCTCTGTCGGCCAGGTTGGAGTGCAGTGGCATGATCTTGGCTCGCTGTGCAACCTCCACCTCCCTGGTTCAAGTGATTCGCCTGCCTCAGCCTCCTGAGTAGCTGGGACTACAAGCACCCACCACCACACCCGGCTAATTTTTGTATTTGTATTTTTAGTAGAGATGGGGTTTCACCATATTGTCCAGGCTGGTCTCGAACTCCTGACCTTGTGATCTGCCCGTCTCAGTTTTCCAAACTGCTGGGATTACAGGTGTGAGCCATTGCACCCGGCCAATTAATGTTGATTTTAAGGGAAAAAAGAAAAAAAAAAAAAGCTCAAAAAGATAATTCAGAATTCAAGTAAAAGTAAGGTTGATGATGGATAAGAAGTCCAAACAGATGAAAGAGATGTTAAAAAAAGAGTTCATTCACTACAATGTTTTAGATTCACACATCTTAGATTATTGTGAAAATCCAGCCATCAAAGGAGATAGCAACATTAGTAGGTGATGATTTGGCATCTTGCAAAGATGAGACTGATGAAAGCAAAAAAGAAGAAACAGCATCAAGTGTCAAGTTTAGAGTCATGTGCAACAGAGTAGGAGAGAAACCTTGCTTTCCCTCAAATGAGGCTGGAAGAGATTCTGGGGGTGATGTTTAAGGCTATTTTAAGTGGAAGGCCGACATGACCAACTTGGATGTTGCGATTCTTTTGAATATCCATGATATCATTGTGGGCGTGGCATCGACTAAAGCGAGTCTCCATTGAAGACATATCACATATTTTGGACCTATGACTCTTTTGTACCTATCAGTATTTTGGACCTATGGGCACATTTTGGACCTATCAACTCTTGCCCCTGGGATATCCAGCCTCTGTGGTCTGCTACCTTATGTTATAATAGTCGATCCAATGTGTGGAACAGGGGCAATACCAATAGAGGGGACTACTGAATGTTTTCACATTATATTCTGGTGATAATAATCCCCTGGTTGTGAATAGAGCAGCAAGCAATGTCACATCTTTATTGATCAAGAGCCAAATTAAAGAAGGCTAACCATCCGGAAGCTTGCCCATAGATGCTGTTCAATGGGATATCTGCAATCTGCCATTGAGAACTGGCTCTGTGGATATTATTGTAGCAGATTTGCCGTTTGGAAAAAGGATGGTATCCAAGAAGAGAAACTGGAACCTTCATCCAGCTTGCCTACGGGAGATGAGTTGTGTCTGTGTACACCTACAACAGGCCAAGCTGTACGATGTACTCAGGATGTGAAATGCTTTACCAAAGCATTATCTGGCATGTGACGTGTATGGTGAAAAGTGGATACAGTTCGGGTGAACACTGGGGGTCTTTGTGCTGCAGTTTATGTTTTGAAGTGTACACCTCAAGCTTTTGTTCATCCTTCAGAACAAGATGGAGAAACAGGAACTCTGGTAATGCAAAGATTGAAGATGACTAATAATACTCGTATTTCCCAACACTGGAAATGTCAGCATGAAGAACTTGCTTTAAGAGCAAAACAGTATTAACAAAATTGCAGTCTGCACTCTTTAAACCTGTTCAAAGCTCTTCACCCTAGTTGGCAAAAGATGTGAATGTAATGTAATGAGATTGAAAGAGTCTTATGAGAAAGCAGAGCTTTTCCTTGGCACTGTTTTGTATTTTGGGCTATTAGTATGTTGCTTACAATGCTTTTAAAGATGCCTAGTGAAACGCCTAGTAAAACGCTGTGAGATTTGGGTGTAGAACATTTTATTTTCAGGCTTAAAACATTTTTTTTTTTTTTTTGAGACGGAGTCTGGCTCTGTCGCCCAGGCTGGAGTGCAGTGGCCGGATCTCAGCTCACTGCAAGCTCCACCTCCCGGGTTCACGCCATTCTCCTGCCTCAGCCTCCCGAGTAGCTGGGACTACAGGCGCCCGCCACTTCACCCGGCTAGTTTTTTGTATTTTTTAGTAGAGACGGGGTTTCACCGTGTTAGTCAGGATGGTCTCGATCTCCTGACCTCGTGATCCGTCCGTGTCGGCCTCCCAAAGTGCTGGGATTACAGGCTTGAGCCACCGCGCCCGGCCAAAACATTTTTTTTAAAAAAAGTATAGTTTTTTGTAGAGATAGGGGTCTCACCATGTTGCCCAGGCTGGTCTTGAACTCCTGGACTCAAGCAATCCTCCCAAAGTTTTGGGATTACAGGTGTGAACCACAGCACCTGACCTATTTTCAGGGTTTACAGGCTGTTTTCTGTTGTGCCAAGTGCAAAGCTACTCTGGCCTAAAGGAAAGGCAGAGAACATAATTACATCTTAGGCCACATTTCATTGCCTACGTATCTGTGCTATTCAGTTGTTCAAATTCTTTAACTCTAGAAGTGAAGTATTGCATTTTGTGAACAATGTTTGCCCCATAAGATGAAATCTCACAAGTCCTATAGAAAAGTTTACCATCTGCCTTAAAAATTAAAATACACATCTGTTATTCAGGTTAATATGCATCTGTTATTCAGAACTAAAATAGAGGATTAGGATTTATCAAAGGGATTGCAAAAATACTGTTGTTAGTAGTAGCATAGAGCATTACTATTTGTAAATAGCAGAGGCAGGGTGCGGTGGCTCACGCCTGTAATCCCATCACTTTGGGAGGCCGAGGCAGGTGGATCACCTGAGGTCAGGAATTGGAGACCAGCCTGATCAACATGGTGAAACCCTGTCTCTACTAAAAATAAAAAAGTTAGCTGGGTGTAGTGGTGCATGCCTGTAATTCCAGCTACTTGGGAGGCTGAGACAGGAGAATTGCTTGAACCCAGGAGGTGGAGGTTGCAGTGAGCCAAGTTTGCACCACTGCACTCCAGCCTGGGCAACAGGGCGAGACCCCGTCTCAAAAAAAAACAAAAAACAAAAAACAAAAAATAACAGACACGTTGGTATTTGAGGCCAACAAAGCAAATTAAAAGAAATTTTTTCTTCCAGTAAAAAAAAAAAAAAAAAGGACAAATGAAGAACTGGGATGATGCATGTGAGCTTATAGTGGCTGTCCTGTGAGCTAAGGGGAAAGGACACTGCTTGTTTTTGCGAGCAACGTAGGTATGGTTCCCACAAAAAGATCCTTGCAGCACTGTTGAGGGAAGCCCAACATTAGAAGACAAGATCCTGGATAAGGCAGTGCTTTTATGAAATATGCTTCCAGTGGCTAGGGGCTATCTTCAAGTGACATTATATGCAGAAGACATCATCAGACAAAAAAAAACATCAAGGAACATTTGAGCACCCAAGCCTCTTGGGGAGCCCCATAAATACTTGGTTATTATTGTTAATAACTGGTTATTAATAATGTGGTGGAGTGTGTTTGGAAGTTCTGCTTTAATGCAAGTAAGGGTAACAAGTCAAGGAAATTTAAGTCTAAATGTAAATGGGACCTTGTCTAGTTCTATAAGGCTGAGGAGTTTTACTTAGGATACCTAAGATTTTTTTTCTTTCTTCTTTCTTTTTTTTTTTTGTTTTGGCGATAGAGTCTCCCTCTGTAGCCCAGGCTGGCGTGCAGCATGTAATCTTGGCTCACTGCAACCTCTATCTCCTGGGTTCAAGCGATTCTCCTGCCTCAGCCTCTGAGTATCTGGGATTACAGGCGTGCGCCATCATGCCTGGCTAATTTTTGTGTTTTTTGTAGGGATGGGGTTTCACCATTTGGCCCAGGCTGGTCTCGAACTCCTAACCTGAAGTGATCCACCTGCCTCAGCCTCCGAAAGTGTTGGGATTACAGGCGTGAACCACCGTGCCTGGCCTAGGATACCTAAGAGTTTTAGTGCCGACTGGGCGCGGTGGCTTATGCCTGTAATCCCAGCACTTTGGGAGGCCGAGGTGGGCAGATCACGGGGTCAGATCGAGACCATCCTGGCTAACACAGTGAAACCCCCTCTCTACTAAAAATACAAAAAATTATCCTGGTGTGGTGGCGGGCGCCTGTAGTCCCAGCTACTGGGGAGGCTGAGGCAGGAGAATGGCGTGAACCCTGAAGGCAGAGCTTGCAGTGAGCCGAGATCGTGTCACTGCACTCCAGCCTGGGCAACAGTGAGACTCCGCCTCAAAATAAAAGAAGAATATTTTTAGTGCCTTGTCTTAAAAAAAAAAAAAAAAAAACTACACTTGGGAGCCCAATATGTAAGAGCAAATGGGCTATATTCAAAGGAGGAATTGGAGTCCCAGAGACCTGCTCACTCTGTACTCCTATTTTAACTACCCCCCTACCCCCTCACCACCTCTGAGGTGGTGGCTTCTGGTGGCACCTCTGAGGAATTCCCAAGGCTCTGCAGAAAGGGTTTGAAAGCCACTATTTTTTCTTTGGTTACTTTTACTATGTATTATTAAGAAGTAAATATTGGACAGGCGTGGTTGTTCACTTGAGGACAGGAGTTCGATACCAGCTTGGACAACGTGGTGAAACTTCCATCTCTACTAAAAATACAAAAATTAGCCGTGCGTGTTGGCACACATCTGTAATCCCAGCTACTCGGAGGCTGAGGTACAAGAATCACTTCAACTCGGGAGGCAGAGGTTGCAGTGAGCCAAGATGGCACCACTGCACTTCAGCCTGGGTGACAGAGCAAGACTGTCTCAAAAAAAAAGGGTAAATATTTTCATGTTTCTGCATGGTCAGGGCTTTCTGAGCGTAGAAAAGTAGAACCTGGGTTAAAAGACAAGCCTTGGGAGTTAAAAGATGACTTAAGGGATATAAAACCCAGAGCGCGGGAGGCATTCCCAAGATTGTAAACCCAGTAACATTTATCTTACCTTCTCCTGGAGACATTTATTTATGTTCCAAAGGGTAAGAGCCCAGGGATCTTCCCCTTTTCTTCCCAAGGAGAATTTGCTTACCATAGGTAGATTAGCTTTCTTTCACTTTCTTAGGCGAAGGCGGCAGCTGGGCAGTTATCCTGTACAAACTTACAGATTCAAAATTTTGGGATTCTTCTCCTGTAGTTCAACCCTTACCTATAAATGGGTTTTCATTGCATTATCTATGGGATATTAGGTATGGGAAAATTATGTATTTCTTGACTTAAGTAATAATAACTCTGATCTCTGCTCCAGAAACTTTGTGTTTACTTTCAGGTTACAAGAATGAATAAATATAGAGATTAAAAACTTAAATATTTTTATGTAAAACACTTTTTAGGAGAATATACTTAATAATGTATCTGTACAGAAATGATTGTATGTATACTTCAGGTTTAAGCTTTACCTTAGTATCCCTGAAACTTTTCAGATTATCTCAGTTTTCCTTATAGAGGTGCTTATTGTTAGCTGTTTCATGTTAAAGACTACTAATAGTGGAAAAGTAAATGCTTCTATAGGATGTGATTAGCTCACTCATTGATAGGGTTAGACCTGCACTGAGCACAGTAGATTACTTAACTGTCACTTAAATAATGATCTCATTGATAAAGGGAGAATTAGAAGTGGCTTGTTTTCAAGGGTTTCTGAGAGCCGGATTCTACTGCTTCATTAAAATGTGATATTTTGGGGCCAGGCATAGTTGTTCACGCCTGTAATCCCAGCACTTTGGGAGGCCGAGGCAGGCAGCTCATGAGGTCAAGAGTTCAAGACCAGCCTGGCCAACATGGTGGAACCCCGTCTCTACTAAAAATGCAAAAATTAGCCAGGTGTGGTTGTGCATGTCTGTAATCCCTGCTACTCGGGAGGTTGAGGCAGGAAAATCGCTTGAACCTGGGAGGTGGAGGTTGCAGTGAGCCAAAGAGGGCACCACTGCACTCCAGCCTGGGTGACAGAGCAAGACTCCATACCAAAAAAAAAAAAAAAAAAAAAAAAAAAGTGGTATTTTCATTTCCAATTATGCAAGGTAGTCAAGCACAAGAGAAATGTTTTATACATATTTACTTCTTTGTAGACTAATATTCCTCACCCAAGTGTAACACAGGTATTAATGCATTAACTTATGCTTATAAACGTTTTCACTGAAAATAATAACATTACTGACAGATTATTTCTATATGAAGAAAAACAGAGTATGAATATTGTTTTCCAGATACAAAGACTAAAAGTTTATTTAAAAATGAGTAAATATGGCTGAGTGTGGTGGCTCACGCCTGCAATCCCAGCACTTTGGGAGGCCAAGGCAGGCAGATCATCTGAGGTCAGAAGTTCGAGACCAGCCTGACCAATATGGTGAAACCCATCTCTACTAAAAATACAAAAATTAGCTGGGCGTGTTTGGCGTGCGCCTGTAGGCCATACTACTCGGGAGGCTAAGACAGGAGCATTGCTCGACTGGAGGGTCAGAGGTTGCAGTGAGCTGAGATGGTGCCACTGCACTCCAGCCTGGGTGACAGAGTAAGATTCTGTCTCAAATAAATAAATAAATAAATAAGTAAAATAAATAAATAAAATGCGTAAATAAATTTTTTATGTCCCTAGCATTTACATATTTGTATTTTTTTCAATTGTTAAAATGATGGATACATTTTGCAGAAAATGTGAAATATTTAGGAAAATAGAAAGCAAGGAAAAATACAGATCTCTTTAAATTTGTATTTCTTGAGACAGGGTCTGGCTCTATTGCCTATGATGAAGTGTAGTGGCATGATCACAGCTCATTGTAGCTTTGACCTCACTGGCCCAAGTGATCCTCCTACCTCAGCCTGCTTTTGTATATATATATATATATATATTTTTTTTTTTTTGCGATGGAGTCTCGCTCTGTCGCCCAGGCTGGAGTGCAGTGGCACGATCTGGGCTCACTGCAAGCTCCGCCTCCCAGGTTCAGGCCATTCTCCTGCCTCAGCCTCCCGAGTAGCTGGGACTACAGGCGCCCGCTACCACACCCGGCTAATTTTTTGTATTTTTAGTAGAGACGGGGTTTCACCATGTTAGCCAGGATGGTCTCGATCTCCTGACCTTGTGAACCGCCCGCCTCGGCCTCCCAAAGTGCTGGGATTACAGGCGTGAGCCACCGAGCCCGGCCTGTATTTTTTTTAATAGAGACAGGATTTACTCATATTGCTCAGACTGGTCTCCAGTTCCTGGGCTCAAGTGATTTGCCTGCCTTGGCCTCCCAAAGTGCTGAGATTATAGGTGTGAGCCACCACGTCTGGTCAGATAATTTCTTTATGGCCGGTTTTTACACAGATATGGCAGAGAGACAATTGGAGTAGTATTTTTAAGTTTTGTGGCTGGCATTGGGGAAAAGAGGTCTGGTTTCTGTGACCCTTGTTGGGGAAGAAGTTGTTTTTTGTTGTTGTTGTTTTTTGTTGTTTTTTTCATTGTTGTTTGTTTGTTTGTTTCTGAGACTGAGTCTCGCTCTGTTGCCAGGCTGGAGTGCAGTGGCGTGATCTCGGCTCACTGTACTCTGCCTCCTGGGTTCGAGCAATTGCCCTGCCTCAGCCTCCCAAGTACAGGTGCACACCACCACGCACAGCTAATTTGTTTGTATTTTAGTAGAGAGGAGGATTCACCATGTTGGCCAGGGTGGTCTCATTTCCTGACTTTGTTATCTGCCCACCTTGGCCTCCCAAAGTGCTGGAATTACAGGTGTGAGCCACCGCTCCTGGCTGAATTCTAGTTTTTATAGCTATTCTCAGAGGAGAATGGGACTGAGAGATAGGAAGGCAGGAGGTCAGAGAAAAACTTTGGCTTCTGAGGCTGCTGTGATGCCTACATTTTAGGGTATGGTTCAACAATGTGCTTCAACAATGGTAAACACCTACCTTTCTTCTGGGAGGGAGTCTGGAATTGTGGTACATGGTATGCAGACAGTGCCTATGTAAATAGTGTTCATTGAAAACCGAGGTTCTGAGTCTCTAATAGATTTCCCTGGGCACAAACTTTGCATGTTTCTATATCTATTTTTTGTTGTTGCCGGAGAAAGAAGCATGCCTGATGTGGCCTTCCATGAGAGCAAAAGAACATAAGCAGCCTTTGCATGGCATGAATTTTTTCCATCTCTACCTGTGTCTTTTCCTCTCGTTGGTCCTGTCATATGTCATTTTGCTGTAGTAAACCTTAGCTCTGTATACAACCAGATGATTAGGTCCTGTGGATCTTCCTAGCAAATCACTGAAAATATGGGTGGTCTTGGGAATCCCTGAAACAATACCAAAGGCAGAAACCATAAAATAATTTTCTTTTTTTTAAAGATGGAGACCCGCTCTGTCGCCCAGGATGGAGTGCAGTGGCGCAATCTCGGCTCACTGCAACCTCTTGCTCCCAGGTTCAAGCGATTCTTCTGCTTCAGCCTCCCAGATAGCTGGGATTACAGTCGTGTGCCACCACACCTGGCTAGTTTTTGTATTTTTAGTAGAGATGGGGTTTCACCCTGTTGGCCAGGCTGGTCTCGAACTCCTGACCTCAGGTAATCCACCCTCCTTGGCTTCCCAAAGTGCTGGGATTACAGGTGTGAGCCACCATGCCCAGCTAATTTTTGTATTTTAGTAGAGACGGGGTTTCACTATGTTGGCCAGGATGGTCTTGAACTCCTGGCCTCAGGTGATCTGTCCACCTCGGGCCCCACAAAGTCCTGGGATTACAGGTGTGAGCCACCATGCCTGACCCTTGAATTTTTTTTTTCTTTTTTTTTTTTGAGACGGAGACTGCTCTGTCATGCAGACTGGAGTGTTTTTGAGACGGAGACTGCTTTGTCATGCAGACTGGAGTGCAGTGGCGCAATCTTGGCTTGCTCACTGCAACCTTCTCCTCCTGGGTTCAAGTGATTCTCCTGCCTCAGCCTGCCGAGTAGCAGGGACTACAGGCACCTGCCACCACGCCTGGCTAATTTTTTTGTATTTTTAGTAGAGACAAGGTTTCATCATATTGGCCAAACTGGTCTCGAACTACTGACCTTGTGATCCGCCTGACTCGGCCTCCCAAAGTGCTGGGATTACAGACGTGAGCCACCGCGCCTGGTCTGAATTGTTTATGTAAAGAGAAAATATGGAAATTAATTGCAAAAGTTGAGGATTTGGCCAGGCACGGTGGCTCACTCCTGTAATCCCAGCACTTTGTGAGGCCAAGGTGGGCGGATCACGAGGTCAGGAAATCAAGACCACGGTGAAACCCCGTTTCTACTAAAACTACAAAAAATTAGCTGGGTGAGGTGGCGGGTGCCTGTGGTCCCAGCTACTTGGGAGGTTGAGGCAGAAGAATGGCATGGACCCGGGAGGCAGAGCTTGCAGTGAGCCGAGATCGCGCCACTGCACTCCAACCTGGGGGACAGAGCAAGACTCCATCTCAAAAAAAAAAAAAAAAAAAGAAAAAAAGTTGAGGATTTTTTTTTCTGTTTTTATTGTGTCTCTTTTATTTACTTTATTAATGTAACAGAGGCTTCAGAAAATTAATATTAATTAGTTGTATTGGAAGGTGAATTCCTATTTTATTTTTTATTATGCATAAACATTTGATGCTGAAAATTCATGTCCCCTCTGCCTCCAGAGATTTCAGAAAAAGAAATCTAATTAAAAATTATCATCTCGATGTGATTCTTTTGTGAGTGATTGTGTTAAAGAGGAATAAAGTGGATGATGATGAGACAATAATTAATCTGTAATTATGTCAATACATACTCATGAATTTCCATGATGAACAGAACTGAAGCCTCCTTGAGTCCATGAAGATCTTTTACTCTCCTTTTCCACGAACCTCGTTTCTTATTCCCCATGAACCTAGAAATTGAAAAAAATTATTGCCTGGTGACTCCCAAATTATAATTTCCCTGGAATGTCTTCCAGTGGATACTAATTTTCCAGGTACCATCAACTCCTAAAATTTCCTGTCAAACTAGGTTGTTAGGAACAGAGCTTCTTCCATGACTTTGGACACATGCTGGAAAGGAAACATCATGCTGTTACAGATAAAGCTTCAGCAGATTAAGAGAGCATGCTTTGAAGCGAGGCCCATTTTCTGCCTCTTCGTGCATAAGGTCTGGTGGTTAAGTTCTCTGTGAATCATCAAATTAAAAAATTATTTTGGTGTATATAAAAGGTTTCTGTTTCGTATTGCTGTTTGAGCAGTTTGTTTTGTGACTTGGCCTTTAAAAAAGCTTTTTAATCTCAGTAGTTGGCTAGTATGGGTGGGAAGAGATGCCATGATTCCTGTCACACAGATGAGCCACTTGTGTGGGCATCTGTCAATTATCCCTGCTCTGGTGTTGCTCAAGTTTATTTGTGTCGTCTAAACCCCAGGGCCAAGTACCAGGGGAGTCCTACCAAGCAGCTTTGGCAAGCATAGAATTGATGGCAGCTTCATTATAATTACACTTCTTTGCATGGTTGACCAGCTGTATCATCATAATAGCTTTCCATACTAGAGGCCAAAAAGACAGAGAGATATACAAGCTGCTCAATATATTTCAACAAATTACATTACAATTTATGCCTTTTCCAACTGTTTTATGCCTTGTAATCATCCCCTACTCCCACCCAGCCCATCAGTTCTTTCACAAATAGGCAAAATTTGACTGTAGATATCCTTTTTAAGTATAGTGCATTAAGAAATGATTTTTTTCTTGTTCCTTAGAATAATCGTACTAAGATTATTGTTTTCAAACAAGAAGTTATTTGCTGTAATAGATCATGTGACTGTATAATACATATATAGTAATGATGATAGTAATAACAATTGCAGGCCAGGTGTGGTGGTTCATGCCTATAACCCCAGAGCTTTGGGAGGCTGAGGCTGGTGGATCACTTAAGATCAGGAATTCAAGACCAGCCTGGCCAACATGGGGAAACCCCATCTCTACAAAAAATATTTTAAAATTTGCTGGATGTGGTAGCACGCACTTGTAATCCCAGCTACTCGGGAGGCTGAGGCAGGAGAATCACTTGAACCCAGGAGGTGGAGGTTGCAAGGAGCCGAGATTGTGCCTCTGCACTCCAGCCTGGGTGACAGAGCTAGACTCCGTCTTTAAAAAAATAAAAATAACAATTGCAACTTTTAGTAGCATTTACTTTATGCCAGGGAGTGTACTAAACACTTTATATACAACATTTCATTTAAAACTTGCAAACTCAATGAGACAGGTGCTTCAGATGAGGAAAGGGAAGCTTTGATAAGTGGAGTTACCTCATGCAATGTCACTGAGCTTGTATATAGTAGAGCAGGGAGTTGAATCCAGACAGTCTGCTCTTAATGATTTAAAACTCACTCATTGATTTTGACTTAAATATGCTCTAGAAGTCCTTTCTGAGTGTTTTATCAGATAATAAAAGTAAAATTCCATTACCTGATATTAAATGAATTCGGTTTAAAAGTTTTTGCTTCATTAAATGGCCAACTATTACATGAAACGATATTCAACATCATTAGTCATCAGTGAGATGCAAATTAAAACCACAACAAGAAACCTTTATATGCCCATTCGAACAGCTAACATTAAAAAATGAACAATTCCATAGCTGGGCGTGGTGGCTCACATCTGTAATCCCAGCATTTTGGGAGGCTGAGGCAGGTGGATCACCTGAGGTCAGGAGTTTGAGACCAGCCTGGCCAACATGATGAAACCCTGTCTCTACTAAAACTACAAAAATTAGTCAGGCATGGTGGTGGGTGCCTGTAATTCCAGCTACTTGGGAGGCTGAGGCAGGAGAATTGCTTGAACCCAGGAGGTGGAGGTTGCAGTGAGCCAAGTTTACGCCACTGCACTCCAGCCTGGGTGACAGAGTGAGACTCTACCTCAAAAAAAAAAAAAAAAAAAAGAACAATTCCTATATTTCAAAGATGTGGAACATATGTAACTCTTACACAATGTGGTACAAGCATTTTAGAAATCTGTTTAGGCTGTTTCTTAAAAAGCTGTACATGCACTTACCATATAACTCAGCCATTCCACTAAGTATTTACACAAGAGAAATGAAGACATGTTCTCACAAAGATTTGTACACAAATGTTCATAGCATCTTGATTCACTGTAGCCTAAAAACCAATTCAGTGTCCATCAACAGCTGAATGTATAAACAAATGTAGTATATCCGTACAGTAGAGTATACTCATAAAAATGGAACAACGTGATGAAACTCAGAATCATTATGCTTAAGGAGAGAAGCACATACACAAAAGTACATACGTTTTTCATTTATATAAAATTCTAGATCATGAAAATTAAATTATAGTGACAGAAAGCAGACCAGTGGATGTCTGAAGCTGGAAATTGAGGAAGAGGTAGTTTGCAAAGGGCAAGTGGAAAGTTTTAGGTGCTGGAAAGTTCTCTTTCTTGATTGTGGAGGTGATTTTGTTACAGGCGGGTCTTTATTCTTAGAGCTCCCAAGATGGTGGCGGCCGTTCCCAAGATGGCGGCAAGCCTTTTGTTCTCTGACCTGGGGTTCATGGCCTCACGGATTCCAAGGAATGGAACCTTGGGCCATGCGGTGAGTGTTACAGCTCTATTAAAAGGCGTGGGTCACAGAAGAGAACCATGGAACCCAGTGACTAGTGTTCAGCTCAATTAGGACAAACCCGGGCACTTAGCAATGCAGGAATAATGGCGAACCTTTAGCCTGATCAAGAGTGGCAGTGGGCACCTCACTGGATCAGAAACACAGCAGACACCCTGCGGGATCCGGAGGGGTGGAAGTCAGTGGTGGGTCCGTGAAGGCAGCAAACAGCGGTGATGGACAGTGAGTGAAAGCTCAGCTCGAGCTGTAAAAAACACAGACCAGAAAAAGAATGTGCAGTTGCAAGACTTAATAGAGTGAAAACAGAGCTTCCATACAATGGGAGGGGACCCAAAGGTGGTTGCCCACTCCCGGCTCAAATGCCTAGGGTTTATATCCCAATCATTGTCCCTTCCCCTGTGCTCTCAGGTGATATATGATTTGACTACTTCTTTACCTCCTGCTTTTAGCCTAATTTGTATTTTAGTGAGCCCTCTTTACTACCTGATTGGTTGGATGTGAGCTGAGTTAGAAGCCCCATGTTTAAAGGTGGGTGCGGTCACCTTCCAAGCTAGGCTTAGGAATTCTTAGTTGGCCTAGGAAATCCAGCTAGTCCTGTCTCTCAGTCCCACCTCTCAACAGGAAAACCCAAGTGCTATTGGGGAAGTTGGCTGACGACTGCTCTAACTGCTTCCTGCTGAATTGGGGCATAGTAGGGGTCATGCAGTTGAGATTTCTTCGGGAGGGGTGCCTTGGATGTCATTAACATCAGAGCATGGGCTAGCAGGCTGGTCCAGGGGTCCGTGGTAGATCTTAGTCATGGACTGCATCTGGGGCTCCATTTGAAGAATGATTTGTAGTTTAACAGCTTCAATTCTGGAAGACAACTTAACGAGGAGGTTAAAGATACAGGGATTAAAATGTATGGCCTGAAGTGCAGGGGATTCTTTCTTTGGCACACTTCACAGGCCCTGACTATCTGATTGATAGTTTTTAAAAGGCCTGGTCCAGTAAATGATTTGGCCATCTGATGCGTGCTATCAATGCCTAAGTGAAAGGTTTGGTGAAGGGTTTTAAGTAATTTCCATTGGTTAGCTGCAGGCAAAAGTATTTTTCCTTCTTCCATGGCTAGCCATCCTGAGGGGAGGAAACTATGTTCTCGTGAGGTTCCCCATTCTATTTCTTCTGCTGAGTACTGGGACTTGGTTTCCCAGAGGGGATTACCTCATACTAGGGGACCTGCTATAAGCATTTTTAATGGAGGGTCTCGCCTTGCGGCTCTTTTGGCTTCAATATCTGCTTGGCGGTTCCCTTCTATTTCCCTTTCCTTTCCTTTCTGATGACCCCAGCAGTGTAAGACTGCTACCTCTTTAGGTTTCTGTACAGCCAATAATAATCTCCTAATGGCTTCCTGATGTTTGATAGGTGTTCCCTTGGAAGTTAGGAATTCCCTTTCTCTCCATACTGCTGCGTGGGCGTGGAGGACTAGGTAAGCATACTTAGAGTCTGTATATATATTTACCCTTTTTCCTTCTCCTAATTATAGTGTACAATGGCCCCTGCTTTTGCTAGGATGTCTGTCCCTGACAAAGGAATGGGGCTTTCAGGCATAATTAGAAAGGCATGTGAAAAGAGTAAAGTTCCCCAGTCACAACTTACTGGCTGGGAGAAGTATCTGGTGACTGCCTGCCCTAGGACCCCTAGGATAGTGACAGATCTGGAGGACAGTTATCTGGCACAGGAGACTAAGACTGAGAAGGCCGCACCAGTGTCCAGGAGACAGTTAACTTCCTGGCCCTCAATGGTCAAGCATACCTGGGGCTCTGTGAGGGTGATGGCATAAGCTGGCACTTGCCCCGGGCACCCTCAGTCCTGCTGCTGGATCATCTGGTTAGTGGTTTCTGGGGCAGTGGGCCTTCCAGTGATTCCCTTGACATAAGGGGCATGGATGAGGAGGAAGCTTATTTCTATTCAGACAATCTTTTTTTAAAGTGTCCCTGTAGACCGCACTGGAAGCAAGCCCTATTAGGCATTAGATTTGCCTAGCCTTTCCCTTTTCCAGAGCCTCCAAAGTCCGCTTGCCTGAGGGCCACAACTAAAGTGGTGGCCTTTTTTTTAAAAATCCCATTTGTCCTGTTCTGCCTGCTCCTCCTGTTCTCTATTATAAAAAACCGAGGCTGCCAAGTTCAATAGGGTTTCTAAGTTTTGCTCTGGGCCTAAGGTGGACTTTTGAAATTTTTTTCTAATGTCTGCAACTGACTGAGTAATAAACTTACCCTTTAAGATTAGTTGTCCTTCAATAGAGTCAGGTGACAGAGAGCTATGCTTCCTCAATGCCTCTCTTAGTTTCTCCAGAAAGGCAGTCTCTCTTCCTTTCCCTGTGTTGTAATGGACATCATTGAATAATTTATAGACTTCTTCCTAGTTTTCCTTAGTCCTTCTAGCATGCAAGTTAGCAAATGTCGTGGCAACAATCTCCATGTTCTGATTCTGTGTCCCAGTGAGGGTCTACACTGGGAACTGCCTGCTAACCTGTGGGGAATTGTTCTCTTTCCTCTGTTGTCATCCTATCATTGACCTGACTGAGATACCAGAGATCGCTAAACTCTCGGGCTGCAGTTATGGCGGCACTTCTCTCATTTGGGATTAGTGTCTGATCTAGCAATAACATTATATCTCTCCATGTCAGATCAAAGGATTGTCCTAACCCTTGTAAAACATCAATATAGCCATCAGGGTTATCTGAGAATTTACCTAGGTGTATTTTAATTTGCTTCAAGTCTGACAGGGAAAAAAGGTACATACACTGACTGGGCCGAATTCTCCAGAATACATCTTAGGGGCGTTTTTGCCTTAGGGGAACTTTTCCCATCTGAAAAAAGAACACAGTGATGCCAGCACCTCTAGTCATTTTCTGATGAGCATTAGTCCTAAGGTGTCCTCTGTGGTCCTAATGCTTATTCCTTTCCAGGGTGTGTAACCACCCATGAACCTCTGCTTATCGGATTAGTTAGGCTCACTGATGTAGCAAACCTGCACCTGTTTTCCCACCTTTCTTGACCACAAAGTGTTGTGCCCAGACCCTCTATTCCCCAAAGAAGACCACCAGAGTCTCAGAAACAAAGCCTAAGCGGCAAGTGATCTTTACACAAGTTCAACCCTGGTCCCATTACACAGCATACAAGAGGGCCCCTCGAATAAATTTTAGTGTTGCTTAAGAACTCTAAAGTTACAGGTGGAACAAAGAATTCTTTGTCTCTCTGACTTTCAGCAAAATTGAACCATGCTCCTTATCGAGACTTTTTCCAGGTGGTGGGTTTGCAGGCCTGGGGCCTGCAGCTCGAGAGAGGAGGCATGTGGTGGGATGGGAGATGGGACGGTTGTACCTGGGGCAGCTGAGAGATAGGTGCTATATGTGGGTGGACAGGATGGGATGGTACTGGTATTTGGCTTGAGCCGAGCCTTTGAGCTCCTGTGGCTGAGTAATTTGTGCCCCGCCCTCCTGTCTCCCTTCGTGGGTATCTCTGAGCCAATCTCTAGTCCTTACAAATGACCTGCTCTGCCTACAGGTTGGTATTGGGCTTTGAGGACCTCATGAGTTGTACAGTAATAAATTTTCTTGAACGAATCAAAGTAGTACCCTGTTAATAAATGGCCAAGTTGGGTCCCACGGAAGCGCAACAGGAAGACGAAAGAGGGTCCAGCTAAGGCCAACAGAAACATGAGTTCCACCATTGCCTCAGGCCAAACGTTTTTCTGTTTCCATTTCTGTGCTAACTGGCGTAACTCAATCAGCCCTCCACAAGTCCCATCTCATTCATGGAAACAACAGTCTTCCAGGAAACATGGCACACTCCTTTTTCGCAAGTAGCAGGCTCCAAGGTCTCTCCCGGTTCTGGGGTTACTCCAGCTAGGGGACGCGAGCTGCCGCTGAGGGAGGCAAGGACCAGCTGACTTCCATACAGCAGCAAATTGTTGGCACAGCTTGTTACAGAGGGTGTGACCTAAGGCTCCCCCTCACCAGTCCGGGCTGCCATGAAGGATGCGTGAGGGAGATTCTGCAAAGAGGAGTAGCATAGTCTGGCATCCTGCCCAGGGACTGGGTGGACAATAGCATCTAGTCCAGAAGCATTGCATAAATTCTAGAACCTCCAGCAGTGCTAGAGTCAACCGGGAACTACGTGAGGGTGGCATGCGAGAGGTTGGCACAGAGGGGCTTGATAGGTTTTTAGATAATGTTCCATTACACCAGAAGAATATGCCCACTTGAGCCCTCAAGATATTAAAGGCAGTGATGCTGCAGAGGCTGGAACAGTCTTGAAACAGTAGGGAAACTTTTCTTGACTCAGCCAGTGGCAGTGGCACGCAGATGTAAAGGCTATGAGAGGTTTCTGGTTGTTAGCCAGCAGGTAGAGATCCCTAAGGGCAGGACAGTGCTAGCAGTGGACGCTCTCTAGAGTGGGCACAGCAGCCAGACAGGCTGTAAGTCCTGTAAGGTTAGGCAAGTTCGAATCTTCCTGCAACACTAAACTGCAGCATCAAACCCAGGTGCCAGGCGCTTCTGTCAGCTGGGATATTTCACACTGTGGACCAGACTCTGCACTAGACCCCGCCACAGATAGAGGTGTGACTACAGGCATGTGGGAGGCTGGAGGAGGGCAACGCGTTGGGAGCGGTCCAGCCGGAGTTCCAGGGGTCTCTAACTATCCATGTATACAGCGCCTCCATCTCGCCTACCGGCGGAAGGGCCATCTGGGATTTATCTGTTCTTTTCCACCCCACCATTGGTATTTATGGACTATACAATAGTTATAAGGGCAGCTTGCACTTTGGTGCCACCGGCTTAGTGCTGGCAATCACGAGTCTGACTAGCACCAAGCATATCATTGGTGCCACTGGTCGGGCTATTGGGAAATCGCAAAATTTAGTAAAATTGGGCTATTGCACCGAGGAGGGGCACCCGCACTCGGCTACTTCAATTTCTATGAGGTCGCCCAGGGTGGGCTTGTTTTCATAAACAGAATTCCAGACAGCGGGATTAGGAGCTCGGCTTTATGTTTTCCCCAGCGCCACTAGGCCAATTTCAACGTTAGAGTCACGAATTCACCTAACTGCATGTTTGCAGTGAGCTATGCTGTCGGGCGCAGGGTGAGTTTTAAGGGGTTGTTCTTAGCTCTGTCCACAGTCCACGCAGTTCATGCTTCAGCTGCCGCGGATTGGTCCCAGGAGGTCGGAGGTTGGGTCCACCGGGCTTGACGGGTGTAGTGGATCCACGACGCCATGCCTTCTACCTTTAGGGCGTGGGGCGTGGTTAGGAGTACCTGGAGGGGTCCTTTCCACCTGGGTTCAGGCCCTTGGCTGGTGTCATGACCAGGACCCAGTCTCCTGGGCTGGTATGGGATGGGGCGTCGCAAGGGGACTGGCCTCAGCATAGTTCTCTGGCTTGGCCCTGAGCCCTTTACACCTTCTGCAAGGCTTTGTAGGGAAAAATGCCAAGTCTGTGAGACATTTTCTGCTCTCTCAGACTTGAGCAGATCATCTTTAGGCTGGGAACCAGGGGTGGGGTCTACCATACATGATTTTATTAAGGTAAGGCCCAGTCTGTAAGGGGTATTACGGGCCCGGAACAGAGCTGAGGGGAGGCAGTTACCACCACCAGTGCCAGTCTCCCCATAGTCAATTTATTAAGGTCTTTTAAGGTCCGAGCCCATCCTTTCTACCTGTCCTGAACTCGTGGGCCTGTGTTAATGAGTTTCCAATTTGTCCCAAGGATGGAAGCCAAATCCTGACTGCATCTTTTAGCTTAATTTTAAAAGCGGCCCATTATCTTGTCTCTATCTGGACGGGAAGCCATACCTGGGAAGGATTTTTCCATGAATTTTCGGCCACGACCTTACAAGTAGTTTCTTCTTTTGGTTGGGAATAAGCCTAGTCCACCCTGAAAAGTATCTATAAAGACAAGTAAGTACTGCAATTGCATTTTCCTGGCTTTTATTTCAGTAAAATCTACTTCCCTAGATACCGGGCCTGTCTCCCCTGAGCCTTGTTCCTGCTGCAGCCTTGAGATTGGGGGTATGCTGTTGCTGGCAGACTTTGCAACTTGTCACGACACTGCTGGCCGCCTCAGCTATATGTCTGATTTTGAGCTTGGCTCTGATCAGTAGGTCTATCATCTGCCAGGGCTCCCAGGTGGGTGGTTCGTGGATGTGTTCTAAACACCTGTTGTCCTAATTTCTTCTGGCAGGGATGGTTTGGTCATTAGTATCAGTCCACCACCCATTCTGACTTGTTTCAGGGAAGCTTGTCAATCCACTGGAGATCTTGTTCTGAAATATTCAGGGAAATTTAAGTCCCGGGGCCCGGTCAGGAGCTGAGTGTAAGGAGTTGGCTGTGGTTTCTTGGCCATTCCTTGCAGCTTGGTCTGGCCAGAGCCTGAGCTGGAGTAGTTAGTTTCTGGATGCCCCTGCAATGCAATGGCTAACTTTCTGGCCTCCATAGGGCTGTTAGCAGGGCTTAGATCTTCTTTGCTTGTTTTTATCTCTTTTCCTTCAGCCGCCAGTAACCCTCGCCCTGTAAATGGTCTCTATTGTATATGCTACCAAGGTAAAGCATATCGGCTAGTCTGTATACTCTGCTGTCAGCTTCTTCTCGGCTTCCGTAAGAGCTGGTGAGCGACCGTTCGGGCTTCTGGGCCGATAGTCCCCAGGGGCAGGTTCCTACCAGATTACTCCTGGCCCAGTCACTGCCGCCCAGCTGCACTCTCTGGCCTTTGATGGGTATTTAGCTGCTCCCATCAGTGAACCAGACGGTGTCGCCAGGGAAGTCAGCGGTCCTGAAGGTCTTCGAACTCCGCGTAACTGCTGGCATTCAGTGCAGTCATGGGAGGCCCAGGTCCTGGGCTGGGCAGCAGCCAGGGGCAGGGCTTAAGGTCGCTAGGGCAGGAAAGTTATCCTGAGGATTTAGTAGTAGTCCTTGGTAGTGGGAGAGCCGGGCTGCTACTCATCCATCGAATAGGTGGCTTCTGAGTATACCTCATGGCATGTGGAGTAACGACCCACACCTTGTCCCATGACAAGTTTATCAAAGCATCTTGCACCATCAGAGCCAGTGTACGCAATCATTCGAGACAGGCCACCTGGCCAGTGGGTCTAACTTTGACAGGTAGGCAACTGGGTTCTCCCAGGGGCCCAAGTTCTGAGTTATTACCGCCTTGGCGACACCCGTGACTGTCCACATAGCAGGGTGGGAAGGGTCTTGGTAACATCAGGTGCAGCCCCAGTGCAGGCGCAGGAGAGTGCTGGGCGGTTTTAATCTGCTGGTGTCACCTGGCTTCGCTCTGTCCACCTCAAAATGGCTGCTGCCCCCAGGTAGGTTGTCTGGATACAAGAGTTTAGCCAGTTCTGCTAACCCAGGTATCCATAGTCTGCAAATCCCCCGCTGACTCCCAGGAATTCCCTCACTTGTCGGGTGGATTGTGGCCTGGGGATCTGCAGAAGAAGCTGCCCACATCCAGCTTGCCCTTCTTTAAGCAGGTACTCCTAGATATGTTACCTCTGGCTTACAGATTTGAGCTTTCTGTCAGGCCTGCAGCCCAGATTCTGAGCTGCAAGAGACCCTTGGTCCCTCGGATGCTTCTTGGGTCTCAGCAATTAGGAGGTCATCAACATACTGTAGTAAAGTTCTTTCAGGTGTCGGGTGCCGGTACTCACCTAGGCCTCAAGTGGAGGCCTCACTAACAGGGTAGGAGAGTTTTAAATCCTCAAGCACAGCCTGGTCCATGTCACTAAGCCACTTATGCCCCTATCAGCAATTCCCCACTCAAGGCCAAGGAGCTTTGGCTCTGAGGCTAAAGGCAAACTGGGAAGAAAGCATCTTCAAATCTAAACAGTACCCGCCTGATGCTTCTGGCTTAAGGTACTAGGAGGGTATACGGTTAGGTACAGTTGGATGTATGTCCACAACCCTTATTGACTTCAAGTCTTTGGTCTGTATTCTCCATCATTAGGTTTTCGTGACCGCAACAATGGAGTATTCCAGGCGAAAGTGATGGCATGGCTGACCCCTTTGGTCAAGGAGCCGGGGCGGATACAGCGGGCAATTCCTTCTTGGCCTCTAGGGGCATCGGGTATTATGCACTCAAGACGGGGTCTGTCCCAGGCTTGCTAGCAATAGCGTAACAACGCTTACAATAA